>NC_092433.1:9362010-9667323 GCF_036169615.1 Heliangelus exortis
GGGATCTCAGCACTTCTTGCTCAGCTGGGTCTTATCTGTTCTGTGTTCTCACCTGGCCAGGGCTACTGAGAAGGAAATAGTTTTCAGCTTCTGAAATTCCTCTTTGTTTTTCTCCCAGATATGATGTGAGACCTGGCTTGCATGAGACTAAGTCTCTCAAGGCCATTTTGTATTCTTAGTCTAAAACTGTTTATTCATACATAAAGCTCAAGAAACCTAATTCATCTAAAGAGAAATTTTGTTCTGGCTGCATAATACATCAAGGCTTTTGCAGTCTAGAACAATTTAAAAACTCCTTTGCAGTTGGGACAGCTGGGTAATGATCAAAAGGTGGGGAAAATCTAGAGAATACATAACCTGTTAAACATTTTAGGATGCATTTATGATATTGTCTAGTGAATGGATGGAATATACACAGGTATATCTGTAGAGACTGTGCTGCCTGTACAAGATTTGGACACTTCCCAGCCCCTATCAAACATGAACTGAGTGCAGACACCCTCTGTCTGCTTTGAGTCCTACAAAAGTACATCCTGGCTCTCCAGGGAGAAGCATCATTTTGCATTAAGATGTCTGTCTACCAGTCAAATGCTCAGCCTCTGCAGTAGCATCTCCAGACAGACAGCTGCTAGCATCATGCCTGCTACTGCAACTGCTGCTGCAGCTACTCTCTGGCCATGCCTCTAATCTTCATATGCTGGATAAAGGATTATTTTCAATGTCACAAATAAGGACAAGGCTTTTTCAGTAAGACTTGGCCATATTTGCATATTTTTCAATAGAATGTATCCACTATTTCTTTCCCGGAGTGGGATTTATTCCTTAGTGCATTGCTTCTTTATGAAGGCAAAAAGAGAGGAGGGACTGACATAGGACTTAGGTGTGATGCCAGAGGCTTAGTTTGATTTCAGCCTTCAAATGGACCGTTGCTGCTGTCAGCCAGAGAGTGGCATTGCTATAAAAATCCCAATGTAAATACTTGTTCTAAATCAGGCTCTTCCTCTCCTTTAGCTGAAATATAACCATTGGAGCTTATGAAATGCGGTATCATTTCAAGATTAATTGCTCTTGAAATTTCGGGGTTTATTGTCTGCCCAGCATGCTCTCCCTTGGGATAGTCTCCTCTTGATTTCTTTCCTCCAATTCTTTATCTCCAGACACAGGGTTTCACACAGGCCAAACTGTTTCCCCCCCACAAAAGTCTGTCTCGTTTGCTAGTCCTCCCTGCCCCATAAGCAGACAAACCAGGGGGGGTTTAGTGAAGGGAGATGAATATTTGCCTCTACTAACTGTTGGATTATTCCTGCTTTTCAGATGCCATCTGTGTGACAGGGTTTGGTTTGCACTAAGTACAGCCTGTGGGCTGAGCTGAGAAAACAGATTGCTGTACAGTTACATTAAATAATCATCATTAAAATCTGGTTCATCAGAGAACTTCAGGCTGCCATGGAGGGTTTTTTGGGGAGAGATGCAGATCACTCCTGTGCCAGGATGCTGAAATCAGGTTTTAATTTAAGTTTGTGTTGGCAGCACTGTCACCTGGGGTATCCAGGACTCTCACCCAGGGTTTGCAGGCAGGGTGATGGCAGCAGGCAGGGAGGGGAATCACCAGTGCTTTGTTCCTGCTGCTTCCTGGCTGAGTGAGTGCTGAAAAGGGGCTTTACTGCCTGTCCTTCTGTCATTGCTTTCTCTCTTTCCCGGTGAGCAGTTTCAAGCCCAGAGCAACATTTTCCATAGGGAATCACCAGGCACTGTGTCCCACTGGTCATGACTGAAGCATCTACACACACACACACACACACACACACACTGCAGAAAGGTCCTTTTAATCCCTGTGTCTCTGCAGAGGAATAGCAGAGCTCCTTAGCCCACACAGATGCATGGAGATCCCTGCCCTCCAACCTTACAGATAAAGCGGTGTGTTTAAATAAAACACCCAGAAGTGTTTTATTCTTGCAGTAGCTCTTTACATTAGGAATCAATACATGTGTGCTTTACATTAGGAATCAGCCTTGTGTGCTGCTTCTAGCTGATTTATCTTACCCAAAATATTTTAAATATAACAAAATATTTGGTAGGTTTTTCTTTCCATGAAAAATTGTGCTTGCTTTGAGTATATCTACATCGGTCTTCTCCAAGATCTGTTGGTATCTGTGTTTTTTCATGTCATGTGAAAGGACTCGGCAGTCTCATGATCTTGAGCCACGGCCCTTCCTGGACCTCCTCTTCTTTGAAAACTTTGATTTCAGCCAGCTGAAGAAGCCACCTTTTGTTTTTAACTCAAACTCTACAGGGAAGTGGTCACTCACGCCCAGTGCCTGCAAGACAATGGCACAGAGGGTTGGGAGTTGCCCACCCATGTTCCTGTCAAAGCTTGACCCAGGGGGTTCTGCTGCAGAGGAGGGGAGGTGGGTGTGCAGGGTGGATTGTGGGGAGATGCAGTATGATCATTGCATCACTTGGGGAAGATGCAACAATTTTATTGGCAAGACCAAGGTCAAAACTGCCTGGGTACCACTGGCTTTGTTATTCTGTGTTAGCCCATGCCCACCTGCTGCAGAGGCCAGGCTGTGCCTACCTGCTCCTCAGTCATCTGAAAATCCTTCTGGAAATCAAAGATATTGACAGAGTCTGGCAAGACAGCATGGATGAGCTTCTGCCCGCTGACCACAATCCTGAAAGAAGCAAGGTAATGGGAAGCTGCTGGGGGGGGTCCAACCAGCAGCAACCATGTTCCACTGAGCTGAAGGTGATAGACCTGACCTTGATGGAGCCACAGCTACGTATGGTTTGTCCTTTCCCATGAGCTGCCCGCTAAGAGACACCAGCATGCTCTTTCCTCTGCCTTTGAGTGATTCCTTTCCTTGGGTACAAAACACTTGAACACCTCAGTGTGTGTTGGCCTCAGAAGCCAGCATGGAGTGACTTGTATCTAAACGCACCCCAAAGGTGCTGCAAGGTTCAAAGCTCTACTTTGGATACTAAAATCACTGGACATCTATGACTGGAGTTTCAGTGAAGTCCTGCTGGGATACAAAAGCTCATTCTACCAGAGGTTTAACTCTAAACTCACCCTGAGCTCTGATAATCAGATGTATTTATTGTCCCTGATGAAGAAGCTGCAGGTAGCAGCAGGACTTGACATGTGCCTAGGGAAGGTGAGACATCCTACCTGCTAAGCAGGATGGAATTTTGCATTTGTCAATCAAAATTATGAATGCAAGAGCAAAAAACCATGGCTCAAAGCCAGCACGGAGGAGGCAGCAGCACCTTCTGCCTGGGTGTCTGCAGGGCTCTGCAGATGAGAAGTGCTGTGTAATTGCCTGACATTTATCTCCACCTAAACCACAGCAATGGAGATCTTGCCCTTTCTACAAAACTACTTGCTAACAGGCCTGCAAAGTGCTTTTTGCTCCTGGCTAGAAGTATTCAGACCATATGTCCTCCTGGCCACTGATTTATCATTGAAGGCCTCATGCACATTTCCTTTATCTGACAGTCACTCACACCATTCCGTGTATTTGTTTTCTCAGAAAGTCATGGAAAGGGAACAGTTTTGCAGTGAACCCTTTACCTGTCATATGGGCAGCTTGTGCTTCTCTTCACTGTCGTGTCATTTTTGTCACCAATGAGCCAGATGAATTCAGAGTCAGTCCTTAGACGGATGTTCTTCCACTGCTTTTGGGGAACGTAGCTACATCCAGCATTGAAGTCCCCCATGAAGATGAAGTTCTGGAAGGCAGAAAGGTTTTCACAAGTAACCATGAGGATGGCTCTCCAAAAGAAGACTGGCAAGGACTCTAAAGGTCTATTGATGCTCATATAGCTCAAATATCAAGCAAAAATACAACAGAGGGGTACTCAAAATCTGGGGCTTGTTAAGGTCTGAAGGTTATCAGGCTGTGAGAAGTGAATAACGTGCCTAGTGGCTTGGTACAAAAACTGCTGTTACTAATATAGATGTGTCAACTAACCTCAGTTTTCCAGCGCTGTTTTACATCTAAATACACATCATAGAGCTCATCAATTTCCCGCACTGCTGTCTCTGGTGTGGCGTGCAGAGGGATTATAGCAAACTCTTTGACAGCTTAAACACAAGGCAAAATAACAGTAAAAAATGTAATGGTTAAATACACAGTGAATCACAAAGAAACAGATTGACTTGGAAGGAAGAAGGTTTCTCTGAAGAGGAAACAGCTTCTGTTCTGGCTGTGGATCAGAGGTGTTTGCTGTGTAATTGCACAGTGCTCCTTATCAGCTGCTGAGCTGCAACATGGCAAAGCAAACCCTGCTCCAACACCAGCCCTGCTCCAACACCCACAGCCATCACTGCTCCTGAGCAGCATGGAGCACATCCACCAACCCACAGCCCATGGTGGTCATGGCCGAGGCTTCCCTGGGGCTGTGGCATGCAGCAAGCTGCTGGCCATGCCAGGGGCAGCGTCCGCAGAGGCAAATTCTGCTCTTGTGAGGAACTGCAGTGGGGGGCAGGATGTGGCCCCTTTCCCCTGCCCCCACCATGCACTAGGGTCCAGCTGGCAGCCTCTTGCTCCATGAGACTGGGAGAAAAGTTTGTTTCTGAAACAACTCACCAGTTTTTGGAGACTGGAACCAGATGGCAAAGGGTTCTCTGGAGAAAGCATCCTCATCCCCAGGCTGGGTGTCAGGGTACTGGTAGGTTTGTTTCACTAATACCAAATGTTGCCTGCAGCAGTATAAACAGGAGAAGAGGATGTCGCATTCATGGCTTGCCAGGATGTGTCTAACACTGTCTCTGTGCTCTGACTTGGACTGACTTGGGATGATTCCTACTCCCAGGCAGAGCCCATCCCACCCCCACCTCCTGCATTGCTTCTGCTCCCTTGGAGTGGAGCCCCCACCACCATGTCCAGCCCCTCTCTATGGGGCTGCAAAGTGGGAGGGCAGGGTGAGGGGCTGGCTAGGTGGTAGGGGAAGTTCACTCACCTGTAGATGAAGGCATACTGCTCCTTGTAGCTCTTCCTTCCCAGCCTCTCACTGGCCACACATCTATATTCCTCCTTTGGCCCTTTCAGCTGACTGGGAGGAAAGTTTTGTGTCTTAGTTTGTTTCTACATTCATAAGGGGCTGAAGAGGACATAATTTTGCCTGTGCCCAAGGGTAGAACACATTGCCTGCCTGACCACAGGGATGAGTGGTAGAGGCAAAAAACCTCAGGAGCTGTGGTCTGGACCTGTGCTCCATCACTGCCCCTTTCACTCTGCTTCCTCTCTGCTTTTTGTTATTTTTATTTAAAAATAAGTGTCCTATAGTGGTCTGGAGCTAGATTTGCTCCTGGACTTCAGCTACGTTGCCAGAGCCTGGTCCTTCCTTGACAGCTGGGGCAGAGCCCAGACCCTGAGCTTTCATCCAGGGAAGGTGTCTCTGAGCAGAGCACTGGCTCTTGCCAAGCAGTTTTCCCAATATTTGCCTGCGTGCCCATGGGCACCCTACCTGGTGAGCTTCTCCACCAGAAGAGGACAAACCCGGTTCTTGTTCTCCTTTACTTCCATCAGCAACATAATGTCACAGCGAGAAATGATCTGGAAGGGGAAGGGGCAGAGGTGAGTTTGCATGTGGTGGGCTTTGGAGGATTAAAGATGTTTGAAAGAAGTAGTTACTGCTGCAGGGAATGTCCTTTGTGGAAGAAGTTGTGGCCAGCCTGCTGTGCTGGGAGAGGGGCAGCAGCCCGGGTGGAAGCTCTTCTGCTTTCAGAACTGCCTCCTGCCCACACTTGAGCTGGGAGAGGGAACTTAGGAGCAGAGCAGTTTCGGGTTTGTTGGAAAACTTCTGCTCCTCAGGAGGAAGTGTGGAGGGGAAGGGGCAGTGAGAGCCACTGCTGCCAGCTTGTTCTTCTCCTGACTGCTGAGGTGCTGCTCCTGCCCCACAGATAACATCAGTTGTGCTTTTCCCTCCTCCCTGCCCCATGCCACACAGGTTTTCTTCTCTGCTTTGGACCAGTGCTGTGCTCAAGCATCCTGACTCCCTGGGAGCCCAGATGGATGTGACAGAAGGATCTGGGGTGTATGGAGGAGACCCTGTTTGTGTCTGTCACCAATCCACTGCAGTGGTTTCCATCCTTTTTCTGGTGTATATACCCCTGAGGTCCCATCTCTGTGCTGTGCCTTCCCAAAGCTGACTGTACTGTCACCATTCCCTGTCCCTTTTGTCTGCTGCAGACCCCTCTGAAATAGCCCATAGAGTCCCAAACCAGGGTCCCAGCCCTGGTGGGCTGCAGCACCACAGAGGAGTGGTGGGGTGCTGGGGATGGGGGGGCTGCCCAGCCTGGCTCAGCTCCCACAGCCAGAACTGGGATTCCCCACTGGACAGTCCAGTACACCCCACAGCCTGGCATGCTTGGGGACTTCCTTCTGCCCCCAGTTTTGTCACTTTTCAAATTTTGCTGTTGAAATTACTGCCCTCTGACACTTGTAAATATTTTATCCCTGATTTATTATATATAGGATGTAGTGCTGACAGTGTAGGAAGAAATGCAAACCCCTCTGCTCCAGCTGTGTGCAATGAAAAGAATCAGGACCCAGCTAAAGGGCAGCATCCCTTGCTGCTGCTGGGGGGTTATGTGGACCACTGAGTTCCCTGCTACCAGGGCATCTCAGAGGGGACTTGGAAAAGCTGTAAGTCCAAAACATGGTTCTTTTAAAAAGCTGAGTTGTCTTCAGCTTCTGCAGAGGAAGCATGATGGTGAGAGTTTATTTACATAAATTAGCAATCAGGCTTTTCAATTTTGTACCACACCTTAACATGATACTCTCTGCTGTCCTGAGAATATGTTTAATTAGACAGAAGTATTTCAGAATAATTAGCACACAAGCAAGGTAAAGAATGTATCACAAAACAAATCTCTGTGATTCAAAGAGAAAATAATTTTACTGTGAGCAGAGGTTTCCTCTCTTTCTTAACTCAATTTCCAAAGGAAACAGCAAATGTTATTTCTGTTATATTCCCATGCAAACTAAAATAAGAGAAAACAACCTACTCAACCACAGGCTAACCCTTTAGAGTATAAAAGTAAAGTATTTCAATTATTAACTCTTTTTTTTTTTCCTTGCATTACCACAGTGAAAATCAAATGATGTGCAAGATTATGTAGTGAAGAAGCCCACAGACAGCTCAATTTCTCTCATCCAGGTGAAGAAACTTACCTTTACCATGGCATTGAGGACTTCAGGTCTGGCTATTTTTGTTTCTCCGAAAGACCTCACATTGAAGGAGCAGATTTTTAGGCTCAGAGATGGGTTGAAATCCAAAACTAAAAGCAAGACGAAGAGCAACATCTTCAGGGACTTGGACAAAATGAGTTGCTTGCGAGTGTGGTTATAAATAAGTGTATGTGTGTGTGAGTGTTTGTGCATCCGTCCCTCTGCAGCCAGGGAGGTCAAGCTGAGCAGTCAGCTGTGTTGATCACAAACACGAACAGGAATTACAGTTTCCTCCTTTCCCTCACTTCCATCTCCCAGCACGAAGAGGCATGGAGACTGAACTTCTGCTGTGGGGAAAAAACAGCTCTTCAGAGCCAAGCTTTCCATCCTGGAAGAACAACGCCCTGGCAAACCCCAGCATCCCTGTCCACGGGGAGGCACCCACAGTGGGATGCCTGCCAGGGGGACCACCCCAGGCAGTGCAGGGCCAGGACTGGGCTCCTTGGGCTACCCCAGCAAAGGGGTCAAGAGCATCCAAGACCAGGAGTTGATTGGGCAGATGGTGAAAGGGTCTGAGAAGCAGCAGTGTGGAGAGAGGGGTTTCTGCAGGGCATGTGATGGGTACAGGAAACCTCAGTGAAAAGCAATGCTGGTGAAACACCCTGAACATGGAGGTTTTGATCATATCTGTGTTTATTTTTCCCTTAGTGGGGAAGTCATGCCCTGAGAAATTGACAAACCATCCAGAGCTTGAGGCCACGTGCTTTTACCTGCTTCTGCCTTGGCCCAGAGCTGTGATGTGCCCTGCTGTGCCATGGCTGCTGCAGGACATCCATGTTCATTTGCCCACAATTAACAGGGCCCAGGGGCTCAGCTCCCGTGGTGCAGCCTTGGGGAAGGTATGTAGTGCCCTGGTGCTTGCTAATGAACACAGCTGCTTGCTAATGAACACAGCTACTCGGGGAGCAGGCATGTGACCCTCTGAAATAACAGGGTTTGTATGGTGCTGTCTCTCTGCTGGGTCTCTAACGAGCCAGCCTTGGGCAGGACCGGCTCTGGAGGGAGCTAATAAAGGGGGAGGGAAAGTGACAGCTTCAGGGGTTGTAAATTTCCTGCCTGACCTTGCTAAAATCACAGCATGAACCAAGAGCTTGTGATGGCAGCTGCAGCCTCAGGCTCAGAGTCATCCAAACCTGGAGCTCCCGCCAGAACCAGGCTTGCTTTGGTTACTCTGGCATCAAAAAGCAAATGTTTGTGTGGTGCCTGTGAGGGCTTTAACCCTGAACCATGTGGACCCACCTTCATTGGTGCCATTTGTCCCCAGCATTGCTCACTTATCAATCTCCCCTTTCCCCTCCATCCCAGGTGTTATCAGTGGGGCAACCTGCAGGGGTGACATGGGGAGCTCAGGCTTCTTTCTGTACCCCTTTATCTCTCTGTTCACTGCACTTTCTCTGCATGTTCTTTTTGCTCCTTATCAGACCATAAAATCCACTTAACATGGGTGTCAGATCAGGGCTGTCCTGGTCTTGCACAAGAGCGAGGCTGCTAGTGAAACCAACCTGGGGTGGGTTTTTGCCCCTACTCAGAGTCATGGTGAGTGAGAGACATGTCCTCCAGATGAGCAGCACCTGCAGGAACCTCCCTAATAAAGCCCCTTCTCAGCCTCTTCCTCCTCCTGGGGAGATGAGGTGGGTAATAAGGCTGCAGGCAATGCCAAAGCCAGTTCCAGCAAGAGTTTGGAGCAGTAACTGCTGCCAGGCCCTGTCTCCTCCTCCTGAGCAACCTCCAGACAGCTCTGCTGACAGCCTGGGCAGTGATTCAGCCTTCTGTCATCTTCTCACTCTCAGGGAGGTACTGGGAGATGGATGGGATGGGGTGGAATGTGTCCCAGTGTTGAAGGTGTCCTCATGTTGAATGCTTGCTGGGGGACAGTAGGGTCTCCAAAGTCTGGTAGCCATGAGGGGGTTCCTCCTCTCCCTTTGGGCACAGCTCCTTTGTTTCAGGCACCTCACAAGGCACACTCAGATTTGTTTTTGCTGGCAGAGGTTGACTGAGAGGATCTCTGATGTTTCCTGTGCCTGTCTGGAATGGTTGCAGGGGGAGACTGTGGGTGAGCCCACATCCCCTCTGCCCTGGCTTCTTCTGTGCTGGAAGGGCGGCCTGACTCAGGGGGGTTCCATGGGAGGAGCACCCATGGGACAGGAGGTCATCCTGTGGCTTTACTTGGTGCCTGCAAATAACTCTGAGGCTTTATTTCTCTTTCTGTGGGCAAAGTGGTGTCTGCATGTTGGTGGGGGGTTTAGCACTGTTGGGAACACCAGTACTACTCTGCACCTTCTTCAAAGGGTGCTGAGGCTTGTCCAGCCTGCCTGAGCCCTGTCCCATGTCCCTGCTGTCCCCTCCAGCACCCCTGTAAACCTGTCCCTACAAAAAGGGGAGCATGTGGCTCTGAGGAAACACTGGCAGTGAGGGCAGAGGGTGGTGCAGGGACCAGCAGCTCCAGGCTACTGCTAACCAGATGCCACCACAGTTCTTTTCCTGACCAGGGGTTCACATGGTCCCCTTCCCCTGTACTGGGTTTTGGGGTGTCGTGTGTGTTCTAATTTTCATTATTTTTACCCAAATTGCAACTCTTGTCAACATCTGCTGCGGCAAGGTGAGGTCTGTGGTAGAAGCAGGAAAAAACATCCCCAAACTCACCAACGTCACCGTAAAAGTAGGTTCTTTGGGGCAAATGGAATGACCTTTGAGCTCTCAGTAACCTTATCACAACCATCGGGAAGAGTACTTTATCTCAGCCTCCTGGAATTCCAAGTTAATAAGTACCAAAGCACTCAGGCCATTTTGTGTTGGTAAAGTTCGCCATAGGGCTGCAGACCAAATATGGTCATTTGGGAAGTGGCTTTGGTGCCAAATTGGTGGCAATAAGTGTCCTGGCCTGACTCTCTGGAAACTCAGGATACTTGAGGGTAAAAATATGCGGTGAGCAAGAGAAAGGGTATGTTTTGAATCAATAGGGTCTTCTTTGATACCTAATCTTTATTTATTTTTCTGGAAACAACATGTTCTACTCATGTAGAATAAATTACTGCCAGGGTATAATCCCTTTGATGGTACAGGACTCTGATAGGGTTTTATTTTTCAACTTAATGCGTTACTATTGTTCAAGTAGTGGTTTAAAGTGTGAAAGCCTGCCAGCTAGAGCAGTTCAAGGAAAAATGCCTCATCATGTTTTCTTTTTCTTGAACGAGGCCACATAGCTGAGAGGTAGGAGAGCAGCAGATAAGCTGAAATGAAGGCTTTGACGCATGATGATTAGACAAGACTTTGAAGTTACCTCTCTAGAAAGATATTGCAGCCACCAAATAGTGAGGGGGTTGCAACCATAACTACAACCTTTATTGTTAAGCTGTTAAAGATGTAATTAAAATGTGTATAATATGTGAATTAACTTTGAGGAGGGGTAAGCAAGTATTATTTAAAGTTGTTAACAGACAAGTAGGTCTTGCTTTTTAACATTTTAAAAGTCAGGAGCGTTTGTTGTTGTGTTTGTGCCAGGTTGTGCAATGAGGCCACTGAAGAATGATGGGCAGTTGCCCTGAGTGGTGCCCTGAGGCTCTATTTACCCCTGTGCTGACGGAGAGCTGTTCTTTGCAAACCTGGGTGAGCTGAGATTTTATCCGTGCCCTGGGAGGTGAATTTTAGCAGCCTTATGTCATAGTTGCCCCCCAGTCTGGGCATGGCGAGGTGTTCCTCAACAGCAGGTCCCGTGGGTGGGCTCGTGTGCCTGTGCTGGGTCCCTGGAGCACCCCTGTCCCAGTGCTATCCCCTGCCCATGGTCAGGGATGGCTCACACCATCGTCCTACAGGGATGCCACTGCCTGAGTGGAAATAGAGTCACCCTGGGAAGATGATTCACTTTGACAAAGCAAAGTGATGAGATGTCATTTGTTGTGGTTGCAAACAATTCCACCGTGCCCCCTGGGGATTTATCAAAATAACAGAGAAGCCTTTCATCTGGTGGAGCAACACTGCTCCCCGGCTTGGTGAGGTACAAGCTTCAGTTCTCCACAGCTACCTTGGCCTGAATCCAACCTTCCACCTTCCTATGGAAAACAAACCGGGTTGTGTGAAAATCTTGCTGCCTTGCTTCTGGGGACTTAATTCTGATTAATTCTATTCATTGGTGTTTTTTTCCTATAACTACTCTAATTTAGAAAGACATTTGGCTTCTAACTGGATTGTATGTCACCCTTTGCCTGCTCTCAGCCCCAAAGCTGTGCTCTGTGCCAGTGGGAAGCCCACTCCTGATGCTGGTATAAGGATGAGAAATTTTTGGCTGGGGCCCAGGGTAGCTGGCACTGGACTATGAAATGCTGGCAGCCTTGGGGGGAGGCTTGGTACTCCCCAGCTGCTACAGCTGTGTTATGAGTTGTGTCTGTGGGCTGAGAGAAGAAACAAAACAGGCAGGGCAGGGCAGTGCAGGCACTGGCCTTTGATTTGAGCTTGCCACGCTGTAGCCACCCAAAAATGGCTTTGGAGGCTCCTCAAGGAGGATCCCAAGGGCTTCACCTCAAGTTCATCTGCCCTGTGGGGACAAGGAGTCCAGCCATGCCCTGTGCTCCCCCTCGTCATCCCATGCCACTCAGTGTCTCCTCCACTGTATTGGGTCAGAGGAGCAGCCTTGGCACCTGCCCACAAAGTCATCGTGGTCTTGACATCCACCTTGCCAGGGCTGTGACCTCTTGAAGCCATGGCTTCATCTTGGTGGTGACTGACCCTGGAAAGCCCTGAAAATCCTTCCTTTCCCCATGGACACCACAGGAGACACTCAGTGACTCTTTCCCATGGCTGCACACTGAGATTGCGAGAATGGGTTCCCCAATTAGCTCATGCCATGTTTCGACACAAAACCACTGCAGGCCTCTGCTTCAGCTTCTCTATTTTAAGAGCCATCATTTGCTATGAGTATTTCCAGGGGCATTCCCACCAAGTGGCCTAGAATAACCACCCAGTGGGTAATCCATCCCCCATGTGAGTCAGTGCTGCCCTGCACGTGTCCTGCAGGCACCTGGGGCTGCGCACAAGAAAGTTGAACAAACAAATATGACAGCAAACGACATCTGAAGGCTTGTGAAATACCTCTCATGTCCACTTAGGTCACCTTAGTGGAAGCTCATTATTGCTTAGCCTAGCTTGACTGGGAAGCTCTTCAAACAAAACCTTTAAAAAGCTCATGAAGCAGTGCCTCACCTCCACTGGGTCACCTAAAACCTTGATTTCAGTTATAAATCTCTTCTGACAGCTCTTGGTATCAAAAGCTTTTGATTATTGCAGTAAACTCTGACCTGGAAAGCCCTATAGGCCAGTTCTTCTCTCAGCTCTCCCAGCCTGCTAGTCCTTTACCAAAGCATAGACGTGGTAAGGATTTGACCCAATTTCCTTGCATTTACTTAGCACCTGATCTCATTTCCATTTTAATTAAGTTTTCTCATATTTTGGGGCATATCTTAAAGGTGCATGACAAGCTAATATGTGACCCAGGGGAATGAAAGCAAATTTCCTTATAGCAAAAGGATTTGGGTGGCAGTTTCAAGAAAAATCAGAGCAGATTTTAAATTTGGGTTGAAATGTAGCTCTTGAGAGCAAATACTGTCATTGGGAAGAGAGGGCAGATTACAGGCTTGTAACCTCAATGGCAAGCTTAAAAATCCTATTTCAGGTTAAAAGTATTGGTGGGATCCTCTGGTTTCAACCTTTGCGCCCTTTCCACAGGAAATGTGGCAGAGCTCAGTGCTCCCTCATCACAGACCCAGTGTAGGAGCTGGGAAAGGGACAGACATTCCCCACCCCTGAGCTTGCTTCCAAGTCTTGTGCAAGGGGGCTCTGTGGTCTCTGTGGGGTGCAGTGCTGTGTTCCCCTTTGTACCTCCACGGCAGTTGTATAACATCCCCTTTACAACCCTGTTCTAACCACTCTTGTACCTCCTTGTTGGTACCCTGTTGCAGTAATATCACATTCCCTCTTTTATCCCTGTTGCATTCCCATGGCAACCCCATTGTACAACTTGTGTAGCCTCCTTGCATCCTCCTTGTATCCCTGCTGTGTTTTCTTTGCATACACCCTTACAGTCCTGTTGTATCCCTGCTGCAGATGCATTGCATTCCTCTTGCACCATTGTTGTATCCCCCTTATATGCGTGTTGCAGCCTCACTGCAGCCCTCTCTCACCTTGCTGTATCCCCTTCACATTTCCTTCGCACCCTTGCTCTATCCCTGTCATATCTCTATTGAAGCCTCCTTGCATGCCCACTGCCCCATTATGTCTCACAATTATAGCCCTGTTACAACCCCCTTGCACCCTTACTGCAGCCCTATTGCATCCTTCCCTTGCACCCCAGCTGAAGTTCCATCACATCTCTCTGTTGCAGCCCCATTGCAGTCCCCTTTCATTCCTATTGTACCACCCCTTGTGCTCCTACAGAAGCCCCCATATGTCCCCCCCTGCATTCTTTCTGCAGTTCACTGCATCTCCCCTTGCACCTCCATTGATGTCTCTCCACTGTAGCTGCCTTGCACCCCACTGCAACCCCCCCTCCTGCCCCTTCTGTACCCCCTTGGTACCCTCATTGAAGCTCCATTACATCCCTCCTTTGCACCCCCACTACATGCCACTCATACCCCCACTGCAGCCCTATTGCATCCCCCATTGCAGCCTTCTTTCCACCCCTGTTGTACACCCACAGAAGCCCCATTATGCACCCCCACTCCCCACCCCCTCACGCCTATTTCATGCACCTCTGCAGAAATTCCATCACCTCCCTCTTGCAGCTCCACTGCATCCCCCCCCTCCACCACTCTTGTACTCTCACGGAAGACCCATTATGTTCCACCTCACACTTCTGTAATACCCCACTCGGAATCCCTATTGCACCCCCTTCCACCCCTCTAATACCCCCTTCTTGCACCCATCCCCATTATATGCCCCCTTGCATCCCTGCTGCAGCTCATTGCCCCCCTCACTTGCACCTCATTTCACCCCCTCTTGCAACCCAGTTGCATCCCCTCTGCATTCTGCCTTCCTCTCCTGCCCCGCACCGCCGCGCTGCATCCCCGCCTCGCCGCTGCGCTGCGCCCCCGCGGAACCGCCCAAGTACCGGAGCGGAGGGAGGGCGCAAACGGAGCCGCCGCGTTCACCGCTTCGCACTGCCATTGCGGCCCGGCCCGGCAAGGATCGGCACGGTGAGAGGCGGGGGGGGGGGGAGAAAGGGAGGATGCGGGGCTGATAGTAACAATACAAGCACTGGAGGGGACCGGAGTGGGGTCCCCCGGTCCCAGTCCTGGCGTTGCTGAGAGTGGTCAGGAGACCAGGAGCCGAGCCTAAAGGCAATAAAAAAATTATAATAATATGTTATTAAAATGTAGTTAATTTGCCTTAAAATCCCAGCCTCCCCTGATAATAATCAGAAAAGGGGGCACACAGGGGAGGAGGGTGGCGTTGTATCTTGGCTTCTGCTATTTGGTGGATGCCATCATTTTGCTAGAGGAAGATGCTTTGGGGGAGGGGGAGGGGGTGATGTGCTGGGAAATGGGACCTGGAGGTGACCCCCCGTGTCGCTACTTCATCCCTCCCCACCTCTTTCCTATCCCCACTCTGGAGAGGGCTGAGCCCAGGCATGCTCGTGACACCAGATGTGCCGTGAATCCTCTGCTGCGTGCGTGTGCGGCAGGATGGGGATGGCGACGGGGTCCGGAAGGAGGATGGGCACGTTTTGAATTTCTAAACCAAAGGCTGGCTGGTGGCACAGCCCGCTCCGGTTGGGATTTCCCCCCCCCCGCTCCCCCCTTCTTCCCAGGTTGGCTGGCAGTGACTCTGACAGCTCGTCCCCCTCTGTATTCCCAGACCAGGGTGCAGCAGTGGGGCTGGGGGCCAGCCCAGATTCTCCAGCTCATGTTTAAGAGATGTGTTGCACAGATGCAAATGGGTCAGAGATGCAGGTTTGCAGGTTTTGTGAAACAGCGCTGGAGAAATACTGATCTCGTTTCTGCCATCTATAAATAAATGAAGGTGAAAGGGCACGTTTCCTACTCCCAGCTCTCTGAAGGCTGGATTAAGGTTGAGAGCTGGCTGGCTGACAGAGATCTTTCAAATATTAATAGATCTTAAATTGTAATTTCACCAGTATCTAAAAGTTCACCTTCAAAATACAGCTCTGAGGAATCATAGCATCAGTTGTGACATTTTTTATGGTCAGTATTATTTTTTTGGCTGTTGAGGATGCCAAGGGTGCTGCAATTTACAAGTGAAATGGCTTCCTTGCATGTTTTGGGTTTTATTTCTTACATGGTTAGTGGTCAGGGTTTCTGGGCACCCCATCTCAGCCCCTGAGGCCTGTCAAAGCTCCCTGTTTCTGCAGTGGGGTCTTAAAACTTGGCAATGTTTCTTCTTCAGTTCTTATTAAAAAAAAAAAATTAAATTATGTTTGATTGTGCTGCTTAGCTTTCAGCTATCCAGAATTTCAAAATCTCTTGTTGGTCAGCCATGGGCTGCTCTGGGCCCAGTGAGCAGTAATGCTGAGCACAGGACAGCAGCCCTGGTTTTACAGCCCAGCCCTGATGAGCACAGCCTGGCACAACCTTTGTGCTTGAATTTTGCCACATCTGGTTTGTGAGCTCATGTGTGATTCCTGTGTTATGAAAACCCTTCCTTGGCCCTGCACAGGGCTGCCCAGCACTTCAGCTGCCACTGTCCCCTTCACAGCCCAGCTCCTTCACCTTGTGAAGGCTTTTGTGATGCAGCCCTCCCGATGTGCCCCCCCCAGGGACCCCTTTCCAGCTCTTGGACTATCAGGGAAGTCTGCCCTGCAAGACATGGAGATCCTGGTGGAGAAACTCCTGTCTCCCTGGGTAAAAATCCCAGCTGCTTCCACATTTCTGGGATTCAATTTTTTTATTTTTTTTTTTCTGAGCTGAATGCAGTTTTTTGATCCCACACACTGGGGTGTGGTGCTGCTGCTGCATCTTATGTAGGGCTTGGAAAAAAAATAAGTATGTACACCTGGGTTGCAGTGCTGGGTCTTCTCCAGCCTCTCTAGTGTGACTCAATGAACTTGGAAGAGAAAAAATACTGATGAGGACCTTGGTCATGGTAATTTATTGTCCCATTGGCTGGTGGCCCTGGGGACTGTCATCAACATGCTCTCCTCTGTAGCAACATGCAGCCCCCTCCTGCAGGTTAGGCACCTGCTTGAATTTGGTGCATGGGAGGAAATAGGAGACCAGTGGAGATGTGGAGACACTCCCTGGCATCTGTCCTTGGTCAGTGTGTCCCGTTACCTGGGGTGGCTTGTATTGGGGGAGGTCCCTCTCAAGCAGGATGCAGGGGCTGTGGTGCTTAGTGCCTGTGGAACCAGTGCTCCTAGTTTAGCATCCTGTCCTCGTGGTGTGGCATCCTGTGCCTGTGATCACACATCATTTATCACATTTGACTAATTGATATTTGCAAGTTAATTTATGAAGTACTTGGAGATCCTTCCAAGAAGGCGGTAATAATGCTTGGGGATATTTGCTGTGACTCTTGGTCTTGTGCCACCTTGGAGTGATGGATAAGTTGTGGTCTGAAGACTTAGAGCTCTTACCATGGGGCTCGCTTTTATTTTTCAGTCCACCATGTCTGTCTAGTTGGTAGTGAAGGGCAGTGCTTGTGTCTGGGGTGATGCTGCCCAGTCCTCTCTCTGCTGCTGGTGCACCTCCCTGGTGCAGCAGGGAGGGTGATCATTTCCCGGGACAAAGGACAATCACAGGGGGCTGGCACAGTGGGTGGTCCCATGTGGCTTGGGAGAGCCAGTGTCCCCACCGTGCTGCTGGGTGCAGGGATGGCTTTACAGGGCTGGGAGTGCCAGTGACCGGGCTGATGGCGGCTGCCCCTGACTGTGGAGCTGGGCAACCCTGCTGGTGTTTCCTGCTTCCACTGGGGTAACCATGGAAATTGTTGGTGATGCTCTGCCCACGCAGACGGAGGCGTGGCCGTGCTGTGGGGCTCCCTGAGCACCCTTCCCCTCAGGCACCCATGGCCGGCGGGGGGCCCCATGGCTGGGTGAGTGTGGTTGTATTGGGGGCCGGGGCTCACGGTGGCTGCCATGACCCTGCCGGAACGCTCCGGGATCATGGACCCCATGGGGTGCCCCTGGGCCAGCAGCCATAGCAGGGATGATCTCGGGGGGATTTTCTGGTTTGAAGCAGCCCCCAGTGCTGGTGTGCGGGGTGGCTGTGGCGTTCCCGCCGAGCCTCCAGCATGAATTTCCATGGCCAAAAGCTGGCGGCGAGTTCGGGCCGGTGTTTTCCTCCCTCCCTGGTAATTTCCTGCGGCTGCGCTGTGCTTCAGCCCGACTCAACTCAGGGAAGGCTCAGGGAGCCGGGGGCGGGGGGGCATGTGGGGGAGGTGGCACTGATAGCGCCTGGAAAATGACATTTAAGACGAAGAGGAAGGGGATGGGAAGCAGCTTAGCTGGCTTTGTTCTAATAGCTGTAATCACCCGAGGCGCAACCATGAGCCCCGTTTCGCTGGGTGCTGCTCAGCCCTGCCGGCCTCGCCTCTCAACACCGCCCCGGCTTTCGCTTCCTCTCCCATGGCAGCTTGCACTTTGTTCCTGCTTGGAACAAGTGCCCTCGTTTGGCTTTATTGTAAAAGGACGACATTTACATAAAGAGGGGAAAGGTTGGTCAGAAGGTGAAGATGAGGCGTCTTGAAGGGAAACTGGTGGCTTAAATACCTCAACCTCGCTATCTCGCCTGGCTACCGAGTCTGAAACGCAGGAGCTCGATTGTAACCTTTTTTTTTTTTTTTTTCTTTTTTTTTCTGACAGTGTTTTCAGTCTCTGCCACTACGCACAGCGAGCAGGACCTGGGCTGAGAGGAGGAGGGGATCACTGCAAAGTAAGCTGAGCTTTTTTAAGACTTTCTCGTTCTTGTTTCGCTTTCCATGAGAAACAGAGGTGGTGACCCCGCGCTGGGGAACACAGGAAGGCCCCGTGCATTTCCCGTGCTTTCTCCTAGCTGCAGCCTTTTGTTATCGTTGCCGACGGGGATGAGGGAAATTTTATTTCTTTAATTTCTCGCCTGTTTTAGTGACATAGCAAAAGGCAGCAAGTACTCTTGGGTGGGCTTCGTGTAGCTCTGCTCTCACCTACAAGGTTTGTCTGTTGCACAGTGTTCATCTATGAACAAGCTGTATAGAGATCAAAGATCTTTCTACGAAGTGTTAATTAAACGAATAACGGCGTGTTGTTGAGGCTTGAAGGAGGAAATGAGGTGTAGCTGTGTTAAGGAGGCACCTGGTAGAAATATTTACAGTATTCCTCAATTTTTAGTTGTTCCTATTTAGCTTGGGGAAAGAGCAAGCCCGGCTGTTACTTCAGAGGTTCTGCAAACCATTTTTCTTGGTTGTGTGTAACGTGGGGGTTTGATGTGATCCGGTGTGACGGCAGCGGAGGGGGAGAGGATGTGACTGCGGGGATTCTGTTCCTGCTTCATGGCATAACAGTAACATACCACATACTGCCGCGAGTCTTACAGGAAGCAGAAATAAATCTGCCAGTCCTGGCACGGAGAAATGTGGTGGTGGTGACGGGGCGGGAAAGGCTGGGGGGAGAGCAGGTATTGAAGATGTTTCGTTTTATAAATGTGTGGCTAGCACCGAGGAAAGGGCAAGGCGTAAGTTGGTTAGCAGGGGGAATTAGAAGAGATGTGTGTGTGACAGGGTTTAATCTCTTAACGAGAAAAATATATCCCAGCTGCCTGCGGTGGGAAGAGTTCAGGGATGAGCGTGGCATTGCGTGAGAGCTCACCCTTGCACCCTGCATCATCCACCTGCTGCCCCTCAGATTTGTCTGAAGGATGCTCAGGAACTGGGATAGGGATCTGTGGTCAAGAGCAGGTGAAAAATTCCCATGAGGCAGGAGTAATGACGTGGGGGCGGGGATGAATATGTCTCAGATAAGGGCTGGTCTCCAAAGAGCACCCTGCCAGGTTATTTCCTTCAGTTCCCGAGCCCATTAATAGGCTCTGCTCCCTTGATTAGTTGGTGCCTGTGTGGAGCAGCAATGAGAGCCAGGCTCAAGCCATCAATTCTAGGTCAGTGGTTGTGTGCTGGGGATTTGGGATTGGGCAGGGGGAGGGGAACTGAAGCTAGATGCCTGCCTCCGAAAAGCTATGTGCATCCTGTGTTAAGGCAGCCCTGCCTGCATCCATCAGGGGGTAAAGGCTGCCTGCACCCATTGGAATGGGGCTGTGCTTCCTCCATCTGCAAAATTCCCCAGGGACCACCTCGCACCCTGTTGCCCAGGACATGGTCTCGTGGTCTGTGCTGGTTAAGGAGACTCAGTGTCCATTTGATATGTACTCTTCTGAGATGGCAACATTACAATAATTAGACCCATGTAGGAATCAGGAGAAATAAGCAAATTTGAAAACTGAAAGGGACTTTGCTGTTCTTCTGGATGGTATCATTTGCCTCTTGCAGAGTCGCTTTCCCCTCTCCTGGGCAGCAGAGATCTCATTTAGTGTTGCCTTGATCGTTGATTTTGGTGTTTAACCCCTGATCCTTCCCTAAATGTGGGCAGGTGAGGCTGGGCAGTGAAGAGAAGGATGGACCCAGATGTGCTGAACATGTTTGTCATCGCCGGTGGCACCCTGGCCATCCCCATCCTCGCCTTTGTGGCCTCCTTCCTCCTCTGGCCCTCGGCACTTATCCGCATCTACTACTGGTGAGTTCATTATCCCAGCTGCTCTCATTGTAGTGCAGGGATGGAATTGCTGCTGATCCCACTCAGGTCCCTGTGCCCTGGTACACATGCAGGTGCACACAGAGCCCACAGGCAGCAATACAAGGTGGGTAGAGCAGGGTGTTCCTGCCTGTGATGGTGGCAAGAGCAGGTAAGGTGGGATTTTCCTTGAGTATACCAGCTGGGTAGAGCTTTGAGCATCTCTGGAAGAGAAAAAAAGCATTTTCTCATTGCTTTTTTGCTTCTGGGGCTGATTGTCAGAGTAGCTTCAGCTGTGCTGTTCAGTGTCTCTGAATGTCTTTGGGTTGTTTCCCCTACAGCTAGGACTGTAGCTGGGAAAAGCATCGCTGCTGCTGCCCGTCCCCCTGCTTGGCAGGCCTGGCAGGCTGGTGATCTCCTGCCTCCACAGTGGGTGGCCATCAGCGTGGGTGTCCTCAGCTCTGCCCCACTCCCCTGGCTCACAGCCTGCTCAGCAGCAGGGACTGCTCTCTGGTTAGCAGTTACAGATGAGGCTTTTCTCACTGTCCCACTCTCTCCTGGGCTGGAGCATCAGAGCAGATGGAGAGATGCTTTTCCTTACCCCATTGTAGCTCATCCTCACTGATAGTGGGAGGCAGGCACTACACCCTTCAGTCCTCTTCCATCCCTGGAAATCAGTGATAAGCACGTTATCAGCTTTCCAGCCTGGGTTTGTTGCAGGGAAAGCTGGGAAAATGGTCCCTTCCACAGCAGCAGCAGGCAGGGCATGGCTCAGGCTGCCTGCCCAAGCTGCTGTGGCAGATGGTGGCTCCTGTGGTTCTGCTCACGGGGTGTTTCCAAATCAAAGTGGCCTCCTGTGAGAGGAGGACGTTACTCCACCCCAGCACTCAGAGGCAGCAGCTTGATGAAGGCTGTTTGCAGCAGCACGTTTATTAGAAACCTTTTAGTCACAGCATCTGGGGGCTGAGAGAGGAGGGAGGATGGGATGAAATCCTGGCAGTTGGATCAGCACAGGGGACAATTTCTTCCCATTGTGCGTCATGTATGGATCAAACATGGCTCTGCAAAGGAGAGAAGGTGGTGTGACAGCCTACTGTCCTGGGGACGTCAGGGTTGCTACCTGGGGACAGGTCCAGACCATTCTAGGTTTGTCTGTCAAAGGTTATTCTTTTTCCTTTGGACATACAAGTGGCTGATGGAAACCAGGGAGGACTTTGAGGGGCTCAGGTTCAGAGCAGAATCACCAGAGAAATGCTGTCGCACTAGAGCAAAACAAGCATGGTGGGACTAAAGCCTCCTGAGAGCCACGGGCAAGGGTGGCAGGACAGGACAAAGCAGGCACAGATTGATACCAGGAGCTTTGAGGAGCCGAGCTGAGAGGGAGGTAGAGAAGACCCTGCTGCCTGTGTCTGGCAGAGGGAGGGAGCATGTGAGCCAGGAGCAGCAGGGCTCTTATCTTTTGAAGTATTAAGTGACCCCATCTCTTGTCTCCTGTTTCTAGCAGCACTGGCATCTTGCAAGAGTAACTGTGGTGCTCTGTGTTTCATGGGCACTGCTTAGGGACAGAGAGACAGAAGAGTGTACTCTTCCTTTCCTGTTTACTTCTGAGTAGTTTATTTTTGGGATGAAAGCATTGTGTTTCCCTGTAGGCAGAGGGGGCAGGATAGGGGGCAGGCAGCACACCATTCTGGACACTGCTTTCAGCCCTGAGTTGCTTCATCTTCACGGCACTGATCCTGGGAGGTCCAGGAGGTCTTCAGAGATGCTGATTCCTTCTCCCACCACTCTCTGCCCCTCTTATCTTCCTCCTCACTGCTGTTCTGCATGTCCTCAGATGGCATCACCAAGGGTCACACTGGGCTCTGTTGCCATTGTCCCTGCTCCCTCCCCTGACACTAATGCCGGGTGTGACGTTCAGAGCTGCCCTGCTGACCCTGGCCCTGCAGTGGGCCACCCTGCCTGCTCTGCTGCCAGGGGTTAATCAGTTTAGCTGCTGCCATTAAGCTCGTTAACACTTTGCGAGGGATCAGTTCAGCTTTGCACAGATTATTTTGCCTTCTGCTGAATTGATCCATCAGGATCAGTCGCTAAAAATGTTATCATCTTGCCCATCAGTAGTTTACACCGGTGCCTTTGAGGCAAGGACTCTTAAGACACTTATTCAGGGAGAAATTCGCCTCTCCTTGTAGGACCAGCACAGAGCTGAGATGCTGCTTAAGTCCCACTAGCTCCTTCCAAAAAGGGATTATGCTAAAAGAGGATTGCACTATGCATAAGCTTTGAGTGGGCAGAGAGCTGGGACAGCCCAGGAGTGTTGGTGACCTTGCTTTTGTGTCTCAAATTCTGATATTGCGTATAGAAGTATCTATCAGTGTCTCGGCCACCAGCAGCAGCTTGGTAGTTGTCCTGACCAGAGTTACATCTGAGCATAGGGGAAATGCAGAAAAACTAGGCCTGCTCCTCCATCTGGAGCTGCACGTACACATCATGTGTCCAAAGTGTCACTGATAATCTCTGCCCAGGTCCCCTCTGGCCGGCAGTTTTGCTGCATCCTCTTTGAGCCAGCTGCAGGCGTGCACTGGTAGGAGCTGTCTGCCTTCTGAGAACAGCCCAGGTATCCCTGGGATTAACCTGGTATCTTCTGGGGTGTTTTGACCCTGTGTAAGGATGGTCCCCTTCAGTCCTTTGCCTGTGTATAAATACGTTTTTAAACATTATCTAGTTGGTACACATATGTGAACTGGTTTCTGGGTGCTTCTGTGACGCTGTGGTGCTTCTGGGTGACAGGGTTGTTTTGGCTGGGATTTGATGAGCTTGTCTGTGGAGTGATGTTCTCCCACTGCTGCAGGACTGTGCCCAAAAGAACCATGTGGCAGATTCACCTTTCCCACCTGGAACAAGCATTTCCCATCATCCACGCATCCTGCATGCTGCTGTGTGCGCTGCCTCTCTCTTGAGCGTCCCTCCTCATACCAACCTTTTGGCATTTTCAGCTTTAGGATTGTGATTTTGGCCCATTTTCGTTGTCAAATTAGTTATTTGGGGTCTTTTTTTTTAAGTTTTTAACAAACAATATGTCTCCACAAGCCATCTGCAGTGCAGCCATGAGTATCCAGCTGCCAGTGCTACACCTGTAAGGGATCACTTGTAAGCTCCGGGTCCAGTCCAGGGACCAGATGCTCAGAATTAGTCCCAGTTAGTCACACAACAGCACTACTGTGAGCCCAACCAACTGTGATTAGCAAACCAGCAAATCTCTGGCTGAGTTTGGACTTGTCACCTGGCTTATACTGCTGCTGGGCCCTGATCTTGCATCACTCACTGGTGTTGTGCTCTTTTTTCTTCCAGGTACTGGCGCCGAGCCTTGGGTATGCAGGTTAGATACGCAAACTACGATGACTACCAGTTTTGTTATTCATATAGAGGGAGACCTGGATATCGGCCATCCATCCTGATGTTACATGGGTTCTCAGCCCACAAAGACATGTGGCTGTCCATAGTCAAGGTGGGTCTCCATTTCTATCATGTTGCGACCTAGTGAGAGTTGATGGTCCTGAGTGTGGGGGGTGGTGCGGGGACCCGATGGTTGCATTCATGGGATGTGATGACCACTGTAATGTGTTTGAAACACCATCCTTAGCTCTGTGCTCATTGCTTGTTGGATCTCTTTCATCCCTATGACATGCAGAGCTGCAGGGGAAGGGCAGTATGTACCTGCCTCCTCCATGGGAAGCAAGTCTTGGCTGTGGTTTCTCACGATGTCATCTTTGGTGCGTGAGCTGACTTATTCTGGTGCACGAGTAACCAGGGGCTGCTAGAAGGAGAGCAAACCTTTGCTCCCACCTGTGGTCATCAGTTTCCATCCCAGGGCTTCCCAGTAGTTCCTCTGTGCCATAGCTGCCCCTGGTTTGTTTCTGCAGTTCCTGCCGAAGAATCTGCACTTGGTGTGTGTTGACATGCCCGGGCACGAGGGCACGACCCGCTCCGACTTGGACGATTACTCCATTACTGGGCAAGCAAAGAGAATACACGAGGTAAAGCCCCAGCATTGTATTGCCCTCTGCAGAGGGAGGCAGGGGTGTGAGGTTGTGTGGGGCATGAAGGATGCCAAGCCCTGTGAGCTCTGCCTGCTATGGCCCCACTCCCTCCCTGCCTGAGAGGCAGCCAAAGCCACAAACTTCAGGCTTTTGAATTTAATTTCTCTAATGACCCCATGCTGTTGCTTCCTCTCCCCTAACAACACTTCTTCTCCTCTGCCAGTTTGTGGAGTGCATCAGGCTGAACAGAAGGCCCTTTCATCTGGTTGGCACTTCAATGGGGGGAAATGTTGCTGGTGTCTATGCTGCTCAGTACCCAGAAGACATTTGCAGCCTGACCCTCATCTGTCCTGCAGGTGAGCAATGCAGGAGGGGGGCAAGATGAGGAAGGGATAAGCAGGAGTCAGTGCAGAAGAGCAGTGCTGGAGACAGAACAGGCCTTTAGTGCAAAGCATTTTGAAATAATCTGTATGTATGGTCTGAAAACATGGGTGGGCACGGGAGAAAATCACAACCTTGTCCTGACAGCTCTTCTCCTAGGCTTTGGTTAAAGCTGGGACTAGGGCAAATGGGACCAGTCCTGCTCTGGAGAAAAATGTCTTTTCCCTTTGGCTGGTAGGCATTTTACATGGCGTGCCTGCAGCCTTTCAGTTCTGAGGGGGGAACCCAGGCAGCAATAGGAAAAGCCTCCCCAGTCTGCCCTCTTGAGAGCCCTGGTTTGCTGATGGACTTGGGCTTTGTGAGCTGGAGACCTTTGTCCTCTCATGTTTGGGTGCTCTAAGTAGGAAGGGGGCTTCAGGGCTGGGTGCAGGTCAGCAGGTTGTTCCTGTGCCCACACAGCACCCCTCCATCCCTGTCCCCTCCATCCCCACTGTCCCCTCCATCCCCACTTTCCCCTTGTCTGGAGGCTCAGGGGAGCAGGGGCATGACATCCTGCAGGCAGGGAGCTCCTCTGCTGGGGTGGGTTTTGCTACATCCCTGTTGTTATCACAGCTCCTTCCCCCTTCCACACAAGGAAGGCAGCTCCCAGATAAGAAATAAGTATGGAAACAAAGTGAAGGTTTCCTAGCTACCAGGATCTGAGGGCGGCAAGGTTCCTGCTCCTCTCTGGGAGATGCGGGCTGAGTGGCCAGGTGGTTCTTGATGTAAAACCTCATAGGTAGGAGCTGGCAGGGCTGCAGAGAGGCTCAGGCTTATGCTACTCTGGCATTTTCCCTGCAGTGGTGCATGCAGATGTGGTTTCTAAATTTTTCTGTGCAACCCTGTGCTGTGGCAGGCTGGGCATGGGCATCAGTATTTGCATCCACATTAGAGTAAGTGCTACAGTTTTTGCCAAAGTGTTTGTGCACGTCCACAGGGAATGCACCTCATGTTGTGTCAGCCCATGACTCAGTGATGCCAAGCCCTGGAGCAGGAGGGAGTTTGGGCTGTCTCTGGGTGCATATTAAGATTGCTAATTGTACAGATTTTTTTTCCTGAGTGAGCAGGCAGGAGGCCAGAGGCAGAGATGAGGGAGGTCTGTACAGTGATGCTGTGTCACTGGGTCTGTTGAAGGTCTCAGATGGGTTTTAATTTGTGCTGCCTTTCTTATTTGAACCAGGCCTACCAAGTACCACTGACAGCAAGTTCATTAAGCAACTTCGGGAGATGCAAGAGTCCAAATGCATCGACAGGATCCCATTAATTCCCTCGACACCTGAGGAGATGTCAGATATGCTGAAACTCTGCTCCTATGTTCGCTTCAAGGTGCCACAGCAGGTGAGGACCGTAGGCTGGCTGTGGTGGCCAGGAGAGGGGATCCTGGAGGTGGGGAGTGGCTTTTCTTCTTTCCAAACACCTGCATGGTGGCAGCTGAGGTGATGCCAGGAGCAGAGCTGGCTTTGCCATTCCCCTGTCATGCAGGCAGGACACCCCAGTCTTCCTCCCAGCACCTTCCTGGCAGTTTCCCTTCAGACTCATTTTTCCCAGGTCCTTCTGGCAGCACACTTGATGAAATTCATCTTCCCATGAGGTCTTTGGCAGCAGGCTGGGATGTTGAAGGGTTTTTTAATAAATATGGCTGGCAGGAAGCATTAAATAACTGACACAGATGTTGCCCAGCCTGGAGGGTGATTGTTTTGCTGCTTTTTGAGCAAAAGTGATGGAAATGTTAATCACCTCATTGTCAGGCAAGAGGAACTTGGTGAGGGGATGGCCATTAAACTGATTTTCCTTAGGAAGTCTGCGATGGGTAGATTAGAGAATAAGAAAAAAAAAAAAGTTAATGGCAAGACCTTGTTTTGGTTTTTGGCAAAAGAATAAAAGACAGCAGAAAAGGACAGTCATGGCTGAGGAGGTCTGCTGGCCATGGATAGCTAGCCTGGGGGAGAAATGCAGGTTTGCATAATAAAAGACAAAAATACTTGTTGCTGAAATACATATTACTTAAGCACTGAAGCATGGTTGTTACAGCCAGATGTCCTTGGCAATAAGATTATGCCAGGGCCAGGCTGTGTGGGCCACTGTGGGGTGTGCTGTGCTCATGGCTGCTCTGGGGTGTGCTCAGCCTGGAACTGGACACACTTTCCCCCAGCAGCTTTCCTCTGCTCTCCCTGCAGATCCTCCAGGGCCTGGTTGATGTGCGCATCCCTCACAATGACTTTTATCGGAAATGTAAGTGCACAGCAGCAGCCCCTCTCACCAAGCTTCCCACCCAGACCCCCAGGGAGTAGGGACAGAATGTCACTGGCCCTCTGTCCCTTGCTGCCATCTGTCCCCTGCGTGTCCTTAACAGATTTGAGGACCCATGCACCTTGGTTGTTGGTAGCAACCCACAGGCAACATGGTTGTTCATCATTAATTAGCTCTAATATCTATGAGGAGAGGGAAGATCTCTCTGCAGAGGGGCTCTTTGGAAAGGGCAGCACTTGGGCTTTGTGAGGACAGCCTGGTGGGGATCTCTCCATCAACCCTGTATGGGTTTCCCAGCAAGGGGATGCAAGCAGGACTGGCCCTCAGGGACCTGTGCAAGAAGTGAAGCAAATAGGACTGACACTTGTCTGTGTTGCCCCCAATAGTGTTCTTAGAAATCGTGGATGAAAAGTCCAGGCACTCTCTTTATGAGAACATGAGCAAGATCAAAGTGCCAACGCAGGTCATCTGGGGAAAGCAGGACCAGGTATGTGGCCCCATGGCACTGTGTCTCCATCTCTGTCTCTGTCCACTCGTGGGGGCATGGTGTGGGCTGTGGGGTCAACCCTCCTGCTGCTCTGTGTGGAGCTGGCACGTGTGTCCCCGTCCCTGGTGAGTTTGCATGCGAGGCTTTGGCAGGGTGGTGGAAAGTGGAGGGAGGAGAGGGCAGAGCTGGGACCAGGGGGGGTGAGGGGCAGGGGGGGTCAGATACCAGCACTGCAGCAGGTGTGGGCTGGGAAGAGGAATGAAGTGCCAGCAAAGCGAGTTGTTCTGGCAACTGGGGAGATGTGCTGCTGGTGGGCAGGAGGTGAGGCAAAGGCATAGAGCTCTGTAGGTTATGGAGGCAGGAGGGGGAAGGAGCCAAGCTGCAAGCATGCAATGGGCTCTTTAAAGATGTAAAGGTGCAAGCATTTTCTTGCAGTGACCCCTTTGCAATGAGCTGGCTCTACCCTCAGGAATGACTGTTTCTTCCCCTGCCATCCAGGTCCTTGATGTTTCTGGTGCCAGTGTTTTAGCAAGCAATATCCCAGACTGCCACGTGTACATCCTGGAAAACTGCGGGCACTCGGTGGTGGTGGAGCGGCCCCGCAAGACAGCCAACCTCATCCTGGAGTTCCTGGCACTGCTGCACAGCATGGACAACAACAAGAAGCAGGCATGAGCGTGGCGGGGAGCCAAGTGCCCATGCCAGGCCTTTTAAATTGTAAAGTACTGCAGCTTTGATAAGTTCTCAGGGATCTTGTACGAATCGGGGTGAATGTGCCAAAGTCCCTGAGGAAGGCAGAATCACTGATACCTAAAACTATAGCACCACTGGCACAGCGAACTAGGGGTCATTGAGCAACCTCCGTAGATACAGGAACGGAAGCAGAGTCTCTCCCTTTTCTACTTAGACATAAAGTAGAAACAATCTGAAATCACCCAGCGCTAGCCATGCCGTGTGCTGAAGCTCCTTACGCAGCCGCCCATCCCACCCGAGTTACTGGCACGTAGTTGTTA
Source organism: Heliangelus exortis (assembly GCF_036169615.1). Classification (NCBI taxonomy): domain Eukaryota; kingdom Metazoa; phylum Chordata; class Aves; order Apodiformes; family Trochilidae; genus Heliangelus; species Heliangelus exortis. Next base: position 9,390,159 of record NC_092433.1, read on the forward strand.
ATGACTTTTACCTAAACTATGTAAGAAGTGTAGGAAGGAGGAAACGTCCTGGACAGAGACTTACACTATTTCTACTACTTAGAGTCCGTCGCGTTGCATGCTGCTGTGCTGTAAGAGAACCCCAGTGCTCCAGGCGTCTGCTTGAGTGCTCTTTGTATAACTCCTTAACTTGTGATTTATGCAGAAAACAACAGAAAACTTCATGCGTGGAAGTCCAATGACTCGATGTGCAAAAATGTTTACACTCTGAGTGGGTTTTTTCAAATCCTCACACAGCTCCTGTGTATGTGTAATGCCTTAATGTTGCCCAGGGTACGGCGTCTGTGCACAGCCTGCCTTGCCCGGGGGATGGTTCCCCCCGAGGGTGAACACAGCGAGTGAAAACTTGGGGTCCAGACAGCAGAAAGCTGGAAACCTCCCAGGGCAATGCAGTCCCCGAGCCCGAGTCAGCAATAAGGGTGTGAGTCAGCAAACTCGGGTGAACTCATCTCAGCTCTCCTATCGCATTGCTCTGCCAAACACCTGGATGTAAATAATGACTTTCTTAATGAATTCCATGAATTCTGCGAATGCTGACTTCACCGAAACCAGGGGTGAGGGGTGGGAGAGGGCTGTCTGTGGCACTGGCGGGGGGGCTGCGGGCTCCTGGGCTGGTTGGGTGGCCAGGAGTGGGACACTTGCCTATCAGGCACTGGGTGGTGATGTGGGAAGGTACGGTGTGCTTCTGTGTCCTCTCGGTGATTAAAACTCCTGACTGTGTGAAATTAGAGACAGAAATGGGCAAGGCAGACAAGATATACTTTGCAGCCTGCAAGTTGATGTATGGGGGATGGGCCCTACTCCCTCCCCCCCTCGAGGTGTGGTCCCTCACCATGTGTCCCAGGGAGAGAGGGTTGGTCCTGGTCTGGGGCAGGACCAGGGGCTGCTGGAGGGCAAGGTGGTGTCATCTCAAAGGCAAAGCAGCAGATGACTGGCCATCACCCCTAGGTCATCCCCAGACCTCCTCAGGGGTTGACACCAGGTGCTGTGGGAACCCCCTACAGATGGGGTATGCATGCTGTTGGTGCTGACTGCCATCTTCTCCATGTCTTTCCAAGGTGTATCCCAATTTGTAATTATATCTGAAACTACTGGTCTTCTTCTCCACTCTTTTTAAGGGAAGAAACATGGTTCTTTTAGAAAATTAGAAATCTGCTGTTGATTGCTTGGTTATTGTTTCTACTACAGGAGTTGATTAAAAAAAAATAAATTAATTGCTGATAGTTTTATGTGGTAAAAGCCAGAAAAAGTTGATGGGTATCTCTATGGTTTCTCATACACCACAGATTGCTGTATGCAAAGAATTTATATGGCTATTAAAATCTAGTGATTTAAGGAGTCTGCCATGCAATGATTATTGTTTTCCTTTGAGGAAGAAGGGCCTGTGGTCTGGGACGCTGCACGGCACAAGGGGGCTTGCTCTTCCTCTTCTTTCCTTCTCACATTTCTCAGAGGTGCAGGTTTTGCCTTGAGGAATATTTGATAATGTCAAGAGAGATGGTGAATACCAGAAAGGTTCCAGTCTCATCTCTTCAAAGACAATATGAATTTTGGTTTTTTCTTTTCATTAAGGCAAGATGACCCTTAAACACTCAAGCAGCAAAATAAAACCTTAAGGGGCAGGGGTGTTGGGTTTTAAGCACCAAGATTCCTCTTAAAATCTTGGGAGGTTCTTAAATTGCTATTTCAGCTCTAAGTACACATCTCCCTGAATTCACACAGAGTGCTAGGAATACTGTTTCACCAGTCTCCAAGAAAAGTATTTGTGTCTCCTTTCCCTGGGAGAATATTGAGTCCCAGGACCTGCTTTGTTTGACAGAGAGGGATGGGGACAGAGAGGACAGAGGGGGGACAGAGGGGACAGAGAGGGGGGGGATGTTTGACAGACAGGGAGGGATGGGGAACATCCTCCTGGAACCTCATCCTCTGCCCCAGTCCTGCCATGGCACCCCAGCCCTGCTGTTACAGTAAAGCACAGGTTAAGGTGAGGGTAGCTGCAGGAAATCTACTAATTACTGCCGTGCAGGGGGGTGGGAGTGAGCTTGAGGTATCTGCATCGTGTGTTGCAGCCACCTATTGCTGCCCAGGTGTGTCTGGGTGGGAGTCTGGGTGCTGCCTGGCAGCTGCCTCCAGCTGCAGACATGGGAGCTGCTGCTCGGTGGGGCTGTGCCCATGCCCAGGCTGACCTCAGGGCAGCAGCTGGGCTCCTGAGAAGAGACAGGGGGGAAGACAGGTTCCTGCACCTGGGAACTTGCATAAAAGCACACCTGGTCACAATTCCCACTAACCCTCATTTCCTGCTGGGAGACAGAAAAGCCTCCTGCTATGGAGCACCAGCTCCCTTCATGAGCTCTGGCCACCCTCCAGGTAAGGCTGCGTTCTTGGGCTGCATGTGGGGCTTTGGAAGGGACAGAGGCTCCTGCTTCTCCTGGTAGATTTGGCTGTCCTGTGGGCAGAGCTGGAGGAACTACAAGAAACTATGGGATCCCAGTCATGGCGAGCCTGGGCACTAGGATCCTCTGCACAGGCTGGACACCCTGCTGTGGTGGGAGGGAGGAATTTACCTTTTCTTTTGTTGCCTGGTGTTTAAGTGATGCTTTCTTGTAACTATGTGAATAAAGCAGGTCTGTGCTGGGGCTGGTGGCAAAGCTGATGGAGGAAGAGGTTCATATAAAAGCTAAGTAAAGAGCTTGCTGTTGATTGTTACGGGTCTTGCTGAGGCTGATTCATTGTACCCTGAAAAGAGGTTGTAAAGCACTGTAGGACTAGCTCACTGGTGAGCTTACTGATGCCTCTGAGCAAGCTGTTTGCTGCTGAGCATCCAGGTTTGTAGTGATGCCTGTTACCCGTTTCTGGGGGTGTCAGTGGAGCGGGACAGAGCTGGTGGCAGCTCCTCCTGGCCATTCGGTATCTTCCCAGCTGCTACTGAAGGGGAAAACGCAGTGCCCACAAAACACGGGCACCCAAGGAAACCTGTGCTGTGCCCTGCTCCATGCTGCTCCAGGCAGGTGTTTGCCTGCAGTGGAGAAGCATCTTTCTCCCTTTTTTCCAGCAAAGGAGAATAACAGCATCTGCTGCCGAGATCCCCTGACAGGTGGAGCCATGCTCGGGGTGCCCTGCACCGCAGTTTGGGTGCTGCCGTGGGTGTCCCCCACCCCGGAAGCGCCCTACCCAGCTGAACCTTCCCCTGACTCAACGTGTTTCACAATCCTCTAGGACACAAACCGTGTTTTTCCCACTGGAGCCTGGGTGGGAGATCCCTGGGGCATGGTCCCTCTTGCCCACTGTGGGAGTGGGCACAGCACATCAACCCCAACCCCCCCATGTGTCTGCACTCCAGAGGCACTTTCCCTGATACAATTGTGACTGCCCCATGATGACTCCCCCAGTTGAGATTTATGGCGAATGAAAGGAAAACACATAGGACCTGGTGAGGGTTGTTTGGCTTGGTTGTTTTCCCTTCTGGGAGGCCCTTTACCGAACACTCGCCTCTTATGGGCGGCTTGGGATCGTTCATTGAAGATTTGCTGGGCCACTAGCACTGGTGGCTTTTCCTGCCATTCCCTGCCCGACAGCGCTGCCTGCCTGCTGCCTCCCACCCGCAGCTGGAGACGTGGCGAGGGAGCCTTGATTTTCTCCTCCTAGAGGAAAAGCTTGTCTTCAGCGTCTCAACAGGATCACTGTTTTATTGTGCGGGTTTTTTTGGGTTTTGTTTGGTTTTTTAAAATTAATTTGTTTGATGGTTGTTTTGTTGTTAATGCCCAGTGAATAGCTGTGAACAGGATGCTCTGACAAAGGCTCTGGCTGTTGCCTGAAGCCAGGTGGGCAGCAGAGATGGTGGCATCATGCTGCTTCCTGAACCCTATTTTTCCCCAGAAGCCTCCTTTTCACTTCAGAGAGCAAGACCCAGGCACAACCCTGCTGTGCTTCTCTGTTAATTTTTTTTTTGTTAGGTTGCATTCCAGGAAAAGCTGGACAGTAGGATTGGGTGAGCTGGAAGGTTTGGGGTATAACAGTACAGGGATTTCTGCTTCCCCCCAGGGTTGATTCCTCTTGACAGAGACTCTGGATCACCTCAGTGTGGGTGATCTTCATTCTTTGGATAGATAACAAAGTCCTTGCAAGGCACCAGCAAATACATCTTCAGGGGAGACTTCATTCAAGTTTGTCTTGGCCTCTGCCTTTGCTACCCAAACACTGGGGAAGCCCAGGTGAGCTCAGGCCCCATGTCAGAGTCTGTGCCACTCCACAGACATTTTATGGGACAGTAGCAATGTAGGGCTGATAGAAACCTTGAGACATGACCCAGGCCATCCCATGGACATCTCATCGCAGCTCCAGGGGAGCTGCTAGGCCCATAGGGTATCCTAATGAATAGCCCGAATCTCTGATGAAATTTAAGCTTATTACTTCTTCAGTCCCCATCAGATGCTGGGAGTGTCTTCATAACTCCCTGCAGTGCACGCTCTTCTATGTCTGCAAACTTGCTGCCTTCAGAATAAAATCCTTCAAGCTCTGACACCTGCTCTTCCTGTACCTGGAGGGATAATGCAGGCAGCTGAGCACAAACAGGGCTCAGAAAACAGCAGGTGTCTTGCTTCATCATTGTGTTAAGAGTAAACATCCCAGTCAGCTTAATTTTAAAATAAATATTAACAACAACAGACCACCTCCCTGAATGACATTGCTAAGTTAGTGAGGTACCTTTTTCCTTCAATCTTTCCCGCCTCTGCACATTGGTTATTTGTACTTAAGAGCAGAATCCTGTGTTGCTTTTCCCAGGATTACATACTCTTTTCTTCTCCCCAGCTCATATATTTGCCAAGATCCTCTGTACCCTACCTCAGCTCTCCAGCACGCCCTCCAGGGACAGGCTCAGCTGTGTGTTCATTAAGCACGCTGTCCTCCAGCTCAATTAGTGAGCTACTGATGGAGCTGTGGAAAAACAGTGTGTCTCCTTTCACCTCCACAGGGAATTGCCAGTAATGAGTGGGAATAGTTTTGCCTATTATTTGCCTAACAGGTTGAGTTAATCTTGAGTTTCCTTATTTTTTTCCAGTGGTAATGACACATTCTTGCTTTACAAAAACCCTACTGAAGAAATACTGTCCTTACTGCTTTCTCTTTGCTGTGGGGGCCTGTTTCCTATTGCAAAAGAAAATTGATTTGAAGTAACGTGACTAATTCTTTTCTACTGACCTGCTGGTTTCCAGCTGGTTTGCATCCCCATTCTGAAGCTGTTCTGGGACACCATGGGGGCCACCTCCAGAACTGGTGACTGGAACAGCCACCTGCCTTAGGGGAAATAAACCTCGGTGCTTTCTGGGAGGTTGGGAAATATTTGGAGTCCTGGCTTTGACCCAGTAGGCAGAAGAGCGGTCACTGGCCTGCTTGGGGAACCAGGTGAAAGTTGTCCTCTGGAGGACAAGTGGGGCTGCTTGGGTCCACGGGTGTTGAGGATGGGGACCCAAAGAGCTAAAAGCCACTTTCAAAGCCACACAAATCTCCACTTTCAATGCCACAGGTTCCCAGCACTTGTAGTGAGGTGTCACCAGGTGGCAGCAAGTGACCAGCATGGGGAGATGCTGCAGCACCCTGGGAACAGCAGAGGGGAACTCCATCCTGCACCCAGCACAGCCCAGCACCCCACTGGGGTCCTGCTCCTGGTCTTTGGCTGATAACCAAGTAGAGTCTGGCTGCTTTCTCAACCAGAGCTCCCAAAAACTATGTCAGCTGTCCAGGGGCACAGCTCAGCATTCCTGTCTCGTGCTTGAAGCTTGGTGCTCTCGGGGTCAAATTCTCTTTTTCCATAAGATGTCCAGGCTTCGAAGTCTAAGGGCAAGTCACCCCTGAAAGGAGTTAAATCATTAACTTGTTTTGCAAGAGCTTTGCTTTGGCCTGCAAGCAAACCCCTCCATGCTTCTGGGGATGCTGTCACCAGCTCATGAAGGCTGTTTGGGAGCTTTGGCTCAGAGGGGATCATGTGCAGGATACAAAAAGAGAAAATTAGGGAGTGCTGGGCCAGAACACTGCTGAGAGCAGGGGCAGTGCATGCACCCCGTTTTCTGCAGGAGGTGGTGGCAGGGCATGAGGAATCCATGTGTCTCTGGAGAACCAATGTCAAGCCTCCCATCTCACACAGCTCAGGAGACCCTTCATCATACCCTTCTCCACATCTCTCTCCAGCACCTACTCCTTTGCCATCATTTCTCACTCCCCATGGCTGGGGAGGGAGGAGGCTCCTGCAAATCACCTCTGCAGTGCTTGAGAGGGGTGATTCACTTGTGGGAGATGCACCTGGCCACAGGCTACCTTGAAATATCTGCCTCACTGCTGACTTTGGGTTTAGCTGTGTTTGAAGTGGGAGAAGCAGCACTGGCATGGAGCACATGGGATCAACAGCCTCTTCCGATTGTGCAACCACCACACAGCCCACATAGGGAATTTTTGTGAGATTTGTCAGTGCTTTTGTGTTTCCAGATAATTTTTATTTGCTTGTTTCAGGTCTTGCTTTCACAAGCAAGGGATTTAAATAGCGCAGGCTGAGAAGGGGGCACGAACCTTGCCTGGTCCTCCCTGAAGTGCCATGTCCCTGGTGTTCCACCCTGGCAGCCCTCACCTGCCCAGCCTTGGCTTTCCCCAAGCACAGCTTCCCAGTCCCACTGGCTCTGGAGCTGGGATTCTGGCACAAAATGTTATTTACAGTTTTGCCTGGCAGCCTGCACATGTTCCTTCCCTTACAAAATAGTTCAGCCTGGGGACAAGCCTGCTTATCCATTCCCTGCTTTTGTGGGTAGCCTGGGGCTCTGGGTCCCAAAAACCCCATCCCAGCCCTTGTGCTGGGTTCAAGGGATGGCTGAGCTCACCCTGCTTGTGTACAGGGCCCCAGCTGAGCTCTGCCTGTGGGGCTTCAGGCTCCTGGCCAGGCAGGGCTGAGACATGAGCTCCTCTCTGCCTGAGCATGGCTGTGATGGAGGCTGCAGGATGGGGTGAGCGCTCCCTTTGGCCTCTTGCTGTCAGTAGGGTACTGTGGGGAAAAGGTGTGCTCCCCCACACCCTCCAGCCCCCCTCCCTCCCCATGCCAGTGGCCAGCAAAAGCCAGTCAGCTCATGAGGTGTCCAGAGTCAGTGTGGGAGCAGTGGGTCACAGCTGTAAGGAGCAAATGCCTGCAAAAATCCCTCAGAACTTTCATGTTGTTATTTTAACTCATCCTCGTGGCCTTCAGGAGCTGGGTGACCGTGCCCTCGTGCTAAGCACCCTAGAAAACAAACCCTTGTCACTTGACTTCGCTGCAACCCTGGGACTCTGCTCTTGGTGAGTTTGCCTTTAATTAAGTGAGACGCCTGCCAAAAGAGCAGCTCGGGGTCAACTCCAGCTTTCCCGAGTGTGATGCCATGCCAGGCACGGGAGCTGGGAGGTTGACACCCCAGCATGCCCAGGCAGTGCCCTCCTGCCTGCTCTGAGCTGCGGGGGCAGGACAGTGTACTTAAACCCCTGTGTGTCAGCACTGGGGCTTGCGTGCTGCTCCTATAACAGGGAAGGTTGTTGGCTGTGCCAGTGGGTTCAGCTGGAATCGTTCACATTGCTCCAAGAAACAGAGGAATTTCCAGGAAAGGGAATGAAGCCATTGCATTAGCAATCCCCTAGGGTGGGAGCATTGCCCCACTACAGGGCAGGGAAAGCCCTTAGGGAGAGGAGCATGAGGATATGAGTGGCACTGGGAGGCACCAGCCTCTTGCTGGCCATGCTGGGGGGGACTGGCAGAGCAGCAGAAGCTTTTGTGCAGTCCCAGCTGCTTTTTCCCCATTATAAAGAGCACAGAAAGCTTGCTTGATAAGAGCTACTGTAAGCTGAAAGCTGAACCACAGCCAAGAATTGTTGTGGGGATGTGCCCTCTTGTTCCAGATAGTAGTGATGAAATGCTGCATGGGTAGGGGATGTGACACAGTAGCTCCTCTGCAGTGTGGTTATGGCCAAAGCTGGATCCCATCATACTCACACCTTTCCCTGGTGCCAGGGCCAGTGTGAGCATCCCAGCCCCTAACTCCTGCAGGCACAAGGGTTGGTGGGTGGTGGGATCAGGGACTCCCTCTCCCAGGTACCAGCAGCAATGAGGTTCTTGTAGCTCCTTTGGGGAAATCAGGTGAAACTTTATTTGCAACTGCTCCCTGCTTTACCCTGTCTACACTGCAGGACTGGTGGTCCAGAGGACAAGTTACCTGCCCAAGGTGGCTGTTGATTAAAGTGTTGATGAATGTGGCCAAACCCAGTCACATAATTATCTCTGCATAATCAAAGTACAAACAAATAAGAGAGAATATAAGAGATTTTTGCATTACAAACACTGGGATGAGTCTGAGCACACCTGGCCCAGTCTTGGGCACCCTCGCACCTCTCCTGGGCTTCATCCTGTCTGGACCCTGTCCCCCAGGTTTCTCACAGGGAGCTGAAGCAAAAAGGGGCAGCGCAGCCATTAGGAAGCTGTCTCCTCTCCCTCCAAAGACATGGTTTATTTGGAGCATTTTGGAGGAGAGCATGGTGGCTCCATGAGCTTTCCCAATGGGAAAAGCCTCCTGGCGCCTCTGGTTTGGTTTCTGTGGTGGCTCCTTCTGCTAAATGTCTCATTACAGGGTGAGTTCGTGCTTTCAGTATTTTTAGATGCTGCTCAGCACAGCAAAATAAAGTGCTTGGGACTTTGTAATTAAAGCGACTGTTTTGGCAGTCAGACGTTGCCAAGCTGGAGCTCTTGGTTTCCCACAGAAGGATGCCCAACACTGGTGCCCCATTCCAGTGAGAACATGACTGTGCCAGGACGTGCAGAGTCCCCCATGGGTACCTGCCCTGTTGTCAGGCACAGAAGGGCTCTGGGGCACAGCTAAGTTGAACTCCTGTTTTTTGAGACCCGTGAATCCGGAGCCATTGGCTCCCTGTGCCACTGCTCCCCCTGTGGAGGTGGCAGGGGTGGAACTGCTGGGCAGGGGGGTGTGATGGGGACCAGCGTGCTGGGACTTGTTCTACTGCATCTGCTGTGCCCTGGGTGCATACCTCAGTCACCCTCCCCAGCACCAGCCGTGCCCTGACAGGTTGGGCATTGCCTGCATGAGCTAGCAAAGCCTATTTCCCTTCACGGGCTGAGAGATAAACCTAAAAATAACCTTGTTATCTTCCACTTGGTCCAAATCAACATCAGGCCCAGCTATAAATAGCCCTGTGTGTGTGTCTGGGTGGATCGATGCTGTGAGAAGGGCTGCCTGCTGAAGCCACAGGGGTGGGTTGCAGGGGACAGGGGTTTTGTGGGGCCATTGTCCCCTGAGAGCTGCCGCCCCCCTGCAGGGTTGGGGCTCTGAACCAGGCTTCAAGGTTGCTGCTTTGCCCTCACCACAGGACCGAGATGTTTGCTGTGCTGGGGAGGGCCGTGCCCCAAGGTAACTGCAGGCCAATGGGCCAGGAGGTTCTCTCCCATTGCAAAATAGGCCCCAAAAATAGTCTGGCGCTGAGCAAACACTGCCCCATGCACCTTTGCTGACGTGGGGCCTGTCACAACTCATTACCCAAAAAATGCCCCAGCGCTCTTACAGCTACAAGGCCCTGCTCCATGGGGACACTGCAGGGGTCCTACCTGCTCTTGTCCTGCCTGTGGAATCACCATGTGCCAGCATCCATGCTGTGCCACACAGGGCTTGCTGCAGACTCTGTTGTGCCCCACAGTTACCAAGGGTGGGCTGCCAGCACCCCCTGATTTAACACCTGCACCCCCGTTTGGCTGCTCCCTGTGCCAGCCCCTCTCCCCCCAGGAGGTGACCCCGCTTCAGCTGCCAACACAGAGAAAACTTTGGGATGGAGGTGGCAAAGGAACCTGTTCTTTGGAAGGGAGAGTGGTGTGGTTGCATGGGTCAGAGAAGAGAGATGAGCAGCTACTGAAGAAATGGGAAGGGGAACCCATGCTGTTCCCCACAGGTTGGGGAGGAATTACTGCTCTGGTTAATGCCTTGGCTCAGCCCTGGGGAGCAGCCAAATTGGGACAAATCCCTGCTTTCATAACAGTGTGTTGGGAATGGGCTGCTGTCCCCTTCACCGGGGAGAAATGACAACTCAACACATGTCACACCAGCCCCAAAGAGTGGTTTCCTCTGGCCAGGCTGGAGGACTCCCACTGGCTGTGGCCCTCCCCAGGGGGTTTGCAAACTGGTGCTCTGCAAGGGGGAAATGTTTTCCTGGGTGCTGCTGCTGGGGTAAGGCACTTAGCTTGGGGTTGTTTTGGGGTACAAGCAGCCCTTTGCAGCTGGGCTGCTTTACAGCCATGTCCAGGCAGGGCAGGGACCCTATGATGTCCCTGGTGCCTCCTGCTGGGTCCCAGCCAGGGCCCTTGCACTCGCTTCTAAAAGCATTAAAATTAGCCACCAACATCGAAGAGGAGCTGGGGGGGAAAAAAGAGAGAGGTAGAGGCTTTGTTTACTCGAATCAAAAATAATTTGTGGCAATGCATCCTCTTCCAAGGCAAACAGAGCAGAAGCTTCTCCTTGCTAATTTGGGAAGCTGAAAGCAAGTTAAATAAAAACATGGTCCTCTGACAGGGAAACAATTGGTCTTGCACACTAAAATAGAGCTCTGGATGCCGGTCAGCTTGAAGTGGAGGAGCTGGGGAGGGCAGGGAAGGGGAGAGTGAAGTCCAGGGCAGCAGGAGGGAGGTGCACCCGCTGTGCTCCAGCATCAGGCAATAGATGGAAACCCCGTGCCAAGCCCTGTGCCAGTAGTCAAGGCTGGGGGCATGCCCAGCAAGACAAAGCTGTGTCCCTGGGCTGGGGTGTTTGCATGGAGGGTCTCCTTCTGTTTGTATGCAAGGGATATAAATACATATATATATATATGTGTGTGTGTATGTGTCTGCCTGGGTCTCAGGCTGTGGTCCCAAATGGGCCATTGTGTGAGACAAGAAAAAAACCCAGGAGCTAATGTGCATGGCCAGGATTGCTGGAGATGAGCTGACACATCATCTCTTATGAGACCCCCAGACGATGTAATGTATGCTGGCACTCAAACCATGTGTCACTGCACTTGGCTGAGGGCTCAAGGGTCAGCACACCCTGGGGACCTCCTTGCAAGGGCTGCAGGAGGGTGTGTGGTGGCAGCACCCCTGGTCTGGCTGTAGACTTGCCCTTGGGAGGGTCCAGGCACTGCTGCTGCAGGATGGCCCCTTCAACAGTGATTCTGCTGCAGCTCCTCTGTGTGCCCTGGACAGCTGTGACATGCTGCTGTGTGATGCAGAGTGAGCAAAACCAAAGCAGAGGTGACTCTGGCTCCCTGTGCTGCCAGACAAGGTGACAACAATTGCCATCTCCAATTGATGCCAAGAGTTGCTATTGCATACAGGAAGGGCTCTGGTGTGTGACCATGCCACCAACACCTGCTGTGCATGGAGGTGTGACCACAGGGAGCCAGATAAGAAACCCAGCTGCTTTTATGATGTGTGTGTTTGTGTAGCAGGGAGGAACGGGGTTGTATATGTGACATTTGTACCTGCCATGGAAAGAGTACAGGCTGTCCTGGGCTGCAAAGAAAAACTGTTCTGGTGGGTTTCGATATGCTCCAGGGGAGACCTGGGAAACACCCCTAGTGTCAAGCCCCATGGAAAGGGAATCCCCAGCACTGCAAAACACTGAAGGAAGCCCTCTGTGGGCAGAGGTTGAGACATCATAGCTTCTATTGAGGCAGGAAGGGGATGGATGACCAGCCAGTGGGTTTGCTAGGGTTGCAGGAATGTTCTGTTTTAAGGAAACCCTCCCTCAGCTTTGGCCCCACTGCAGCCTTCCTGCAGCCAAATGCAATTTAAAAAGTTGTCAGTGGGGTCAGGCAGTTAATAATAGCATCCAAACTCTCCTCCACAACCTTCTGGGACACGGTCTTTCCCCTGACACTTGCTGTTTGCAGGATGAAGCAACCTTTGATGGTAAGGTATGGAGATACTAAGCACTACAGGGCATGGGAACCCCATGCCAGCAGCACTGGGAATTGTTTTCCTCCAAAGTTGCCCAAACTAATGGCAGAGCTTTCCCTTGCCAGAGTGGAGATGGGGGTTCAGCAGGTGGAAGGGGTCTTCTGGGGTTTTTGAGCAATGGGGGATGTGAGTCCCTAGGAAGGGACAAACTTGGGCCCCATGTTTTCAAGCAGAAACGTGCTGCCTCGCTGCCTGTCTTCTCACCTTCTCACCTACTCAGGGTTTTGTAACTTGGCATGGTTTGCCTTCACTTTCCCACCTGCTCTCTGCAGAGGGGTAAGTCCCATCTTGCAGAAAGGGATTAATTGCTTGTCAGTATTTTTAGCCAGCTAAGCCTGAAATTATCTGAAATTGGAGCAAAGGGGAATGCGGCACTGGGGAGGTCAGAACTGCAGGGGTAGCTGGCTGAGCTGGGCCCCAGTGTAATGCACCCAGCTGGCGCTGCAGGAGTGAATACCAAAAATGTGCAAAATCCAAAGCAAACAAAGCCACCCACACCCCTGCAATCCGCACCCTTGCTAATGAAGGGTCTGGCTGGGTCCTGGGACAGCCGGCTCGGGTCAGTGCTCCAAAGAAAGCCCATGTGCACCCGCCCGTGCCAACTTCTTAAAATAACCAGATAGCAAGCGTGCTTAGTGAGAGGAGGCTGAAGAAAAGACAGTTTCTCTTTGGTGTGATCCTGAAGAGGAGGGCTCTGGGAGAGCTCTGCAGATGCACTGGCCAAGTGGCAGCATCACCTCACCCATCTCACCGTGGACCAAGGTGTTTCACAGGGCTGAACCACACTCACTGGTCCAAAAGCTGACTGTTCCACTCCAACGTTCTCACCTGGGGTGAATGTGGGCTGATGTCATTGTCAATGGTACCACACGTGAGGTTTTTCTCCCCAGGGGTATTTCTTCTATTGAAAAAATTGTTCTGAGGAGAGACCCACCAAATGCAGCTAAATCACTAACAGGAGCAGGGAGGTTGAGGCAGGGAGGGAGCCAGGGTAATTCATCATGCCCATCCCATCCATGTGAGTTGGCAATATTTTAAAAACAAACAAACAAATAAAAGAGGATGCTGGCTCTTGGAGACTCTCTTGAAAGCTGGGTCATGGTGTTTCTGAGCAGGGGAATGTTGCTTCTGGAGGCAGGTACCAGGGAAGGGGCAGGAGACATGGCAGAAGGGGCTGCTGATCCCACAAAATACTGCTCTGGCACAGCCTGGCCTCCAGGCAGGGCTCTTCCTTTGCGTGCCAGCAGCTGGGCTGAGCCGGGCAAGCTTGAAGCCATCTCTGGGAATCCCCTGGCATTTTGGTGCCAGTTCCCAGCTGGGTGCCAGCCCTGCTCCCTGTGCCTTGCATTGTTCTCATGTCCCCATTTGCTTCTGGCCAGCAGCTGCCCTTGAATGGGGAATGCTTGACAATGTTGACCCATGTTTGGTGTCTGGTGTCACCAGTGTCACTTGCTGCCAGGTCCTGTCTAAATCCCCAGCACTAAATCCAGACCCCTCCTATGGCAGTGACAGCCCAGTGCATGAGCCTTGCATGGTGTGTGCTGCCCCCAAGAGTCCCTGGCATCTGGGGGGGGACATGCCAGACCGTGGTGCATCCTCTCCCCATACCAGGCACTTGGGGCAGGGTGGCTGCCTGTCCAGACACATCCTTGCCAAACCCTGTCACTTGCCAGCTTCACCTGGCAAAGATGGTGACAGTGTGGACCCCTAGGAGGTGGCAAAGCTGTGGGCAGCCCGGGAAGTACAGACTGCAGCTCTTGCCCAGAGCTACACCACAGCCATGCCTGGGCTAGTACTGTCTGGCATGGCTTGGTGGCAAAGATCCTGTGACAGTGACTGGGGTGACAATCTCTCCTATGGACCCCAAGAGGAAACCCGGGATCGTGTGGCTCAGCCCTGGCCAGGACAGGGTACCCCGGGGTGGGTGACTCTCTTAGAGAAGCCATCAGATGGCTCCAGTGTCAGATGTCTGCGGAGGGGGAGCATCAGTGCGGGGCTTTTTCCTGAAAAATCATTAAGTGTTTGACTCAAGTCATTCCCAGAGGAAGGGAGGGCAGCCCGGTCCCTGCTGAGCCGCTCAGCGGGATGGTGATGGAATATCCGACAGGGCCAACCCCCTGTGGGACACCGCTGCCTCCCGCAGTGTAAGAACAGGGGGACACGTTGCAAAACCGTGATTAAATGGTCCCTGCAGCCTCCTCAGCTCCCGGCACGCAGGAACCCGTGGTTGTAGGAGCTGTGAGTGTGCCCGGCCAGAGGGAAGAGGCCTTGGGTTTTGTTGTGTGCATCACCAGCCTGGGGGGTGATTTCTCTGTGGCTTCTCCACAGCACACTGGAAGGTGATGGAAAATGTTGCCTGTTCCCCCTGCTGCACCCCGTGGGAGCCCTGGCAGGGGAAAAGGGCTGCCCTTTGCCTTTCTCCTCTCTGGTTTTCTCCCTGTGTGGATCCTGCAAAGTGCTGGAGGCTTTGAATTGCTGAAACTGGCACAGTTGAACCTAGAAATTGCTCCTACCAAGAGAAGCTGCCTACACAGCAAATTCTAGAGTTGCCTCCACCTGCCTGCAAGAGCCCTCGCCTGTGGCCTGGGAAGGGTTCATTTCCTGGGGCATGTTATAATCTATTAATTAGGTAATAGAGACCGTTGGTGGAGGTTTGGCTTTCACCTTCCATGATGTCAAACAGAGGTCAGGGCCTGCAGCCATGGTGAGGGCAGTGAGGGCATCTCTGCTGCCTGCCCCACACGCAGTGTGTGGGTACCACAGTCGGGGGTGCAGAAGCTTCTCAGGGGAGGAGGAAGGAGCATAGAGGGTCTCCAGGACATCTCCAGGAAGCTGTGTTCGAGGCAAGGGGTGACCTTGGCATTGCTCCATGCTCAGGGTGTTGCCACTTTGGCCAGTCAAGAGAGGGAGCCTGTGTTGCTGGCTGGCACAGCAGTGGGGTGACAGCCCATCCACATTGCCAGCATGTCAACAGATACTTTACAGCCCAGAAACATTGCACTCCTGATGCTGTGGGTTAGCAAATGGACTGGTGTGGATCAGATTTATGAGAGCAGTTTCCTCATGACCTGGAGATACACAGGTAGCCAAAGGCTGGTGCTGGGGGGCTCTGAGGATCCTGGGGGATCCCACAGCTTCATTATCTGCTGGGAACCTCCCTGTTCCTGGAGCAGAGATGACATGCCAGGCTTTTCCCTGAGATACATGCTGGTGAACTCCCAGCAGAGGTGGTAGGGGAAAGCCCAGTCCAGAGGGAGGAGAGCTGGCTGCCTCATGAGGACATCGCTGCCAGCACGTTCGCTCACCGCTGTCGCTCTCCTATTTCAATTTGCTTTTCTCATTTGCTGCATTTGTTATTTTGTTCTGGAAGAGCTTTAGGAGGTCTCTTTGTGTCCAACCCACTGGAGGAAGCAAGGCCACCCCTCTGTTCTCCCTGCCCCTTGGTGTAAGGAGGCCTTTTTTTCTCTCCTTCATTTTAGCACTTTGATGTCCATATAATTTATTTTTGCAGCAGAGTTGTTTTCATGATAAAATGGAAATATTTCCTGTGGGTGGCTTTAAAATGAAAGGCTGAGTGAGGAGGCTAAAAATAGCCCTGTGTGAGCCACTGGCTGCCTGAGCCACCGGGCTGGGCAGGGTCTGCCTGCCCACAGAGCCAGGGAGGGGACCTGGTGGTCCCCAGAGCTGTGACTGAGGAGATTCTCAGCAATGGTTAACCCTCCCCACACTGGAGTATGTGGACTGGTTTACAGGCCAAACTCTGGGTTGCTTTTCTCTAGAGCTAAGCTTTGTTATGCTGCCTTTGGGACAGAGACATCACCTTTCCCAGCATTGGATGAGTGGGGACACAGAGAAACCCCAAGGGACTATTGTTAATGGCACGGGTCACACAATGAAGCTTGGGGGTGCTGAGGCCATTGCCAGAAAGAAAAAAGCTCAGTGTTGATGAGCAGAATGCAGCTAAGGGGCCATAACTCAGTAGTTGGGTCTGCCCAGCCTGTGTCCCCAGGAGTGCAACAAGGGCTGCCTCAGCAGGAGCTTGTTGTATCCTGGGTTGGATGTGGCTGTCAGCCTTTAATCACTGGCAGTGACGCTACTGGGAGAGCTCTCCTGGGAATGACTCTCTTTACATGAAACAACTGCCCTACTAGCGGGAAATTTCAGCCCCGTTTACCCTGTTGATTCATCTTCTTCCCTTTCATCTTCTCTCAGATGTTGCTTTTTATGTGAGGCTATAAATAGGGCTTGCTCCTGATTACATGTGCCCAGCTATTACCATTTCTCACCCAGGCATGACGTGAGCAAATAGCCTTCTGGCAGTGATGTGTAATGCTGCCTTAGACTGTGGGCATGGGAGTGGGAGGGTGGACTTGTCTAGGGCTATTTCCTTCTTTTATTTTCGATGGCAGTAGCTCTGCTAGTGCCTCTGCAGCTCATCGCAGCATCCCTTTCTGCTCTCACCTTCATCTCTTCTGTCCTCCAAGTACTGGCCCTAAAATGCTTCTGCCATGCCTGGCTCCTGCTGTCCTGGAGCTGTGGAGCAGAAGCATTTGGCTTGTGGCTTTGATCTGCAGTAGCTATGAGCTGGCCAGCATGGCAGGTCCCTGCCCCTGGGGACAGGGATAATGCAGCCACTTGGCATCCCACACTTTGACCACATCACAGCAGGATCCAACATATTCCCTGAGTGTGTCTTCAGAGTCCTGTAAGCATGCCAGGGGTGGCAGGGAGACCATCATAGAAGATTTGTTCCCTGCGTGGGCACTCTCAGGCTGTAATTGAATCACTCTGCAGACATCCCTGATGAGGAGGTGCCAGGCAGGCTGGCCTGGGACAGTAATGCTGCTGGGAGGCACATCACTCAAAGGCATTTGGTATAAATAGATGGGAGTCTGAAACCGAAAGCTGTAATTGTGTGTGTGCCAGCACGAGACAGTAGTGGGTAAACACAGGTGGCTGCTGTATCCACCAAATGGGTCCCTCCTAAAATGCAGCTCAGTGACACCACTGGTGTCCCACAAGTGTCCTCAAGTGTGGCTGTGAGGTGGGGAGTGGGGGAAAGTCACTGGTCAGTGTCCTTCTCCTCCTCCATTTAAATCCACCCTAGGAAGCTATGGACACTGAAAATCCCATCAGAGGTTGATCTGACACCAAACATGAACCCTGTGGTGCCTGGGGATGTGTGCTGGGGCAGTGGTCTCTGCAGAAACATGGGGTTTGGAGCTGGTGATGCAGCTCACATTCCCCAAGGCACTGTGAAGTCAGCCATCTACTTGGAAATTACTCTCAGATGAAGGCAAGCGAGGTTAAATTGCGAAAGTAAGTTAAATATTTACAGCATTCAAATTAGGGCTGTGATCGGCTGGGCTGGGAAACCTCGTGCACCGATTCCTACATTGTACAGAAATGTCTGCAAGCTGCTTGCATTGCCCTGCTCTGGTCCTTCCACACAGACTGTGGACCCAGCTGGCCTTGCTTCCCAGCTCTGTCCTTGAGGGATATCAGTTCCCTGGGTATTTTCAGTGCCAAGCTGCAGCGGGTGAAGGTGCTGGGGTGCAGTGCCAGGTCTGTAAGGCCAGGAAGAACAATGATCTCTGTTTAGTGGATCTGCTCCATAATAGGGGCTATTGTGACTCTTGCATTCCTCTGCGACTATTTGGGTGGTTAATTATCCTTCCACAGATAATTGTTCCTTATTGAAGGGTGGATGTTGAAGAGAGAAAAAATGGGAGACAGGCTCTGTTTCCCTCATTTGTAGTGGCTCCTCCTGGCCCTGCTATGGTGGGATGAGGGTGAATGGATGGATAGAGCCAAGTCTCTTACATGGGGCTGCATCTCCAGACCATGGACCGTAGTATAATTCTGCCTTCAGTTTCCTCCAACACTTAGAGGAGCCCAGCACCATGGATCTGGGGTGATTTTTGATGAATTTGCATGACTCAGTGAATAGGGAATTGATGCCTTGCCAGCAGGGCTGGTGTCACCAGCTGGCATGAGGGAAATTTGATGGGAAGAACCAGTATTTAGTAAGGAGCTGGCACTGGAAGGGAAGCACCCTGGGAAAGCAGCAGGGACTGGAGAGGATGGGTTTCCCAGCAGATTTAGGCAGCAGGATCTGGGCAGCCACAAGCCGGTAGAAGCAGAAGACCTAATTGCTCTGATTATTGCTGTGCCAGTTTCTGCGTTTTCTTTGCAAAAACATAATGGTTTTAACATCAAGACTGAGATGCTGGAAAGCCCTCCAGCTATAAGGAGCCTGCCAGGGCAGAGTTGGGTGAGCTCATGCTGTGATGTTCCTAGTTCTCCATTTCCAGAACCCTCAGTGATGAGGAAGGCAGGAAAATTAACCACAAGCCCACGAAGACCTTCTCTGTTTACCTAAAAGAAAGGAGGGAAAGAGCCTTAACATGTTTCCCATCTCCTCTGGGACAGCCCTAGTGCTAAGGGTGCGTTGAAGATGCCCAAGCAGAGATGAGGAATTTGGGGCTTTGTGTGTGAGTGAGGAAAACTCTTCAGGACAGGTACCCACACATCACACCGACACAGCCTGTCTCTGCCCATGGTGCCAATGGGCTGTGGCTCTGCCTTGTCACTGTCCATGGCAGGGTGGCACAAGTTCTGCCCTGAAAGCCCTGGATGGGGCAAGCATGGCTGGAGATGCCCTGAGGGGGCTGCAGCCCTTACTGAGCAACACAAAGCATGTCCCTGTGGGGTGATGGTGGTAACAGATGACCACAATCCCTGCCAGCTGTCAGCAGAGGTGTTCCACAGGCTTCGTGAGCAAGCATGAAGCGAGGCTCTTGTCACCTTTGCAAGGACATGACACCCAGTGCAGCCCTGGTCAGCTTGCCAAGGTGACCACACACATGCACATCACCAGCCTTGTGCCTCCTGGCCAGCACGGCACCGAGCCACGTGTGATGAGGGAACCAAAATGCTGTAGCTGGGAGGATTTTGCAGCCTTTTTCATTAACCTTGGCCCAGATACAGCTTGGTTTAATAATCCCTCCACAGATTGCCCAGATCAGGGCTGCATTTGCTTCATCCCTGAGATGAGAGAGAGAGAGAATAATCAGGAATATTTTTTTCAGATAGCTTCACCAGCTCTGACCCCGCTAACAGATTTGTCCTAGGAAGGGCGAGGGGGGGGCAGCCTTTGCTCCATGCCAGCTGCAGCTCACGTTCCTCCCAGCTCCAGTGTGGCTGCTGTGCCTGCTCGGCTTGTGAGCCTGCCCTACTTTGGATCAGCCCTCAACATCTCTAATTTTGAGGTCAGCAACAGCTGCTGGCAGGCCCGGCTGCACGCTGTGTTTACTTTTGAAGCAGCTCAATGCAGACACAAAATGTACAGCTTCCTTGGGCTGCTTTAACTGTTTCATTATTCCTGCTGAGGAACTGAGGTTGAATTAGTATGGGGCTCATAGCCCCCATGCAGCTGTGGCTGTTTGTACTGGATGAGGCTTTGTTCCTTGTACTTAATCCTGGGTCTGGTTATTGAGCCCTTACTAATAACTGCTTTACTCTGTGCTCACATGTAATCTGTGCGTAACTCTCTTACTCCTTTTCCCTTGGGGGATGAAGGACATCCTTGCAGTTCTCTGGTGACCTTCTGCATCCTCTTCCCTTTAGGGGGTGCTGAGCTTTCCTGGTGAGGAGTATACCCCACATCACTGGCAATGGACCTTCTGCCAGCCAGGCAGAGGCATCACAAATATGCCCTCCAGTCCTGCTGCATTGGCCAAAACCTCCTACTGCCTCACTGGGAGAGCCTGGCCCTCACTGACAGGCAGAGGAAAAGAGGCAGGAGGCCAGCAAGACGTCATCTCTGTGCTGGGAGTACACACTGTTCCCTTCTGCAAATGATTCTGGAGGAAGGAATTTAACTCAGAATTTCCTCTTTCAGAGTTCCAGCCCTTGCTATAGACAGAGTCTCCTGGAAGAGGGATTTTGACTGGCTGGAATTCAGGGACAGGGTAGCTGTGGGGATTGGGATGCTGCTGGGGAAGGGTTCTCAGCCAGTTTGTATCCCCCTATTTCCCCATTTCTGCTAATGGCCCCTGAACAGGTTCCCATAGCCCCAGCTACCATGGAGGCTCAGAGATGCAGAGATAGAAGCTTGTTCTGTCACAGGTGGCTCCTTAGAGGCCCAAGTGGTGCTGGTGCACACAGTGTCAGCTCACAGTGTCAGCGTGCATGGGGAGGCATGCAAACATTTGCAGCCTCACAGGCATGCCAAGGGCTTCCTGAGGAGATCCCCTGCCTCTCCGTGTTGCCCTGGGCCTGCATCGCTTGCCCCAGGCTATCTGTGCTCAGCTCTCCACCCAGGGACTGCTGGGATGCTGATGTTTCATGGACAGCATCTTTGCAAAGAGGTGCAAGATGAACCTTCCTCTTTGCCATGTGGCTGCTGGTGCAATCTCTCAGGCTGAGGCACCCTTCCATGTGGCTGGTCAGCACGAGTCACTCTTACCCAAAGAAGGAGCCGGTTGCCAGGATGGAAATTGTGACTTGCCTGCAGGAGCAGCTCTCTCTATTAGTTGCTCCAGTGCCATGCTGTTCAGCTTTTGCTTGGGACTGTTTTGGCTCTGCAGTGGTCTTGGTACTGGGAACAGCCAGTATAATTAGCACTTTCAGTGCCACTTGCCTGTTATGAACACTGAAGCCCTTTGCAAACTTCTGTGGAAGAAGTAGGTCAGTGTAAACTCTCCCTTTGGAAAAGAGAAAAAGCATGGAGAATTAATTAACTTGCTTGGTATTGCACAACCAGGCAATGGCAGGGCTGCCGGAAAGCATCTCCCGGTCCCGGGTGCTCTCCCAGCAGGGTGTTCCTCCTCTCTGTCAGCCACCAGCACCAGCAAGATGCTTCTTGTTTGCTCTTCCAAACCAGACTCCATCCATCCATCCATCCATCCATCCATCCGTCCATCCATCCACCATTTTGTGAGTGCTGCCTGGTTGTCTGCTGGATGAGTGACAAAGTTCTCATCCTTACAGTGCTGCTGCTCACGGTTGCTGATGCCTGGATGTTCTCAGCCGGTGCCTGTTTCAAAGCAGCAGAAGCTGGCAGTGATGTAATCCAGAACTAAAAATAGCCTGAGGAAGAGTCCCTGAGGCAGCAGGAGAAACTGCAGGGAAGGGATATATGGGATATATTTCATAAGAAATTACATTCTCAATTGATGCTGATGCAATCCATCCTCTTGGCATCGCCTGGAGCGCTGGTGCTCCAGGGGCAATGGGCCAAGAGCGCTGGCTGCTGTCAGCTGCCTGGGCCCTAGAGACCTGAGCGAGCATTTTCATCCCAGCTGGGAGAGAGCACTGCTCATCCACATCCATCCTTTCATGTAGGTCTTCTGGTTTTCACCTTTAGCCATGGAGAGTTGGTTGGGGAAGACAACAGCCAGCTAGAGGGTAGGATGGAGAGCCTGCAGCAAGGAACAGGAGCGTGCAAGTCCCAGCCACAGACAGGCACATTACAGCAATTTTGGCAGAGAACAGGTCTGTTTTTGAGAGGAGAAATCTGCTCAGAAAGTCCCCTGGGAAGTAACTATGAAATCTGTAATAGCTGAGTCTGTTTCTCCATGGTGTTGAGGTCATGAGGTTGAACTTCCCTGTGTGGCCATGGCCCCGAGGGGTCTCATAGCCCTGGAGCTCACAGACATTGCTGGCCTGTCCCATGGCATCATGGGCTCTGCTACAAGCACTGCTAGTTCTTCAGTGAGGACAAACTCTGTCAGGGAAAAGGATTTTTCTCTTCCATGAAAAAAAGAGGATTTATTTTGAAGCAAGCTGGACCTCCTCATTTAAGAGAACCTGGTAGAGTTTTCCCCCTTATAACTGCGATCACAAGGCTCATCAAAGCTGAAAGATACCTGGGGGGTCATTTTGTCTTGTTCAGCCTCACCTCCTCCCTGATGGCTCAGGTAAGGTGGCAGCTCAGAGGAAAGGGGAAGGAAATCCATGTCCAGGCTCCTCTATGGGAGAGGAATCTAGAGAGTGTCTAAGGGGGACTGTCTCCAGGGATAGACCAGAGCAGGAGAGGGAAGAAGGTTTTTGTTCCTGCGGTGGGGTGCTAGTGCTGGAGCATCTGAAGCATGAGCCTGTGGTTTGGTGGGCAGGGCATGGAGCTGTCAGTGGGTCTGTGCTGTCCCAGGCCAGAGTCACATTGATTTCTGTGAAGAAGCAGACACTGCAGACAGGGCCTGGCCCATCTGCAGCAAGAGGGATGGGGTGAGTGAGGCATCACGAGCCCTTTCCTTCCTGCACAACAGGTGCCCTGTGATGTGTGAAATGCAGACAGTCCCCTTCTAATTGCTATTTTTGCTGGCATTTATTTCTCTCATCTGACTTACTGCTGCAAAGACTTCCAAGCATTAAATCATCTGAATGGGGACGAGAAGTTTCCTGTAACAGGTTCTTCACCCAGGAGGACTTGATGAGGGACACCTGCAGCTGCAGAGCCAAAGCTTCTGACCTTCTCTTGCCTCTAAATGTCTCCGAAAAGGTCTGGGACTGGTCCTGGCCCACAGAAATGCAGCAGAAGCAGGATTTGGTTTGTATCTCTGGGTGAAACCAGACTGTGCAAAGCAGCCACAGAAGTGAAAATGGAAATTGAAAGCTGGGGGTGGCAGGTTTAAAGCGGCTGAAGGACAAGCTGACTTATTTTGATTGGTATTTGTATCTGAACTGGCTTTTCCCTGCCCTAAACAGCCTGCACTTCTGTGCTGAGCAGCACTGGTGACATTTTGGCAGTGCCAGGCAGGAAGGTGTGGCAGGGTGTGTGACCCTGGGACACCAGCCAAACCCCAGTATCGCCCAGCTTGGGAAGTTGTCTGAATGTTCCCTGGAGGAGTTTCAGCTCTGAGTCGTGCTCCACTTTGCATGCTGGGGAGTTGGGATTGTTTTGCTGAAGGAAAAGCCATGAAATTGTGACAATATAGAGGGCACCGAGACTTGGGATGAGAACACGAGATGCATTGTGGTGAGGTGTGGGTGAGCCAACAAACACTGAGAGCCTCTGGGCAAAGCCCAGAGCAGAAAAAGCACAGTTCCAGACACAGGAGTCTGGCCTTGAGCACCACCATGATAAACATAATTATTCTACAAATAATAACCCAAATAGAGATAATTATTCCAGTCTGCTGGAATGGCCGTTATGCTGCTGCCCAGCCCTTTGGGATGGGGAAAGGAGCTGGGGGGATTTATACACCAAAGAGAGCCTGAGGGAGGCTCAGAAAAAGAAGAATCAGACAGTAAAGCTGCAGAAGGAAAAACATTGGAGGACAGAGCTGCCACAACTTACAAGCACAAGAGGAAACTGAAGATGTCAGCTCTTTTCTTGCCCCTGGAGCACAGCCAAGGGGCTGACCCAAACCTGTGGGTTTTGGGTTTTCATTCTGGCTACAGAGCCTTCAGCAGGGCTGTGAACTGCCCCAAACACCACAGCAGCCCGAGAGATTCCTTGTGTGCTCTCCTAGAAGTTCCTGGAAGACCCTGTGTGGGTGGTGCCAGCATGTTGTAAGGGCTGTGTACCCAGCCCTGTGCCCACTGGGAGGTGGGGTACTGCCTGTGGATTTAAAGGCTCTGCCTTGCCCTGCAGGAAAAGTTGGGAAGAGGTTATATGGAAAAAACCCTCTGGCATCTCCTGACCTTTGGGCACTTGCTATCTATGTATTGTTCCTTTTGTGTGTTTTTTGGCAAGTGATTGCTTTATCCTATAATAACACATGAATTCTGCCGTGGCAGCAGTTCACTAGGTAAGAGAGAGTCCTGCTGGGGAGTTACAGCCTCAGCAGATAGGACTGATGAAGGCAGGGGAGCAAGGGACACAGCAGTGACTGGCATTTTGTTACCAGGAGCCCAAACGAGGTCTCTGTTAGCAGCCACAGACACCACCTCCAGGGCTCAGTATGGCTGAGTGGGCAAGGCTTCTGGGGGGGGCTCATCTGGGACCCCCAGGTCTGCTCTCTGAAAGGCTGATCACCTCTCCAGGACAGGCCAGTGGTGCATGTGTTGCTGTCTCAGAGACAGCTTGTCCTTGCTGCCTTCTCTTCTGGTTGCTCTCCTGCATCTTGCCCTGGCAGTGGAGCAGGCTGCAGCAGGACCTGGGCACATGCAGCCAGTCCAGGGCTTCTGCAGAAAGAAACCCAGTGAGCACAGGTGGGTTGGGCCATGGCATGCAGCCCTTTCCTGGCAGGTGAGGTGCCTGCCTGGCTTGGGCACTGCTGCCATCCCTGGGGATCATCCCCCTTGCCTGAAGCACAGCCAACAACTGGAACTTTAAGATGTAAGTTATAGATGTTTTTGCTTGTGGTTCCTGGGTCTGGTCAGATCAGTTTAAAGGAACTTGGGGTAGAGAATTTCCATTAATCACAGCCTTTTGCAGGAAGGCACTGATCCTTCACCTGCAGCCCCTCACACCCTGGCTTGATGAGCAGCAGCTGTCAGCCCTCCATCTCTGCAGTTCTTGAGAAATCCCAGAGCTCGGCTTCCATCCCACTAAAAAGTCTGGTTCTGTTTTTCTTCCGTGCCTCATCCATCAATTTGTAATGGCTCAGGAGTAAATGAAAGTGCCTGGCCAGAGATGCTGGGGCTGAGGCAGCTTTGCTGTTGCTCCATGCATAAAATCCCCATCGTTGCCCTCCTTCAAACTCCATTCTCATAATTATTATTTTCAACCCTGACAGGACTGAGGATAGAGTATGGAATTTATTTCCATGCAAGACATCTTTAAAGCATGATGTTTCCCTGTTACCTTATTAAATTAAGTGCTGTCCTCTTTCAGTGGCCTAGCTTTTTGAGCCCTGAATCAGGCACATCATCTGATGAAATGTTTTGCAAGTAAATCATAATTAGAACTGTGTATATTTATATTAATTTACCATAGACACAGTAAAAAAAGCATGGACCACACCATTATGCAGAGAACAAGATTCAGATTTTGGATGAGGACTATGCAGTTTGAGAATTGTCTTGGGTTGGAACCAGGACGATTTGGTTAAAATGGGCTGAATTCTGGAGGGCTTACATCTTTTGATTCATGTTCTCAGCTGTTATGCAGATGAAATATTGCAACACTCATCATAGCAAGGATAATATTGAGCTAGGGGACTTTAGAACATTCTTCTGCTTCCTGGAAAAGTAACAATTCCTATCTCATTCACTGGGTACACAGAAAAATTAATATGCACATACTTTATGCCCAGGCATGTTTCCTCTGGATCATGGATTTGACACAGCTCAAGGGGGAGAAGTTTGTTCTGCTGCTTCCCATATTGCACCAGCTCTGTAAATAACAGGAAGTGCTTGTTCCTTTAAACTGTCAGTCTGGCACTTTTCACCAGCTCTTTAAAAACACACATGTGTATATGTCTATATATATATACACACACACATAAACACAGTGCACACAAGGGAAAGGAAAGTGTTGAAGCAGGATGTTTATTGCCTGTTTATTTTGTGAGTGGTTTTGGCAGTAGGAGAAACAGGAACCTTTCTGATTGCCTGCAAGAGCAGATCCTTACCAGCTCCAACCCTGCATCTCCCTTGTCATGGCAAGAGAAGAGTTGCTGTTGCAGTGATCCCCAGAGATAAGCATCTTCTACTCAACAGCCTCACACTGTTGTTCAGGGTGAAATGTTCTCAAGAAGGTGGTGTGAGGTCACTTGGAGTGTCAGGCAGCCAAAGGATCATCTTTGCTGGTGTGTCTGGGAGCACAGCAAGTTGGAGATTCATTCCAGAGCTGATGGGAAGGGGGGCTGGAAAACCATCGTGGGTGTTTAGGAAGTGACCGTGAGCCCTGTGCAGGCAAGGGCAGAAGGGGAATGAAAGGCTTGCTGAGATGAGCTCAGTGTCGGTGTGTGAGATAGCTGAGTGGCTTGCATAGCCTGGAATGGCTTCCCTGCTAATTAAGGGGAACGGGAAGAAGTGCAGTAAGGAGTAAGGCTCGAGGAAACCTAATGCTGCCATGAGCATGTGGGAATTTCCCAGTCTCTGGAGGGATGGTGTAGCCACCCCCTGGGGAGGGGTCCCATGCGGTGGCTCCTCAGCTCCCCTCTCCCTGCAGCTGGGGAACCTAAATCAGATGTGAGCTGGGCCAGCTTTGGACTTGCAAATGAGTTAAAACTAGTAGCAGGTATTGATAATCTCCAGCCATAAATTCCAGTCTCTTGAGGCCTGCTCTCAGAACCAGCTACAGACCAAAGAGACTTGGGACTTTAAATATCAAAGTCACCAGTTTTAAGCGGTAACACACACTTAAGAATGCAGATTTTTAAATTAAAATAATCATGATAGCACGAGTCACATAAATGAGAAGACTCTGAGCAGGTAGCCCTGTTTGTCTTTGACTCTCACCCTCATAGACAAAAAGAAGCATATTTTAAGCAGTGAGAACCAAGGGGTATAATTGTTTCTTATACAAGACTGCGCATGCTTGTACTTTAGAGCAAGGAGAAATCAGAGAGATTTCACCCTCTGAATCTCACTGGTGAAGGGATGCTCACCTCTCCAAACCCAGGAACTATTTTCAAGCCAGAGACTCTGCGCCCACACAAGGGTGAGCAGTCAGGGAGCATAGGTGGGAGGTTTGAGCAAGATGCTCTGTGCGACAGTTCTGCCTTGACAACCCATGGCCAGAAAGGCTGCATCCCTTCTGGAAGAAAGAATGCCTTTTGCTGGGTCTGTTGTACAGCAAAATTGTGGTGGTTTTTGTGGCTTTTAGCTCTCTGACCTTTATTCAAATTGAATGCAGCATAATTTTTAACTAAGTGGAGTTGTTCTGTCTCATTAGTGTGATTAAATGGATGGCAGAGCATTACTAAGTTCATTGTCAGAGAGACTGTTGCTTAGTAATTTAAACTGCACTAATCTCATTATTCAGTGTTTTTGCCTAACAAAGATGGTGGCTCTGTTGTTTCAGGCACATTCACAGGCTGGCATGCAAACCCCGACAACTGCAGTGGTGTTTAAACCATCAAGCCACAGGCTCCTAGAAGTCATTCAGGGTAAAGCTGAGTAGGGGGAGCCTCTGGGACTTCCAGTGAGGTTTGTGGTAGTACAAAAATGCACAACTAATGGAGTACTCAGGCACAGGGCCTTGTGAGCCTCCTCTGCTCCGAGGACTTGAGAAATGCTCTTCCTCGGCCTCCCAGAAGTGTCCGTGCAGCCAGGGCCCAGTAAGGTCCAAACTAATGTCACGTATTTCACGTGAACAGAGATGAACCACATGCTACTGAAGCAGGCATGGAGGCAAAGCTAATGGGAGGGCGATTGGTGGCTGCTGGGGCCTGCAAGCCCAGGAGGTGTAACCTCAAGGATTGTTCAGGGCACAGACAGAGGAAACGCAATGCACCCGACCAGGGCTGGCACAGGGCTCAAGGGCACTGGGTGGGCGACTGGAAGCTTGTGCTGGCGTTTGCCTGGCCGAGGTGGAGGCCGCGTCCCGTGCCTCCTCACCAAGCTGAGGCAGTAGTGTGGGTCCAGCAGCCACGGAGAGGCTGCCTCTCCCCGCGGTCCTGCTTCATAAGACCAGGCTCTACGCAGCAGGCCGACCACCACCAGCTCCCCACAGCTTCCGTGGAAGGGGTACAGAACCAGACCGGGCTGCGGAGCCGGGAACAGGGACGCCCTGAAGGTGCCCAATACTGCCTATCCCATCCGGGCAGCCCCTACCCCGCAATCACCACCCGCCTCGGCTCCCCTAGCAACAGCGGCGCTGGCGGCTGACCAATCAGCGCTCAGCGGTGAGGGCTTAGCCAATAGGAAGGCGGTGATGGGCGGGGCGGGCAGGGGGTGGGAGGGGGGGGGGGGGGCCGCCCGGCGCCGCGCCGCCATCTTGACGTCTGAGGAACAAAAGAGGCGAAGCCGCCGCCGGCGCGGGCCTGATTCCAGGTAACGGGCGCCTCCCCCGCTTCCCTGTGCTCCCCCGGCCTGCCCGCTCGGCGCCGCGGGCTCTCGGCGACCTCGCCGCCAGTCTCCCCCTCCCCGGGAGCGGTCGGCCCTGAGCGGGGGGTCGGGGGCTGCCACTGGCGTATGATGGGCGGCGGGCTTTGCCTCAGCAGGCCTCGGCCCCGCCCGCTGCGGGAGGTCGGTGGCCGGACCGGGGGAGGCGGCTGCCCGACTTTGGGGATGCTCAGCGGCAGTCTCGGGAGTGTGGCGGCGGCAGGGGGAGGAGCATTGCCCTGGGCTCAGCGGGAGGGGAGGGGGATGTTGCCTTGATTCCCTCTGGGGGAGGGGGAGAAGGAGCGGGGCTCTGGCCTGGCATCACCTTCCGGGGATGTTGTCCGGGATGCGGGGGAGGGAGGTATTGGAGGAGACGGAGCTTATCCCGGTTCGCACACCGCGTCGCGCTTCCTGCCGAGCCTTGCCCTGCCCCGGCGGCTGTACAGGGCGGAGGTTAGCGGGGCGGGAGGCTCCGGCAGCGCCGGGCCTGGCTCGGGGCGGGAGGAGGGGGTGTCCGTAGTTATGCGGTCTGACTGACGTGTCTGGGTGACCCCGGAGCTGGATGTCACCCCGTGCTGTTACTCAGCAGTTCTCACCTGTCTGAATAATCAGACGCTGGTTTTCCGCTTTGCCGAGTGATGGATGTGCTGCAGGTTTGGCAGGTGTTGACGGTAATATTGCAAAATGAAAAAAAGAGTGTTGCATAATTGGACGTGCTGCTCACGAGTGCCCTTTTTCTATATAAAGCTGAAAGACGAAGTGATGCTGCTTGATGGGAGCTGTTCTGAGCATCGCAGGCTTATAATACCTTCTTAATGTGGCTTGGGGCCTTCAGGTGCTTAAACGAAAACTCGGTTGAGGCTTTGGAAATCGGCATACTGCTTACGAAAATAAATGTTATCATTGTTGATAGAATAACAGTCTGTGGGTAGTTACACCCTGATACGACCTTGGCCTTAATTCCACTGTGAAAAGTATGCCTGTTTAACACTGATATCTTTCCTGATATGTGCTGGAATGTAATTACCTTCCACTTCTAGCCTGTCTTTTCCTTGTCTGTCCCATATGCTCAGGTGTTTTAGAAATCCTTCCTGTACCATATGCTTTTTTTAGACAAACACCTAAGGGGACACTTCTTTGTCAAGTATTGCAAGTAGAATTTTGCTTTAACGTTTAGTTCTGCAAAATGAAAGCTAATGTGAGTTTTATTTGTCTTAACTTTTCAGTCAGATAGTGAGTTATTGATCATTAATCAACACGTAGCAATGGGATGAGAGTAAAGCAGTTCAAGTTTGACACTTGAAAATAACAAGGTGATGTTTTGGCTTTAAACGTCTAAGAATTGGTATATTTGCTTCCAACTGGTTAAATAAGATAAGAACTGTTTTGTAAAATTTATAATTGTCTTAAAGTTGAAATGAATTTGTATATTTTCAGGACTTACGATAACATTAAGGAATGGAAACTAGGGCTATATACACATGCATACAGGGAAGGAAGGGAGTGATTATTTTGTTTACATTTAGCCTATTTAGCATCTTCCAGTTTGCTTTTTTTTTTTTCTTTGTTAAAATATAATACTAAATGAGGAAGAACCTGATACCAGAATTGAGGAATATGCTCTTAAGTGCTTAGAGGTGTCTCCTGGTTAAGGATTGCAGGAAGGATTTCAGGGAAGGATTGCAGCTATTTATATGTACTTGTTTGGAAACATTTCAGACCTTAAACTTGACCAGGTTAAAAAGAAAAAATCATAAATTTATTTTAATTAATTGAAAAGCTCTTTTCCTACTTTTTCTGGTTTTGCTGTTCATACCTTTCTGAATTAATAATCTGTTATCTTGTCTGTCACACTTTGTTCATACAAGTAATGTAAGCTTCATGTTGCTATTAATCTTGAGGAAGGGTAGATCAGAGCCATGGTAACCATGCAGTTTGGTAACTTGGGAAGCATCTGGAAAATTGGACAGTGGTCAGTCATATGAATGCTGGGCTTTGTGCTTGCAAAAATTCTTTCCCTACCAGTTGCTTGTAAGGAACACTTCAGGTTTGTCAGGCATGTAGTGTTTTCAAGCAGGATGAGAAAATATGTTAAAGTTGCCTGCCAGTGGATGGGCTTACCACAAGTCACTGGTATCGTGGTACTTCAGTTGTTCTCTGCTCAGCTGAGGATTTTGAGAGGATATTTTGTGGATGTTTTTTTCCTCTAAAGCACAGAGAAAGGGTATAAACCTTGTGATAACCAAAGGTACCTCGGTCTGCCAGCTCTGGTGCTAGGGACACGTGTCCTCCTGCCTTTTTGATTTAGGAATTGTTGAAGGCAGGGAAATGCATATTCTGTTTGCTGGGGAAAAATCTACTTCACTAGCAACAGAAGGACCACAAGGATATTGTGTCTAAAGGAATGAATTAAATAGTAATTAAGAAAAAGTATTTAAGTCTTTATTGTATGACTGTTTTTAGTGATTTGAAATGGATAAGGTATGGGGCAATTCTGGAGTTACTGGTATATTAAATGTCAGTTACTTTTGATGATTCTCATCTGATGGTGTGTGGAAGTTGGGAGAAAGCTGAGGTGTTTCTCTGGTAACTTGGGAGCCCTACTTCTGAGCCATCTTGGTGAGGGGCTTGCCCCAGCTGGGGAGTCGTTCCAAAGTGTCTCCTTGGTAATGCTTCTGATGCTGTTCTGCCCCAGAGCTTCACTTCAGGTGGACAAGGCTAGGGGCAAAGGCAGGGTTTTGAAGTGAAGCATGTGGTTTATAATGCTAAGCTTCTTCCTTTTTGATGTGGTTCATTGGTTTTGTTAATATTTCTGCACCAGTGTTTAAACACAGAACTTTTTTTAATGCTTAGAAATGTATTCCAAAAGTACAGATACTGCATCAGAAGATTTGAAGGGCAGAAATTGAGACACGACTAAAATTTTTTATTTGAATGTTGTCCTAGCTGCACCCAGAAGTGTGGAGGTAAGAGCTAAACTCTGGAGTTTGAAGCTTTATTAGGCTGGTATTTCATATTCATAATAATTCTTGTGTGTCTAGTGACCGTGGGCTAGAGCCATTATCTGAAAGCTGTCAGGTTTTTACACTGGTGTGCGGAAAATCTTGCTGCCTCTCATTCCATTCATCCACTTAGCAGTTGTTGAATTTGCTGATGCTTGGCTCGTCGCTGTTGGCAAGAAGCTGCAGTTGGTCTCCAGGCAACGCAGGTCCGACTGAGCATCTTTGCCTTGCTTGAAGAGATGAAAATTTTCCATTGCGGGGAGAGGATTTTTCCTCTGTTGCTAATTCTACCTGGCTCTATGTGTTGCACAAGGTTACTGTATTTTTGAAACAATATAGGGATAGCTTTTAAATATTAAGAGGATACATTTTAGAATTTTAAGGTATAACTGCTGATGTGCATTTCTCTAGCTTTTTTTTTAGAAATAGCTCATTAGAACATTATTTTTGGGCCTTTCATAGTAACTATTTCAAAATAGTATTTCTAAAATTCTAGCTAGAAATTTCTCCTGCAAAATCTAAAATTGGTTGTGTTTCACTGGGTGTTAGGAGCTTGGAATCATCACTGGGGCTGTGTTAAGAGTTAAGGTAATGATAATCCTTGTGATAGGTACAGAAAGTACTCTCGCACCGCTGGTTATCAGATACTTAACCTGCAGCCTTCAGTAACCCTGTGTCTGGGCTGTTTGTGTATATGGGAGATTGTCTGTTGGAGATAGCTGGAACCAGCTAGTGCCTAGTTTTGTATCATTTTACTGGAAAAAGAAAACCTTGATCATGAAATTGGCCACTGAGAGTCTTGCTTTATGAAGACAAACTCTGCCTTGTGCCATGATTAATGGTTGGGCAAGAGACAGCACAGGCAGTGACTGGTCTGGGTACCGACTGGATGAGCTGCGTACGTGCTCATCATCAGCCAGTTAATAGTCTAAACAGAACAAGTGAATGTGTTTAGTAGCCTTTCAGCTGTACTGACTCTCATCCCGGTCTTCTGTCAGGCTGTGAAGATATCCTACAAATTGGAAGGAACTGTGGAAAAAAAAAACCCAACAAAACATTTGGATGATTTACTGAAACTGCCTCAGGTTGTTGAGGCTGACGGTGAACAAGCTCAAGGACAGAAGATACAATTATTTATGATCTTTTTCCTTAGAAAATCATACTTTAAAGCAGCAAGAGTTTGTGGGGTTTATGACAGAATCTGTATTAGAATAAGCACAGTAAAGATGTTTATTTTCTTGAAGTGCAAAGGCCTTTGAGCATATCCAAATAGTTATGCAGTGCTGTGATGTAGAAATTTTCTTCAGTGCCTGAAACTTTATCAGGAGTTGTGGCTGCCGCCTATTTTATGCTTATTGAAGATGACCTCTTCCTTTTAACATTTGTTCGTACAGTTTTCCAGAAGAACATTTTAGATATATGGGGATAATATGGTGGCAATTGGCATTTTTTTTTTCCAGTCACATCAGGTTAACGATCTCATTCCTTTTTACAAAGCTTAGTGAAACTGCTGACATGGAAGACATCATCTTGATATGTATGAGGTGTTAGCTCTCTTAGATTGATTCAGTTTAACTGAAGATGGGCTAAATTGGTGGGTGGATGTGATGGCTCATACTGAAATAACAAGCATTGTAACTGTGATCTGTTCAAGCTAACTCTAGAAAAAAATTGAATCTGGCTTAGTATAGCTTGTCAGTTTTCTGAAGATACTTCTGTGAATACTAAAGTTGAGGGTATAGTTCTTAGATGAGGAGGGAACAAAATGTTTATGGAGAATAAATTCAGGATTCATGAAAATAAATAGTCTCTTGAGAATGAGGGGTAAATGAAGTAAATGCTGATGGAGCTGCAGTGAGTTGAGTGTGAGAGGAGTGTCTTCCAGTTCTGTTGAAACAAAACCTTTCAGATATTTAAATGTAAATGCTGAAGGGTGATTTTTAAAAACATAGGCTTGGAACAGGAGCACAGTGTGGATAGCAGTGCTGTATTGCAGGTTTTTGAAGAGAAAATGGTTATCAGCAGTCATTCTGAGTCTTCCCTTTTTGACTAGTGAAGGAGTCGTGCAAACCACACCTGGTTGTGTGAGAGAGTCACTGGGTGCTACAGAAAATTGCATGAAAAGCAACAGATTTGTTTAAGGGGGAAGAGCTACTGTGGTTTTGTCCTATTACCTGGGCTAATGAAATTGACTTTTGCATCACTGAAGGTATTTCAGCCTGCAGGGGAATGAGGGCAATACAGCAAATGTCTGGCAAAAGCTTCCTTTCATAAATTACTGAAATTTGTAAGACTTTTTGAGTGTTTTTGTACTGCTGTTTGAGCCTGTAATTGGTCCAGATCGTGGACTGTGAGATCACTGAAAGATGGAAACATGAAATGCATAAAGAATTTTTCTTTTTAAGAAAAGCAGCTTTGAACTTCTATGGAGGTGTGCTTGTACAAAAGGTCCTTGTCCCTTTTACTGGGGAGTAACCATGTTTGAAATGGGTTGTGTTTACCAGAGGAAGCATTCATGACTTCCTCTTGATTTTTGTTGTGCCACATCAGTCGGTCTTATGAGAATCCTCTCCTGTCTCTACTCACTTGTGTCCAATTTGCTGCAGTTTAGCAAGAAGCACAGTGAAATGATTCTTTTGTATTTTGGGGTTTGAACTTGTGTAATTGTTCATCCTGGAAGGAGCTAAAAGTTCAAGGAGCTGTATGTTCAAGTTCTGAGGCTCTAGTTATTTTCATAACTCTTCTTAGCCAAAGAACATGTGGAGGTTTGAAGCATATGAACTCTTCCCTTTGAGATGAAAGTCTGGGTTTTATTTTCTGATTTCAGGTGTGTTTTCAGTAGTATGAAATAATTTGAAGCACAGATACAATTTTACAAGATGTTAAAAGCATCTCCTTAACTTGAGCTCTTCTGGAGAAAAACTATCATGATCATCAGAAGTCTCAGAAACTGTACTTGAAGAATTGTAGTTAAAAATATTAACTCCAATTTCTGAAAGAAGTTAAGACTGGATTGTAGGATTTGGGCATCTAAGCTTGAACTCAACAATCTTGTCCTATAAGTTGCTCTTGCTTAGGTTTAAAAAAGTATTAGGGAAGGGAATAGAGAGAAAATCTTCACGTAGTTAAATGAATGTGGCCCTTGAACGGGACAGTTGTCCTCTTGAGCAACTTCTCATATATGACAACTCCAGGGCCAGTCACAAGGATACCAAGGTTTTATTGTTGTGTGTCTAGAAATAGAGTTCTCAGACAGCTAAATTCATGGTAAAGAGAAAGGCGTAGTCTTAGATTTATTTTAATTTTAATGCTTGAAGGTTGGGGGGGATTGCTGTCTTTGAGTAACACTTTTATGTGTGTAATACACGCAATTTAGCTCTTGCTGTTGTATTTTCAGAAGATTAAAGGCTGAATTCCATTTTGGTTTCTCCACAACAAAGAGCAGTATTTTCTTTTTATAGAACTGGTGTTTTTAGCCATTGGTGCCAGAATACTGTTTTAAGATGGATCAGTTTCTAAATAGGAAGTTTTAAGTAGCTTAGTTTTGGTGGTTCAGGTTTCCTAGTTTCCATGGCATTTTTACTTGGAAAAGAGTCTAGTTCTTAAATTACACAAACCCTGGAAAAACCACATGGGTCACAGTTGGATGCTCTTTTCTGGCTGAATATGCTTAGTAACCTGTCACTTTGCTTTATTTTGGTTCTAGGGAGATAAAATAGCTCTCCCTGAGGGGTAAGACCGTGGCATTTTTCCAGAGTAGTTGTTAAGCTTACAGATAGTGTAGGGAAAGCTGAAAGGTCTTGCTTTTTGAAGTATTGGTTGTACTGAGCATATAACCTCCTCACTGACATTTAAGAAGTTGCAGCTGAGGGGGTTTCAGCTAAGAAGATTCTAGATACTCTTGGAGACCACCTTGGTTACTGCTGTGCTTTCAAAGACAAAAGGATTGGGCAACCGAGTTTCTCTTGGTAATGTAGAGTGAGTTTAGGAAGATAGGGATAGGATTGTGCATAATAATAGAATGCTGTGCAACTTAAGGGTTTTTCTTTATAGTTTGTTCTTTCAATATATTATGCTTAGATATATCAATGTTCTGTAATTCATAGTTTCATCTGTTAAAGTTGTTCTCAAAAAACATTTCTGATGCTTGCTACTTGAGCTGGCTCTACAGCTGTAGTGTTAAGTTTATAGATGTAAATCCATGTCTGTGTGGCAGTGTTCATTTTTCATAGTAACTACTGCTGTTTTTTGGTTTTTATTTTAAAGGAAGACATAACTAGAACTCTGGAGATTAAAAGGTAATGTAAGATAGCATAAAAATGTTGGTACTTTAAAATGTTTTGTGCTGGAAAAGTACACATTTCTATACATTTGTCAGAGTCTGGGTGCATCATCCTTCTTACCTGTACTATAGACAAAATTCCTACTCGATAGGCCTGGCTATCTCATCACAAAAGTAGTATCTACAAAGGTCTTACACTCTTTAAGTTCATAGGAGAACAGGATCTTAAATGTAGCACTTGGGAGTCCTTTGCCATTGCAGGCAATGTTGGACTGCCCTCCTTCTGCTCTCAGTGGAGTGGAGGAAAGATCTAGAGTAGCAAGTACTTCTGGCCGTGACATAGCTGAGCTGAGGTCCTCAGAAGAATCTAGAATATATTTTTCCTCACTGTCATTTTAAACTGCCTAGAGAGTTCTTTGTTTGTTTGTGTTATTTCAGTGGTTTTGAAGATATGCAAAATGTTAAATGTTTACAAAAATATTGTAACATTTCTAAAAAAAGAATACTAAATACAATTTCAGCTGTGTTTGGCTTGTCATGTGCCAGTGATAGATGAGCTCTGGCACACATCATAGAATTTTCTTAAAATCTAATGCCATTGTGTGTTCAGTTTTATTGTTGAATTCCTCCAATAATGCAGCAGGAAAAATGTACACAACTTGATACAAGGAATTTCTGTAATTGGTATGCAGAAGGGCTGCTGAACTGATGAAAACACACTTTCCACCTGGTAGTAAGTGTGTGTTATTTCTTGGTGGGAATTCTTTGTTCACCATCTAAAGTTGAAAATGGGTTTAGCTTTCCACCTTCCAGCGCTGAGACTCTCTTCTTCAGGAAGAACTTGCTCCTTTTTGGCTTTTTGTACCTGCAGGTGGTTATGATAAAGTCATCACTACAGTGCCTGACTCCCATAACCCTCATGATTTACCACTGAAAGCTATAGCAAAAGTACATCTGCTTGGAAAGGGAATGCATGTGTAGTGTCAGTATGTAGGTGTGGAGGAATTGGGATATGATTCTTGGATTCATACGTGTTCCTGATGAGTGTTTTTATAAACTCTGATGCTTACTCATTTCGGAGTGCTAGTCACGTGGGATGACTTTTAATTATTATTACACTGATTCGCTGTAGAAGTGCTTAAATAGCCTTGGCTTGTGTCAAAGCTTACAGCTCAGCAACTTTTTTTTTCCCTCCTTTGCCATCACAACCAGTTAGTTTAAACTTAATGGAAACAAATGAATTTTTTCCCACTTTATTCTTTCTGTTAAAGTGAGCTGAATAGAGCAGTTTCTGAAGTACCTTATGGCCCTTGGTATTTCCAAACACTAGCCAAATTTGTTAGCAGATGTAAAGACCTACAGCATACTGCTGCCTTGTAGCATGTTTTGTTTCTGCATTTGGGGAAAACAGAAAAGGAAAGAGCTAAAAAAGCAATATGGTCACCTATGTGATGTCTCCCTCCACACGCCTGATGTTGTGGCACTGCCTCTTTGCCTCCATGATGTTGAAGGCTATTAAGTCTGCTGTGTTAAATTTGCTTTACTTGTAGTTAAAGGGACGGGGGTTTTGTCAGTGTACTCATACTGAAGATAAACTTTTTTCTTAAAATGAGTTACCAGAATAAGTGTTTACTTCCCATTATTATGCAAATTCTAAGGCCTTTTCCAATACCATAGTATTCCTATGAGCACAATATTATATAGGCTTTGCATTTCTACCTCAGTGAGATAAAAAGCTAGAAACTACAGTATTTATTGCTTTAACTTAGTTGTATGGTTACTATTAAAGATACAAAAAGCTTCAAAAGCACTTTAGCATGGGACTTGCATTGTATTTAGAGGTATGATGCATCCTCAAAGTTAGGAATCAGTTAAAACAATTGTAATAAATGAATGCAGAGATCTTTCTTCCATTAAGAATGAAAAACCTTTATTGTACAGTGTTTGCTTCCTAATATCTCGCAGTTCATCTTTAAAATGGAATTTTGTATTTTTGATAAAGTTTCAAAGCAGCTGACTGGATGCTAGAGACTTTGAGTATATCCATTCTAGTGTTAAGAATTTCTGGAGCAGAACACACCAGAGTACCTTCAATTCATGAGCCAAGCAGCAGCTAAAGCAGCAATTCCTTACCAATGTTACACTAGGCAAATATGCTAATAAAAGAGTGTTACGTGTTGAGGGATGTCATTGGTTTTTATCAGAATGAATCACAAGCTGTGCAAGACCTTTGAGCCTGAGCATGTTTATCATATCTAATATTTTTAATATTCTGTTGTTGCATCCTCTGCTTTGTATTTTTTGTTCTTAGATTCAAAGAATGTACCTTGCTATTTGTGAAGTAACATAATACTAGTGGTGGAATATGAAGTTTGATCACACGAAGATTCTAAAATTCCTGTAACTATTCCAGCTTGATAGGTATACTGTAGGTTCTTAAAGTGTGTTTATTCTGCTTCAGTTGTGAAGGGTTGTTCTCTTTCAGTGTTGCAATGTCTTGGCAGCTCAGACCTGAGGTACCTTTTCACTTTCGTGCATGAAATGGTTGGTGGGCTCTCACAAACATACCATCCTCTTCCTCACTGATATTTGCATGTTCCTGGGTACTTAGTCAGCTGGTATTAATTTCTTCCTGAGTATTCTTCCACAGAGGCAGACTTCTCTTCAGCTTTTCTAAGGGGCCACTGATACTTTTTTTTTTTTTTTCTTCCTCTGTTTTCTGTTGTCTGTGTGCACCATTCCTCTTCCCCTTGGAAACCCGGAAAGGGGCTTAACTTTGTCTGGTTCAGCAGGGCTAGAGTGTCCTGCAGCAGCTCAGCTCTGCAGGTAGCTACCCTGCCAGCTTTCCCTTTGCTCTGCCCAGTGAACTGAGAGAAGGACAGACAGAGGCTTTACTGCTTTGCTATTTCTGTCACTGTAAAGCTGGTTTATGGCTGTTTGGAGCCACAGATACTGACCACCCAAAGTGAAAAGTCTGCAGTTCAGAGAACCCAGTGTGAGATTGCTTAGGTGGGCAGCTATACATCAGTAATTCTGCTATGACAACGTTCTGGGAAGAGGTGGTGTTTTTGAGATTGTTAAGAAGGGGAAAGATCAGCTTCTTAATTGAGAGCTGTGTTCTCCAGAGGATGTGTTTGTTAATGCAATTATGTTGGGACTAAGTTGAGAATCTATAATGACATGAATACCTTCCAAAGAATTCTGTCACCTGAGAATAATGTTAAGTCTGAAAAACATGAATTCATTGCAGTATTCTTTCAGTGGTCATTGTCACATGTAAATGAGAATAAGGTGTCTGTTCATGTCACTTGGAGTATTAAACATAGTTTGCTTATTGTATGAATGTCATGGCTCAAGCTATTATTTTGTTTAGATGATGTTTTATTTGCTTCCCTGAAGTTTTGTCAGATTTTTTTCTTGACATGTGAAGGAATAGTACATTTTTTTTTCTTTCTTCTGAGGTGTCCTTTGAACAAAAGATTTTAACCATGGGCGCTTAGAAGCACGTAGGAGGGAAAGGGCAGGGTACACTGAGCCTGTGTTTGGTATCTGGGGAAACTGCCTGAAAACAGCTGTTCTGAGCCTTTTTTTTTTCTTTCCCCAAAGAACATTGAAAAGAAACTGGGTGTAGAATCAGGAAAGACAAAAAAGAACTGTATTGTGCTTTTATGCAGATTGGCATCAATGTCACTGGAGGCTGTTGAGTCTTAAGTTGAAGTTTCTAAGGAAGTGAAACCAATTTTACATACTTCTGAGGTTGTTGATGGAAGCAAGGTATTTATAAATGAAACAGTGAGAAGCATTTCTGATGGACATTACAGTTGTGCTCTAGGTCCTGTTGTTAATCTGAGTGGCAAGTTTCCCAATATTAAGTAGGGCCAAAACGACAAATAAATCCTGATTGTTGGTAGTGGTACACAGAGGAAAAAAACCCCGTAAGATCTTAACTCAATTTTTTTGCAAGTGTGAAGAAACTAATTGGATTAAAACAAACTGAGTTTATTAGCTAACCAGTGCTTCTTACCTCAAAAGGCTAAAATATATTAATTTTTCCAAGTGCAAATGAAAACCTATGGATTCTTTAACTTACCAGCAAGATTGTGCAGTCTTGCTGCTGCCTTCTTGAGCAGTTGCTGTGTTTGTATCATACATGCATTATAGGTTTATAAGAAGGCAGTAAATTGCCTTGTGCAAATGAGCTTGGCTTTAGGGCTTTATAGCAAGGAACTCCTTGCTGATGCTGTTATTATATTTTTTTTACTATGAGAGCTATAAAAAACTTGCTTTGTTATCCCTCAAAAGGGAAGTTACACTGTGTGATGTGCTGCCAGATCTTACTTTTCCAGGAAACAGTGAAATAGCACAATCAGTCCTGTCCAACTCTGTGCTTGGCAATGCTATTGCTGGCTGATGTGGTGCACCACATGCAAGTATTATCCAGACCACTTGGGCATATATGAAAGCAAACAAGTTGACCTGCTAATGAGCTCCCTGAAGATGTGTTGGGAAAACAAGGTGTTGTTGTGCATTGTCTGTGGGAGGTGTGTTCTGCTACAAAGTAATTTCTATAAGGTAAATACCTCCTAGGCTTAACTCCTGATGAAACTCTTCTCCTATGCAGTAGGACCAGGCTTAACTAGGTGTTTGAGGTGAAGGGATGTTGCAAGGTACTTTCTAAGTTTGAATTGCTGCAGCTGGCAATCCGTGTCTGAATATCAGGGCTAATTAGGAAGGTGGCCACAAAATGGTAATGCTGTCTTGGACAGACTGGCTGATGTCCATTTACAGTGGCTGTGCCGGTGTAAAACTCTTGTCACCACAAGATCACCTACCTGTGTGACTGCCTCCCAGTGAAGGATGGTGCTTTTCTAGCTTTTGCTGGGAAATTCCAGAAGTCTGGAGGCACTTTTGGCTCTAGGAAATCCTAATTAGAAAAACTCTTGAGACTTGTAAAATTACTGGTGCTTAAAATGTCTCTTAATAGAAGAGGCAACTCTTGGGCAGGACTTACTTGGGCACTAATGCGGCTTGCCTGGTGTTTGGTGAAAGGCTGAAGTATGTTACAAAACTGCTGGTAAACCAACTCTCAGTCAAGTCTTAAGTGAGGAGGGTATGACCCTGCGTGGAGTGGGTGGTAAAGTGGGGAGCCAGGGAGCAGATCTGCCTCCAGAGCACCGGCAGTGCCACCTCCTGACTGCGGGGGTGGATGGGACTGTCTGGAATTAAAGGTCAGGCCCGGGTACTCGGCTCTCCACGGTGTCTGGGCACCGCTGTGGTGCTCAGCTTGGTTGTAATTAAATAGGGTTTGGGAAAGAGCTTGTGTCTTGGGTGGAACTCAGAGGCTTTTACCTGTGTGTCTCCAGGTTGTCGAGTTGTTGATGTTGAGGTAGATGAGAAGCTTATTTGGGGATGCAGTACCTGCATTATGAAAAAATACAACAAAAGTAGTACAGGTAGAGACGGCAAGTTTACTGATTTTTCTCTAATCTTAAAATATAGAGTATCAGAAGAGATTATTGTTTCTTGGAAGCATTATTCCAGATTAAATTTTACATATTCTTGCAAAGAGAAGCCTGAGTTTCGTTTTCCGAGTGAAATGATTCATTAAAAAACAAAACAAACTGGTAACATCCCGTAAAATAAGGCTCTTGAGAGGGGGGGAAAAAAAAAAAAAAAGCTAAGTGGTGTGTAGTGAGTAAAACTATTGATCTGTTATCGTGAGGTGCAGGTAAACATTCCAGGAGCTGGAGTTCAGTTGATCGATCTGTTGTTTCTTTAAGCAGTTTAGTTATTTAATTCAATTAGTGCCCTCATGCCCAGGGCGTGCTGCCGTGCTCCCAGCGCCGCTGCGTTAAGCCCGCAGGTCTCTGCTTTTCCAGTTAATGTAAAGCTGTTAAACGTCTAAGGAGGACAAATAAAAATAGACCTGTGACCTAGAACACTTTGTAGTCTCTTTGAATTAAGTGCATTATTGTTCGTGTAACGATCTTCAGGCAAAATAAGTACGGAGTTGTTTTTAGCTGCAGAAAGTTAATGATTAAAGCGCAGGTCTAAAATTAGAGCAACTCGACTTAAAAATTTACTGGAAAGTGCAGAACCAGAGAGTCATGGTTTATTTTTTAGCTTTGCTAAAATTTTTGCTCCTTCGGTTGCGTACCGAAGTGCAGGGTGCGTGGCGCTGGGGGCTGCCCCGGCCCAGCCGGGTACTCTCGCAGGGGCACCGCGGGGTGGCTCGGTTCGGCCCGCTTCGTGATGTACGCATAAATACCTTCTTGGAGAGTGGATTGTTAGCGTTTAGTTTTCCATTTGAAAAGTTAGGATGTATGTAATATTGTAAGTATTTGACGAGTTGTTATGATTAAACGTGTGAGCTCAGCGTGGAGCCGGGCCGGTTGCTGTGCTGGCTACCCGGGTCTTGGCGGAACCGCCAGCGCCTCTCATCTCCGTGAGAGGGTGGGGTCCTGGGGCACGGTGGTTCGTCTGCTCTCCGAACAGGCGCTGGAGGGCGTGAGGCGTGACTCCAAGTCGTGGTCTCCAGGGCTCAGCACCAGGATTTGATAATTAAAAAAATAAAGGAGCCAGGAGATGGCGGCCCCGCCCGCTGCCCAGCGCCGCCTCTGCGCATGCGGGGGGCGGGGCCGTGTCCCGCGGCTGCTGCTGCCATTGGTCGGTTCTGGCGGAGGGGCGGGGCCGTGCGGGGCTGTCGGGCAGCGCTCCGCACTCGGCCGCAGTCGGCGCTTCCCGTCAGAGCGGTGCGGGAGCAGCTCGGGGGCGCTCGGCTGTGCCCGACCTGCGGGGAGACTGACGGCCCGGCCCTCTCTTGTGTTTGTTTTAACAGACTTTTGAATCGGAATAAACACCTTCGGGTCTTAAAAGCTTCTGGTTCTGAACTGCCTTCACTCCAGTCGCCTTCTTCTGTCTAATGTGCTACAAGGATGAGCCCAGCATTTGGAGCTATGGAAGTGCAGCACTATTCCAAGGGAGTCCTGCTCGAGCCTTTTGTCCACCAGGTTGGAGGACACTCTTGTGTCCTCCGGTTTAATGACAAGACCATCTGTAAACCCCTCATTCAGAGGGAACACCAGTTCTATGAGACTCTCCCAACAGAAATGCGCAAATTCACTCCACAATACGAGGGTAAGTTACAAACCTTGGGATGGTGTTGGGCTCTTTCTTTCTGTATATGCAAGTGTGATGTGCTCTGTTATCTCTGAAATCTCTTCGGTGTGGAAGAGATTTTAGGGTTTTCTTTTCATGTATTTTGATGTTGTCTGAGGCAGGCTGTGGAGATGCAGGGTGGAAATGCTTGCATTAGAGTAGAGCAGCTCTGCTGGCGATAGCCCATGTATCTCCCTTAGGCACAGGTAAGCAGCTAACAGCTTCTGAATATTTTCAGTAATTCTCTGCTGCTTTTTTTGTGGATTTCTGAATTTATTTTTTCCCTACTACTTTTGTGTAGTGCTTGTTTGCAGGGGTTTGGAAAAACAGGTTGACAATGTTTTTTGTAAGATTGGTTGTGGTATCTTGGCTCTGGGTTTCTCCTCTGAATCTCATTCTGATCACAGTAAATTGGTGTCAGTAAGGTGTCGTGTTGATTCTGCCATTAAGGAAATGAAAATTCATGGCATTTAGGTAGGCCAGGATCAAGTAGCAGTGATGAGTCTGCGTCAGATGTTATGTAGGAGTGGAAATTCCAGTTCTCCTGTGCACTGCACTAGTTAACAGAAACACTTCTTTTTCTTTGCTATTCCATCAACTACTGCCTAATAATAATGTTTCTGAAGCCCTTTTTTTTTTTTTTTTAAATGGTGTTGCTTTTTAAAGCAAACTGATTTTAACAAAAATAATGATGAAGTTTTGCAAAATGTGAAACTGTCAGAAGACTTCAGAGGAGCTGTTTGAAAAATAATACTCCTTGCACACTTGCAGAGACTTTTTGACACATCTGACTAGAAGTTCTGTTTGACTGTAAGAAAATGTGATCTTTGAATAATATTTCTCAAAATGTAATCGAACAATTGTACAGTGTATGTGGCTGTGTGGGGAGGGATTTAAGGGTAAGGGGCCTCACTTGGTCAGTCTCTTGTCATTTTTTTCAGGATAAAGCCAAAGGCCATTTGCTATCTGGCTCTCCCCCCTTTTTCCCTGTTGTCCTTTCCTTTGTGGCAGCAGGACTGTCAGAGCTTCTGCTCTCCCTGCCCCAGCTACCGTGGGTCTCAGAGCCGCCTGCCCAGCTCAGAAGTGCCAATCGCTCGCCGAGACCTCTCCCCTCTGGCCTAGTGAATGGGCTTCAAGAACTGTGCAAACTGAATGCCATGAGCATAAAGAGAGAGGACTGAAAGATAAAAAAATAATTCAGACAATTGTTCTGGTTTCTTCACTAACCACTGAAACTCACTAATGTAGCACTGAGCGCATCTCTGTCAGAGCGCTCCACTAAGGCTCTTACAGTGCAATGCAGTGCTCTGAACACTCAGGGGAAAAAAATGCCTTGAAGGTTCTCCATGTTTCTGTACCACAAACAGATCTGTTTTGTACTGCGTTTTTGTTAATTTCGTAAGATTGCTGCATAGCCAGTATCAATAAAATATATTTGAAAAAGGAGAAGAAAATGTATAATTGAAAGTGGTGATTCTAAGTGGAAGGTTTTGGAGTAGTTTATATTGTAATGTGACATTTCCCCTTGTTTTGCTCTATTTGCAAATCAGTCTTCCCCTGGAGTTCTATTAATCAAATATTGTTTGGATAAGTGTTTTTTTTTTTTTTGCTTTGCTGTCATGCCAGACTTCAAGCTCTTGGTGTGAGGGGTTTTTTGTGCAGGTCACTTTTCACTGCAAGGTGTTGACAAATGTTTTACATCTTGCTTAGGGTCAGACCAGTTAGGGTTTTTAAGTTAATAAAAGCTGCTATTAATTGAAATTGTCTCCTGTTATTATTTGAGTCTTCCTTGACTGCATCAGAGAGAGAAAATAAACTTTTGTATCATTGCTTTTGTTGACATGATAAATTGTCTTTTGTGAGGTGTCATTTTTGTCTAGGTCTTTTGATATTTGTTAGGTTGGCAGATGAGGTTTGGCCTGTGGCAAGATAGAAACTAAAGACCAGGGTAAGAGAAAAAACAAAAGTTGCTACATCCTTAGTGTAAAATTGTGCTTTCTGAAAAGTTTGCTTGTCACTTCAG
Source organism: Heliangelus exortis (assembly GCF_036169615.1). Taxonomy (NCBI): domain Eukaryota; kingdom Metazoa; phylum Chordata; class Aves; order Apodiformes; family Trochilidae; genus Heliangelus; species Heliangelus exortis. The sequence continues at coordinate 9,434,600 of NC_092433.1, forward strand.
CAATTCTTAACTGTCTCTGTCCTTTCTCTCTTCAGGTGTGGTGTCAGTGAGCTTTGAAGAGGATGAAGATGGAAATTTATGTCTAATAGCATATCCATTAAATGGGGACCATGATAATTTAGAAAACTTAGATAATTCAGACTGTGAACCCAAAAGTAAGCTGTTGCGATGGACTAACAAAAAGACAATGTTGTTAGAAAATGAGAAGATATCTAAGGAATGGGTCCGTCAACACAGGAAAGAGGAAAAAACAAAAAGGCAAGTTTCATCAGTGGGAATGGAATCTGATGTGTTGAAGCATAGCATGTTTTGGTATTGTATTAGGATCTTCTCTTCAGCATTCCAGAACATACTCCAGACCTCTTAACTTTCATTTTCTTTTCTCTTGTTTCGTTTCTCCTGAGCTTTTTAGTGCGGAGTCAGTAGGGAAACTAATGTGTCCTCAGCACAGTAGTGTGCTGAAATAGTCTTCATTAGTATTTTGTGCTATGGTCAGTTGAAGGTTTCTCAACCTTATGGTTGAAGCTTCTGGGAAAAAACAAAAAACAACAAAAAGAAAACCAAAACAAACCGAAGTCCACAAAACCCACCTGCAAAAGCACAAAACTTGTATAAAACCAAACCAAAACATTACAGTGTTACTATATACAGCATACTTTTGTATGCTTTACATACATCCTGCTTTATCCATTGTTCATTTATGTTAATTGTGCCCACTGTCAACTGTGAGCTATATTGTATTGTGCTAAAAACAGTGACCTTAGTAAATGATAAATCCTAAAGCATATTGCTACTTCTTTCACTGCTTCTATGCAAGTAATTCCCACAGTTAAAGAATATGTAAATAGAACTACTACATGTTACACATTTGGCTATATACTGATTTATGTTAATATGCAAGTAGCTTTGTAAAGGTTGAAATATTACTGGTAAGCAGCTTGTCCTATAGGTGAGTTGTATGGAAAGTAAAATAAAGCTTCTGCTAACTGGTGAAGGTGAACACAATGGTTTGTAAAGTTAAACCTGCTGATTGTGCTTGAAGTTTCTTTTTCTTCTTGACCTCTAATTTGCTGCATTGTTCTGTTTTCCAGTCACAAATTGGAGGAAGAATTTGAGTGGCTGAAGAAATCTGAAGTCTTGTATTATACTGTAGAGAAAAAAGGAAATGTCAGTTCACAGTTTAAACATCATAATCCTTGGAGCATGAAATGTCACCAGCAGCAGTTACAGCGAATGAAGGAAAATGCAAAACACAGAAATCAATACAGTATCCTTTCTGCAATACCTCATAACAATGGAATGAGCAGGGCTCTGCTTTTTGTTTCTTGAAGGTGCCAGATAAAAGTAGAGCACAGTCGAATTCCAGACAGACTCTGAAGCTATGTTTTGCTTGGTGACTTTGGAAGGGTGGCCAGCAGTCTGCAGAACATTGGGCTTTTCCAGCATGTAGTAAAGTAGATAGGCTAGGAAATTCAGATAACATAATTCCAATCTACAAGTTGTGGATTAGTTAGTGGAAAGGTTTTACAGCATATACTGTGTTTGGAATCTTCCTCTACACAGTTTACTAATGAAAGCTTTCGAAGGAGAAGAGTTCTGTTAGTTTTTGTTCCTTTTGGTATTGATGAGCTTAAAAACTAGGGTAATCTTTCCCTTTTCAGCAGCTTCTTAAATATAGAGGCTGTTGCAGTCCCTGGAGTTGTCTGCTTCTAGTAGTCTCTTTTTAGTGACTCCCTTTATCAAAGAAAAGCTAAATATAAATTATCATATAGGACTAGAGGACAGGACACACAAAACCAGTGACTGAATCCATGAAAGCTGAAACACATTATCATGTTCTGGAACTGTAGGCAAACATCTTCACACTGTGCATTCAGTAGAAAAAAGAGATTTTGCCATATGCAGTGTTGGATGCAACTGATAAATCCTGCAAAAAATATTAATATCTATATACTTAGGTAAATAAATTCCTCATCTGAGGATTTCTAATTAATGGGTTACTGAAACATCTCTGACTAGTGAACTGTTCAACAGAAAGCATTTCATGGCTGGTATCCTTGCCATTTCACTGTAGAAGATTATTAAGTTACTTCAGTAGTAGTGTCTGATCTTTCTCAAATAATATTACTACAGATGTTCTGAAATGCTTTTTAATTTCTTGGTTTCAGAGGTGATGTGAAAATGCTTTACTGTTTTTGAATGGCACCTGAAGCACACAAAATATTCATTTTCCTCCAAAAATTGTGTCTTGGTAGGCAGGAAATTCTTCATAATTCCAAGTCTGTGCCTCAGCTGCTAGATTATATTTCTCTATGTCCCTGCTTACTTTTTTATTTTCTTTTCTGTTTTCTACTTAATGTGGAAATTCATCTGTCTTCTCCAGAGACCAGTGAAGCTGGAACTCAGTATTCATTCTGCTTTATACCAAGTTTGTGTAACTGTAACTTTTTATAGGCTGCTGCGTCCCAGGCACATTAATGTTTTGGGTGTGCTTAAAGTTAAGCCTGTGGCACTATAAAATCTGCGATAATGGTTTTTAAAAGCTGTATTCCTCATTGTGAGGGTTGTTCCTTAACCAATCAGAATTCATCTTACTGGAAAACCTCACATCTCGCTATGAAGTACCGTGTGTGCTGGACCTTAAGATGGGGACGCGGCAGCACGGAGATGATGCCTCAGAGGAGAAGAAGGCAAATCAGATTCGCAAGTGTCAGCAGAGCACGTCAGCTGTGATTGGAGTCAGAGTTTGTGGCATGCAGGTGAGAGGAAAACTACGTACAGACAACAACAGGGTTGTGGCCAGTTCTGTTTGTGGGGTTTTTGGCTGATGTAGTTACCCCATCTGTGGCTGTGCTTCCTTTCCTCCAGCAGAGGAATGAGACTTTTTTTGATTAACATTTTACCAGTTGAAAGTGGCAACAGCTGCAGGAGGAGGTGGCAGCACACGCTCCCCATCAGTGAACATGTTCTCTGAGTACAAAAACATTCTCCTGCACAATAGCAGCAGTTCAAAATGGTGTAGTATAATTACTGATTTAATTCACATTTCAGGGATAGCGTAGGAAATGATTGAAAAGAGGGTCTTGCCAGTACATGCATTTTGAATTAAGCATGTGGAAATTTGCCAGAATATTAAGAAGTTATCAGTTTGGTCTTGTAGGCTTTGAAAAGCCACAGATCTCTCACTGCTTGAAGTAGATTTGATGCAAATGCAGACAAGAAGTGGCTTGGTAAATGTGGTAAGACTGGCGGTCAAATAAGGATTCAGAGCTGAGGTGGACTTTCACCTGAGTGTTTTGTTTACTTGTTTCTGTATTCCTAGAGTGACAAATGGGAAACAACTTGTTTGTATTTGAGGCTTTTCTGAAGCCTCTCCTCCCATCCAGTAGATTCCAGGAATGCCAGCAGTGTTTGCTAGGACTTGTTCCACATCAGGACTATTGGCATGTTTGGTTTTAGCTTGCTGTTTAACTTCAGAGAAAAGCATGAGGGAGAAATGAAAGTGTGGGAGCTGCGTTTCTAACCACAGTGTGCTGGCATCTGAGTGGGGGCAGCTCATTGTTCACCTGCCAGCAGAGACCTGTGCTGGAAAACAGGGAAGAACTTTGGAGCACCTAATCCTTATGTGACCCAGATGTTTAGGCATTACTGAGCTCTGTGGTGTACAGACTGCTTTCCTATAGAAGGAATCTTCCTGCTGGAGCACCTCAAACTTCTTTAAATAGAATTAATAATGGGATACATCTTGGCTTTCTATAGGAATGTTTGCTATCAGAGCTCAGCATTCTGGGAAACAACTGCTACACCTGAGAGCAGAGGCAGGTAATGAGTTGAATGAATGGTAGTGGCACAAGTTGTATCTTGACTTGGGAGGTCTTGGCTGCAGCTTTCCTAAACTCACTTAAATTCCTCACTTATGCATTCCTGGTGGAAAAGCTTAAATCTAAACCAAAGGAATTTTCCATTTCCTCCATGCCTTTCAAGTTCCATAGACACTGCTGGATCTGTTGTTGTTAGCAATGTCTGAAACTGCAAGAGCAACGTTAAGAGTAAAGTAGGAGTTAAGTAAAGCCATCTTGTAAAAGCTTTCTGTGCCAGGCTTTGTGTTGCCAGCAATTTTAACCATTCCTTTTCTGTTGTCTTGTGTTTGTACGTGCAGGTCTACCAGGCAGTCACTGGACAGCTGATGTTCATGAATAAATACCACGGAAGAAAACTCTCAGTCCAAGGATTTAAAGAAGCACTTTACCAGTTCTTTCATAATGGCAAATACTTGCGCAGGGAACTCTTTGAGTCTGTTATTAAAAAACTGACTGAACTGAAGTCTGTCCTAGAGAAACAGGAGTCTTACCGCTTCTATTCGAGCTCCTTGCTGATCATTTATGATGGAAAGGAAAGGCAGGAGGTTGCTGTTGACTCAGACCCAGAGGACTTAGAGGACCTTTCGGAGGAATCTTCAGATGAGTCTGCAGGAGCATATGCCTACAAACCAACTGCTAGTACTGTTGATGTCCGTATGATAGACTTTGCCCACACAACCTGCAAGTACTATGGAGAAGATAGCGTGGTGCATGAGGGCCAAGACACGGGTTATGTTTTTGGACTTCAGAATTTAATAGATATTATTAAAGAAATAAGAGACGAAAGTAGTGAATAAACAGTGTGAATGCGCATCAGTAGAAAGCACTATTGTGACTCTTTGTATTCCAGATTTATTGGCCACTTTCTGGTGGTAGGAATCTTCACAGGCTCTGCAGGGATGGTCCCGTCAGAGTCAGACTTGTTCAGAGGGCATTTACTTATATTGGTGCTGGACCTAGCACTGGCAGAATTTGGTATCCTTATTTATTTTAACTTTCTTAAACATTCCATATTTGATTACTCAGATACCTCTGTTATCCCTGTGTGTATACGTTCCAATAAAATTCTTTTTGTTCATTGTAAGTGATGCTTCTGTTGCTGGACTGAGGAAGTGATGAAGCTCAAGAGATCTTTCTGGTGGGGTAATGCAAAAGCAGAGTATGAAAAGCCAGGCTCGCCTGCCTGGTGAGACTGCCTGCGGAGCAGCACATCCATTCTGGTCCTCTCATCAAGAGTGATGAGCAAGTCCAACAGAACCACCAAGCTGGCTGAGGCAACAGGGCCTGCACAGTCAGGGGGAAAAGATGGCTTAGAGGGACCAAGCGGCAGAAGGTTGGACGAGACACCTCCAGAGGTTCCTCCCACCCAGAGTGATGTGAACTCTGAGAACTTGTCTCAAAATCTCCAACAATTTTTTTGTGTGTTTCAGGATCTTGTAAACTCTGTAACCCATTTCCAGAGAGCTATTGACATTTTTTAATCTAAGCTCAGCCAAAACTGGCATAAGGAACTCACACAGGATTAGCTGCAATGGCAGGGACTAGGGGAGAGCTGCAGGGCCTAAAAGGTGTCCTAGCAGCTTAAAATCTTACTTGGGGCAAATAGGAAGGAAAGTGAGAGGACAGTGTATAACTGAAATAAAGATTACAGAGTGACTCCACTGATGACTTTTTTAAGAGGAACATTTGTTTATCTGACCATTTTCAGATAAATTACATCTCCTTGTGAAGCTTGTAAGTCATCCTGATAGCATGAAACAGAGCTGGGCGTGGAAGTGCTGAGGTAAGTGTGGGAATGTTGTTCTTGGTTCTCAGGGCTGCCCAAGATAAGGAAGTTTCACGTAGAAATGAGTCTGGGGAGGTGGGTGGTGCGGGGATCATCTTCATGGCTCATCCATCCTTTAGGTGCCCACAGGTATGCTGAGAGGTGGGATGTGACAGAAGGGCTGCAGATAGGTGGACGGTCACCCTCTTCAGTCAGCTACAGCCCTGCTCCTTTTGTTGGAGCTTTAGTTTCATGTTTCATATTCCCAGGTTGTCGCTATCAAGTTCTGATCAAAGTCTCTCTCATGGCTGTCCTATGCTCTTCTGTGCTTTTTGAAGAGGTTTTTTACCTTTGCTCTAGCAGCATTAGTTTGTGGGTGCTTTTTGTCATTTGTTTTTTCCATGATGTTTCCATAGACACAAACTGGTGCTGGTATTAAACCAGGTGTTTTTACATCTTGCAGTCACCTCACTATTTTATGTCTGTAGAGGGGATAATTCCCTAAGAGGTAGGTTTGTTGATTCTTAACTACCTCTTGTTGCTGCTCCATGGGTCTCCAGTGCTGGGTGCAGCTGATGAGAGCCCTGTGAGCAGCCCCTGAGCTGCTCCTGGCACTGGCTGTGAAAAGCCGTGGGAGAGAGGATGGGGATATTTATTCTTAGCACTTTGAACTGCAAAATCCTTTGGGCAGCGATACCTCCTGTCTCCTGTCCCCAAGATGTGCTGTAGGTATGAATCAGAGTGCCCGGAACACGGAGAAGGGCTGTGCCTGCAATGTGATGGTTTCTTTTTCGGTTCTTCTGCCGAGGATGTGGTGCCCTCTGCTAATGAGCTAATGCGCTAATGACGAGCCACTTGGCAGCCCTGTGGTTGCCTGTCACTGGTGCTGCATATGAATAAGCCTCTCTGTGCAGAATCATCTGGTACACCGTTTGACTTTGTGGTCTGAAATTAGCAGGGATAAACTCTAATGTACTTGTGTGACGTAGGAACTCTGGAGGGAATTCATAAAATCCGATGAGAACAATCGCATTTGCTCTGATGGAAGCTGTCTCCAGAACAACTCCTCCGTTGTTTTGCTGCCTGCAGACAGGGCTCTGGGTACAGGCAGGGAGCTGCCCTCTCAGTAATGCTGCCAGCACTGTCAGCTTGGGTCTGGACAGGGTCTCAGACTGTTGTGGTGGCAGCAGTCAGATCCAGAGCACTTGGGGGTGCATATAATAAGGTGAAACCGGTGCTACAAGGCAACTGCTTCTGCCAACATTGTCTGAGGATTAGCAGGGTCTGTGCCAGTGCTGTGAAGCAACAGCAAGGTGGTTGGGAGCTTCCCGAGCCTCAAGCAGCACAAGGGGGTGAATTGGGACAGAAATCATGTTGGTTTTTTTTAATCAGTTGCTTTAAAAGCTGCAAGAACAAAACGTCAGGAAGAAAACTCCTTTACCTGCGCAAGGATCTAAAGGGTTCAGAGTGTTTCCTCAAGGGTTAAAGAGGGGGTGACCCAGATGGCAAGTGGCTCTGAATAGCATATTATCTGGTGAAGTTCAAGAGCAAGTTTGTTTTCCTTCCATGCTGTTCTGCACAAATCCCTCCAAGCAGTTCCTTGTGTTTGTGGAGAGGCAATTGCGTAACTGCAGCCTGGGACAGGCCGGGTGGGAGCCAGCGAGCGGCCATGTCACCCCTCACCCCTGTGCCTGGGCTGCTCAGAGGACAGGGATAAGTAGATTATGGGTCTGGGGAGGGGTGAATGGTCACCGAGGGGCCCGAGGATTGCCTGCCTGTCAGGGCATAGCAAAGGACAGTAACTGGATAATGGGAGAGAAGCAGCCGGGCTGGGGAAGGAGGCAGGAGGGCTTCTCTGGTTTGTGTTCCCTCCTTTGGCTCTGGCAGGTGGTGCCAGGCTGACCCTGGAGGAAGGTGCTCTGGAGGTGTCCCTCCCAGCCAGAGAGAAAGCCTACAGAAAGTGCTGGGTTGTGCATTGATCCCTCTAGGGAGTAATCCTGCCCTCTCTGTGCATGCCCTGAGCACAGCTCCCCACTGCTCTGCTCCTGCCTGGGCTGTAACCTCCCCCTGGCACTGTCTGTGCTGGATGCTCCTGGGGAGCACTGAGGCTCCCCCTCTGCAGCCACTCTGCTCTGTGGAGCACGATGCTGAGTGCACGTCCCTGCTCATTGTGGCTCCCCTGCGTCTGGTCTCCTTCCTGGCTGCTGCTTCCTGATGCTTGGAGAGGACCCACCTTTTCCTGCATCCTAGCCTGAGGAAGGCCATCCCAGTGATGTGCTGGTCCTGATCCTGCATTAGGGGCTTTGTAGGGGCTGGGCGAGCACCAGGGAGTGGTCCAGCCTGGCTGGAGCTGAGCACCCCCAGCCCTGTGTCCCTGTAGCTTCCATGTGTGATGCTGTGCTGGCCCTAGGCTTGCAGGGATCTTGCCATACTTGAATGGGTCATTCCTAGCCCCAAAACTGGGGCGGCTGCTGGGAGTCACCATGGGTCAGCTGGCCAGAGATGGTGCTGGCTTCTCTGGTGAATTGAGCTTGGCTTCTATGACAAGGCACTGGGGACAGGGGGCTGAGCTGGGGTCTGTGGTCTCCCAGAGCCTTTTGTCAGGTGGCCATCCCAGTATCGAGGCTACGCAGGAGTAAGAGGCAAGGAGTTATAGCCCATGGTCACCCTGGAGGAGAGAACACCTCCATCCCTGTGCTGTCCTCATCCTGTGATGCTGCCTTTTGTGTAGCCACTGGACTTCTTCCTCTGAGCTGGATCCCTGCCAGTAGGGAGGAACACACGAATGGCTTTTGTGGAGCAAGAACAAAATACTTCCTTGTGACCAGGCAGCAGCATCCTCCCAGGGGAGCAGCCTAGTGTTGCTATGACAAGGAACAATGTGTCCTGTGCAAGGGAGAGCAGTGCACCCTGCTCACCCCATGGACCCCTGGGGCTGCAAAGTGATTGGGACCCAGCAAGGTGCAGGGCATGTCCTGCCCCAAGGTTTGCTAGGGATGTGGTGGTTCCCAGTGCACAGGGACAGAGGCACATTATGCCTTTGTGGCTCTGGTGCCTGCTGCCCTAGGGATGGCAGGTGCTGTGTGTGGCAGAGCAGATGTGTCTTTGTTTTTCCTAATGGTGCTGGGTTCAAGTTTGTGTAACCAGCACTTATTAAACTGGGTCTAAGCTGTTCTTACAGTGACACCATAGTGGGGCTGAAGGCAGGCATCAGTCCATCCCACTGCACAGGGTGGCAAGGGTTCAGCAGTGCCACTTGGCTATCTGTAGCAGTGATGCAGCCTAGAGATGAGCAGGACAGAGGGGACCTGGAGTAAATATGTCCTCACCAGGGAGCTGCCAAGGGTGAAGCCACCTTCCGTTAATTGTATGGAAATGAGGGTTGGCTCCTGAAGCCACCTCTCACCAGGCTTTTGCTCAAAGCTTGTGACTCAGCTGCCTGCATGAGGGCAGAACAAACCCCAGCTGATGGTCTGCCATCCCCCATGCCAAACACCCTGCTCTCCTGCAGGGATCCCCCTGCCAGCATCCCTTGCCTGCACACTGGGGCCTGCTGCACCCATGCCTGCCCAGGGCTCATGCTCAGATGAGGGGTGCAAGCAGGGGCACAGTCCCTGCCCTCTGGGCAGCAATGGGTGATGTTGGCAGGCAGCCACCCACGATGGAGTCTGGTGTCTGCCATGCTGTGCTGCCAGCTCTGGATGAGGCCATGGGCTTTGTCCTTTTCTTCCTTGGTTTTGCACCATAGCAGTGTCTCCACTGGCTGAGCCATGAGGGGCTGTGCTGGCCCTGCAAGGTCTTTCATGTGTCTCTTTGAAAGGGGTGCTCCTCCAGCCTGCAGGGCCAGGTCCCACCAGTGCCCCTCAGGCACTCCCTCGCCTCTGCAGCTTTGTCCCTGCCACCATGTGTGCAACGGGGAAAGGATGTGAGGAGTGAGGAGTGACATTGGGCAATGCAGCATTGGCTTGGCTAGAGACAGAAACCCAAGAGTGTCTCCCTCACCCTGCCAGCCCTGAAGTGGGAAGCATGGGGTGGGGAGCCCGGGCACGGTGCTGCACCCTGTGGTCTTGCTACCAAGCACCTCACCCAAGTCCACCCTCTCTTCTCTCACCATGCAAATGCCTTCTGCCTGCACCCAGCTTTTACACAAGATGTTTGGCTGCTGAGCTGGTGGCAGACGAAGTGGTATTTCTCTGAAAGAGCCATTCCCATGACACAACATGGCAGCCTGCAGAGCTCTCCCGGTGGGGAAGAGCCAGTTCAGGGTTGTGCCATGGCTGGTGGCCGTGCCAGCAGGCTGACCACATGGGCTGGCGAGGGGCTTGCCAGGTCAGGATGTGAGGGTAGAGCTTAACAAGGAACAGGGCACTGCTGCGTGAAGCCAAAGGACTTGTTTTCCAAAAACAGAGCTTGCAGGCTGGGATGGGCTGTGTGCTGCTCGCTCTGCAACTCGTGGTGCCTCAATCCTCCCTGCAGCATCCCCCTGCTTCCCCCCACCACCATCCCTCAACTCTCCCGACCTTCTGTCTTCTTCGTTTCCAGGAAACACAGCTGTTGGCAGGGGCTGTCTGCTCCTTCCTCCCGGGGCCTGGGCCCTCGCCAACCCCACTACAGCTCTGTGCAGGGCGGGTTGCGCAAGGAGCCCTGCGGGCAGGCAGAGCAGAGCAGGTCCCGGAGCCACCCGCCGCCCCGATGGCTTCAGGCTCCATGGGGAAGCAGCTGCTGGCAAAGCAGCCTCTCGCTGGTGTTTTCGGGCTTGGTAAAGAGCACTCCATCCCTGGCAAGAGACAGCAGCAGGGTTTGCTCCAGCCTGGCAGAGAGCCCTTCCCTGCAGTCAGGGTCCAGTACTTGTTTAGGGGCTTCTCCCATGGAGGAGCAGATGTCTTTGGAGGGGTGAGATGCCCTTTAAGTGATGCTGGTGTGTGCATAGTGCAGGCTGGACGCCGGGCCATGCTCCCAGCCATGAGCCACTCCAGCTGGCTCTGGTCAGTGCATGTGGTACAGGGTGCAGAGCTGCCCAAACTTGTCCCTGCCTCCTGTGCACATGTCTGGCCCCAAGTCTCACTCAGGAGCAGGGACACGCATGTGTCCTGTGTGCCAGCTGCCCTGCTGCAGCCCCCTGAGCCCGTGCAGTGCCCAGCTGCCATGTGCACTGCAGTCTGTGCTGGCCCTGCTCTGGGCAAGCAGGCAGAGCCTGGCCCTGAGCCTCGTGTGGCTTGCCCTCCTGCTCAGCTGTGCAGGTACCTCTGTCCCATGGTAGCCCTGGCAGTTCTCCTGCCTGCAAACCTTCCAGGAGGCACAGGCTGCCTCTCCTGCCTGTAATGCGAACAGGGCACCATCCTGCTCCACTCAGCAGCATGGCCAGGGACAATACTGGCAGGACATCTCAAGACGTCTCCCAAGGGGGGGGTCCCATCTACAACTTTTTAATGACGTTTGCCATGAGTGAGGGCTGCCAGGACACTGGGAAATGCAGGTATGCCCAAGAGACATCCCAGTGCTCCCTGTCCTGCTCATGGACACCCCTAGACCATGCAGGATGTGCTGGCAGCATTGTCCTGGAGCCATGGGCCCGGGGTCCCCAGAGCACCTCCCACCTCGCATGACTTTTTGCCCAGAGAGGGCCTGGTGGGAGTACAATAATATTTGTATACCTAAAAGTAGAATGATTGATCCTGCTGCTGTTTTGCAACGTGTTGACAACTCGGCAGTGCAGAATTATATAAGTGTAGGTGGAGCTGACAAGTTTGTGTTTCAATCATATGAGTGTTGTTGTGCAATGCTTCCCCTCTGTGGCCGGTGCTTCAGCAGAGGCTGCCGTGCACAAGCCGAGCCCTTCCAGTGGTGATCCTGGTACCCGCTGCGAGGGCAAGGGATGCAAATGTTATTATCTGAGGTCTCAAGTTCAGCTTTAGAAGTCATCTGTAAGTGACGCAGTGGGATCCTTGCTCATTGCCCCTCCCTACCCAAGATAAATCACCCAGCACTTAAAAGTGGAACTTGATTCCTCAGCAGCAGGAATCCATCCTGTACTCCTGAGGCCCTGGGGGTTCTTTTTCCTGCTGTGCATCCTACCCGGTTGCAAGAGGGTTTGCAGGAGCCCTTGCAGAGGAATCTGAGCCCTTCCTGGCTGCGGGCTGCAGAGCCAGCATGCTGTGCTGAGCAGAGGGAGAGGCTGTGGTGCCACCACGGTGTGTGGGAGGTGGGTGCCTTCCTTGCCCCCCTTTGCCTTCACCTCCCAGCACAACCACTTCAGGGAAATGAGGCACCCTGATCCTGGTGCAAACAGGAGCTGGGCCTGTGCCAAGGACCAGCCAGGGCTCACCTGGAGCAGAGACTTGGCTGCCAGTGAAGGTTGAGGCAGGGCAAACAGCTGAAACTGGGATGGGCTGTGGTGCCCTGGGCAGGGGATAGGCAGGTGACTGATCCTGACCCCATGGGGGACCCCAGTAATACAAACAGTGTAACAGCCTGCAAGTGGGGAGGTTCATCCTCCTACAGTGCTGTTCCTTGGCTGCCTTCACTGTCCCCTCCAGGCATATGGAAAGGACTGTGCCTGGGCAAAAAAACCAGACTCCAAAAGGTTTCCAGAGGGTTGAGCCCTGGTTACATCTCCAAATTCCCATTCAAAGCAGCTCCTTGCCTCTCCAGCCTGAAAGTGACTGGATTCAGCTGATTCCCAGCAACTACTGGCTCCAGGTCCACCATCCTCACTGCAGTAACTAGGTTCACCAGAATTAACTCACCAAGCAGTGCTGGGAAAACTTGGGGGCAGTGCTGGGAACAAGCAGAGAGTTGTGGCAGCTGCAAGCCTGGCTTTAAATGTCTGAGCACCAGCTGGATTTCATTATTGGTGGTTTCCCTGTGAATCGAAGTCCCCTCTGGTGGGATGGGGGGCGTCCGTGGGCTACTTCTATCTCTGCATCTCTTCACTCCCCAATACCAGATGCTGGGGAGAGCAGGACCAGCAAGAGGCATCTCCGTGGTGGGCTTGGCTGCGGAGATGCTATAACCCGAGCCCTGCTGCTGTCAGCCCCAGGATGGGCTCCCTGTGCTGGCCTTGTCCGGTGGAAAATTCCTTTTGTCCCCAGAGCAGCAGGGAGAAAACCCTGGCTGGGGAATGGGGAAATGGGTGACCCACTTCCCCAGGACAGCAGGAGGGGTCAGGCCCCTAGGTCCGAGGGGACTGGTTAGAGCTGCTGATGAATGTGGGTGGGACAGAGGTCTTGGGCTACTTGGGGTTGTGGCCCTAAGGTTCGTTGTCCTGGGATCCCGGCCACAGAGGTGCACCGGGCCGGGAGCGGTTGCGTCCTCGTCCCGGACCGCTCCGGGCCCGACGGCGGGGCGCCAGGTCAGCGATGGAGGGGAGACACCCGGGCACACACCGGGGGCCCCGGTGCTCTCCGGTCCGGTCCGGCCCGGCCCGCGTCTCTCCCCCGCTGCGAGCCGCTGCTGCCCCCTGCGGGCGGCCCCGGGTGGCTGCAGGTGGGGGGCGGCGGCAAGAGCGGCGCCACAACGCCAGGGGGCGGTACCGGGCGGTGACGCGCGGGGGCGTGTCGGGCCGGGCCGGGCCGGGCCGCGGCGGTCGGAGGTGCCGGTACCGCCGCCACCATGTACCGGGCCCTGTACAGCTTCCGCTCAGCGGAGCCCAACTCGCTGCCCTTCGCTGCCGGGGAGACGTTCCTGCTGCTGGAGCGCAGCAACCAGCACTGGTGGCTCGTCACCCGCGCCGGCTCCGGCGAGACGGGCTACGCGCCGGCCTCCTACCTCCAGCGGCTGCAGGTGGGCCGGACCGGGCCGGGCGGGCCGCGGGCCTGCACCCCGCTGGCGGGAGGGGTGGCTATGCTCGCCTTTGTGGGCACCGCTGGGGGTCCCGGGGCCGGGGGGCTCTTCCCGCCGCCCCCGTACAGGTAGCGGGTCCGGGGTGCGAGCAGCTGAGAGCGGCCCCAGCCCGGGGTTGCTGTGGGGCGGGCGGGGGAGGACTGCCCGGTTCCCTGCTTCGGGTCCCGGCTCTGCCGGTTCTAGGAGCCGCTGGCTTTAGCTGGGGGAAGTGGCCCTTGTTGCCGTGGTTCCCCCCAGGGCTGTGGGTTCCGGCACGCTGGAACCTTTGGGGACATCGTGTTCCTGCCTGGGGTGAGCATCTGGAGCTTAAAGGGAGTTCTGCGGGGGTCGGGTTTCGAGAGCGAGGTCTTGGGAGCTTCAGCTCTGCAGGTCAGGGAAAAAATGAAAGCTCAACAGCTTCAGCCGGAGGAGATGGCCTGGGTGAGGGTCCCTTGGACACCCAGATGCAAATGAGGAGGTGAGGAGCTGAAGGGACAGCTTTACTGCTGCAGAAGTGTGAGTGGAAGACAGAAAAGTGCCCAGGTGATGCCCCGGCGAGATGGTGAGGGGCATCCTCCTCCCAGGAGCATGCAGAACGATTCGGATCTGCCAATTGGTGTAAGTAATCAGCACCTGTATGGACAATCTTCCTGCTCACTATTTAGCCACGGGGGTTTCTGTTCACACAGCACCCAGCACAGTGAGGGCAGCCAGGGGGTGATTGTCTTCCCTCCACCAGCACCAAGATACCAGCAATGAACCTCTGCTGTCCTACGGGCTGGGAGAAGCCATGGAGTTGCCCGCACCTGCGGTGACAGTAAATACAGCTGGTGATACAGATAGCTGCAGAAAGTCATAGCAGGCTGCTGCACCCCTCAGTGGGGTCAGAGGAAGGAGGGCACCTTTGGCTGCCTGCTGTGGGTGAGAACCCTGTGTGGGTGCAGTGGGAGAGAGCTTGCCTAGAGCCTGTACAGTGCAGAGCTCTGTCTAGTTGAGACTTCTGGGAGATAACATGATTTCTGAAATTAAAACAGGCCTTTCATATAAGGCTAATTCATGGGGGTTTTACACTCCTGGACCTCAGGGGATATCTGTGGGAACTACATGCTGAAAACTTGCGTCAGTGATTGGTTAACTGTACACACATCTTAGACTGGTTTGGGTTGGAAGGGACCTAAGAGATCATCTAGTTTCAACCCCCCTGCGTGGGCAGGGACACCTCTCACTAGACCAGGTTGCTCAAATGCAGGTGAATGTTAAAAATGGGCCTTTTAATGTCTGGCTGAAAATGGTGACAAGCCCCTTTATTTCAGTGTGCTGCTGATGCTCCTTCAGATGCCATTGCATTTCTGATTAGCAGTAACTCAGCCTGTAAGTAAGTGTGGGTGTGTGCTTTGCAGAACACTTCAGAGATGAGCGTTACCTGGGGAGCATGTATGTGTGTTAGGGCAATGCTGGGGCTCTCTGCTGGCTGCTTGGTTCAGGAGCCAATCTTTCTGTGAGGCTGGGGCTCTTCTGTGGCCTGGCAGGAGAGGACATCTTGTGTATCAATAAGCCCTTAAGCTATTTACAGGAGCTATTTACTTCTACAGCAAAGACCTTATTAAACTACTGGATTTTAAAATCCCATGGTGGCATAACTCCAGGCTGCTGCTTATGAGTTTCTTCTCTTGCAGTCCCCTGATTCATTTGCTTTTGTGGTGTGATGTCTTTTCACTGCTGTAGGTGCAGGAGCCTTCTCCTAGGCTGCCTTCTGGTGCAGCCTTCCTGCATCTCTCCACCTTGCTCCTACCAGTTTCAAAATCTTAGAGGAAAAGCATTTCTTTGCTGAATTAATTTATCAGGTTATTTTTGATACAGCCTCAGAATAGTGTACAGCCTGCCACAGCTGACTCCTGACAGTAATTCACTAGTATTAAAGCAGTGTTACCAGTGACTTTGTGAGCACTCTCCTCTGGCTCAGATGTAACTTTTTCAAATGCCCTTAGACCTGGCAGCAGGAAACAGAAGAGCCTTTACTGCAGAAGCTCATCTGTTTTTCACCATTAAGTTTTCAGCACCAGCACTTGCCTGACAACGTATGAGGCAGCAGGATTTAATTTGCTGCTCCACAAATGCAGTAATGCTCTGTGTACGTGACTTTCTTTCCACCATTACATCCTCCCAGCTCCGAAGAGCTGATCTGCAGTCAGAACCCCCTTTTATGCATGGGAGGAGGTATCTGTGTGCTGAAAGCTTGCTTCAAACTGTTTGCTGAATGTCCAGGATTGAGAGTGCAATCAACTTGTCACTGAGTTTCCATGTAATAAGGTCACTGAGACTAATTATTGAATGGAATTTGGGAGGTAATTAATGCTGCCCCAATCACAACCAAACAAAAAGCACAGCTAATGATTAGTGTTAGGGTGCTTAGCAGGGAGGGAAAGTGGCCAACAGGAGTCACCATTGTAAAAGTCAGCCTTCGGCTTCCTTAGCGGTGCAGTCAGCTTCCAGGTGAGCTACAGATTGCACAACAGTCGTATCCAACAGCAGCAAATCTCCTGAAAGCTCCTTGCAGCAGGCTGCTGAGAGGATGCTCATGGGAGAGGCTTGGGCTGCTGTTGCTATTGCCATCCGCTATTAGGAGCATTAGCTTTCTGCCCAGCTACTCTCAATTTTCTTTTCTTCTTTTTCTCAGCTTTCATAGATACAGGGAAATCATGCCTTGGCTTCTCTAGAGGAAAACGTAATTCCCATTTATTATTTAAAGCTTATTCTTGGCTGAGGTCTTGTCGCAAATGCGGCAGAATTTTGTATTGAAATCCTAGTGGCTCAGAGTTGCTATTTAAAAGGGGCTTAGTTGTAGGTGAAGAAAACACCAGCAGCAACACCTTCTTAGAAACATACACTGCCTCTAAGAAACAAGTTAAGGCCAAGCCAGGGCACCAGAAGGTGCAGGTGATGTGCAGTTAATTTGTGTCAATTAGAAACACACAACTTCAGCTGGTATTCCCGCTGATTTTACTCCTCCGTAGCTCCCTTTTAGCTCCTTGGTGGGCTATTAAGAGTCATTTCAAATCGAGTGCCATTCTGGGGATAGGTGCTGAAGCCACTGAGAGGGAAGGATTGGGCTGCGTGTTGCTGAATAGGGGGCAGGTTGTGAACTGCAAATGGAGCAAGGTGCTTGCTGAAACAACAGCCTCAGAGGCACCAAAACCTGGCTGCACACACCCGTGGCTGGAGATCTTCAGCAGCGAGGTAGCGAGCAAATCTGTGATGAATCTGGGGGCTGACAGGTGCTGCTGCTGAGACAAGGGTAAACATGTATCCTGTGTTGTGCCGGGCAGCAGCAGCAGCATGTAGGATAATTGCCTCCAGCTATTGATGGAGCAAGAGACAAGTCCTAATATCTAATGCCAGGTGAATGCTGCTGCAGTGAAGCTGCTGGTGTGAGTGCTGTGGCTTCTGATTGAGTGGAAGGGTGCCTGTTGGCGCAAGGTTGGTCTTTTGTCTCCAGCTGTGTGCTGATGCTTAGGCCGTAGATGAGTGACAGCAAAAAAGTGGAGATTAAATTGGAGCTTGGGGTGTCCTCTGGAGCCAGACAGTCACTCCAGAAGGCCAGCCTTTCAAAGCTTTATGTGAAGCTGTGAAAGATTCAATTTAGAAAGCTTCCTTAAGGAGCAGGGCGTTCAGTTGGTGTTAGGAAGTGACAAATGCCGAGTCCAGCAAATAATAAGGTTCCTTCCTTTGGGTTAAATATCCTGTATGTTGCTATCACTATGATGGGACATGTAATTTAATAACAGGAGTCAGGAATTATTCCTGCTTTGGATGAAGGTTTCAGGCTGTACCTCAACAGCACAAGGAGCACAAATCTATCGGCTCTTAAGGAGGATGCCAAACTATGGCTGACACTTGGCTTGCCAGGAAAACTGATCTGCTTTGCTCCTGATAGGACAGGGAGCAGGGCAGGGGCTGGCTGTGGTGGTTTGCTGCAGGCTGTGGCACCCACGTGTGGGAGCAGCAGGCTGCTTCAGCTCTCTTCTTCACCAGGTGCCATGACTGGTCTTGCCTCATCTGTCTGCACTGACCCGAGCTGTACTCCCCATCAGTGGAAGTGTTAACATCTCATGCCGAGGAGAGGAATGGCAGCTTTAAAATGCTGTATTGGTAAATGTCAGGGGTGCAGAAATAAGTGCTAAGTTGCAGGGGGATGTCTCCCAGTGAAGCAGGAATGGCTCAGCATGCTGGTGGCTGCAGCTCAACTGCTCAGGTGTATTAAGCTGTTAGGAAATAGCTTTGAAATTACTGTTAGTAGCTTTTTCAGAATTGCTTAAAATTTGTTTGGAATAGCTGAAAAATTGTTTGCAGTGTGGGTTTATATTCTCTGCTTAGCTGAGGCCTTCTCTGGTCAGGCACATTTTCATGTTGTCTACCTCTGGAGAAGGGAGAAGGGGGCTGTCTGGGTGGGAAGATGTGTGTGCTGATGGTGAAGAAGCTTTGGAGTGTCTGGTGAGAAAACAGACCCAGCCAGGAGTATAACAAGCATTTTGAGAATGCTTTGCATTGCTATTTGCCCTATCTTTTTCTACAAGAATAAACAGGCTTGTGATAAAAATAAGAGACTGCTTTGTGCAGCCTAGCAACAACTTAACATTCTCCTGCAGCATGAGCAAGTGCACAACAGCAGAGCACAGGTAGTCCCGGCTGGGCAGGCGCAGGAATGGTGTTTCACCTCCCAAGCTGCAAAGAGAAGAGAGGTTTTTGCCAGGGAGTGTGATTTGAGCACTCTCTGCTTGCTGGAAACTCTTTTACCCTTGTTCATGTTGTATTGTTGTTCAGGACTGGAAGCATCCTGTGGAGAGTGAGGTAGTGTAGTAGCTGCCTCTCCTTGCAGCCCAGAGGTGTGGCAGGGCTCAGAGCGTGGGGCTGAGTGGCCACTCCTCAAACCCGATCCCTCATCCTGTGCCAGAACCCGTGGCCCAGGCTTACCCTGCACTGCCTCTGCTCTTGTAGGCCCAGCTCTTACTTAGGTCAGGTCACTGAAATTACTGTTAGTAGCTTTTTCAGAATTGCTTAAAATTTGTTTGGAATAGCTGAAAAAGTGCTTGCAGTGTGGGTTTATATTCTCTGCTCAGCTGAGGCCTTCTCTGGTCAGGCACACTTTCATGTTGTCTACCTCTGGAGGAGGGAGAAGGGGGCTGTCTGGGTGGGAAGATGTGTGTGCTGATGGTGAAGAAGCTTTGGAGTGTCTGGTGAGAAAACAGACCCAGCCAGGAATATAACAAGCATTTTGAGAATGCTTTGCTGGAAATGCTGTTTCTAATCTGGTTGTTTTTCTGCCAGAATAGTAAATGCATTGGTTCAGTGATGGAGCAGAACGTGCTGAAGCTGTAGCCAGTTTAGGGCAGGGGAAGCAGAGCTGTGGTAGCTCAGGTGCTGTCAAATCTTTCTCACCAGCATGGAGGCGATGATGGTTGTGGAGCATGGAGCTGGTTGTATGGTGTCAATCAAATGCTGAGATGTTCTGATAGCAAATGACTGGTTGCTGGAAACTCAGGTTTGGCAATTGTGCTTTGCTGAAAGAGTTTCTCCCTCCATCTACATAAAATCTAGCTTTAAACTTGGCACTCCTGATCACTGGCAGAGTTCCTCTTGTTGCTTCTGAACAGAAGATGATGGTGCAGACTGCTGTACAGACCACGTCCTGCACTGGAGCCTGCATCGCGTTTTGTCATCTGCTGCAGATTTGATGGAGCTTACAATGGGCCCGAGAGCTTCATGGTAATACTTGCACAGACCCTGGATAAGCACTTAGGCTAAAAATAAAGTTTTATTTTTGAGAATAAGCAGCTGGTAGTGCTTTGCAGCTGAGGCTGCGTTTCTTGACACATGCAAGAAATTGAAAGAATGAAAGCTTTTTCTCTGTGCTGCCACAACACTGAGGTGCTATCATCTCAGAGCTGCTATTGCTTTGAGATGGATTTTTATCCTTGAGACTAAATTGCACAGTCAGGGAAATTAAAACCATTTCTAATTACTGTAGCTAAAGACTTGACATCTTAGCCAGAAGTTCTGCAATCTTTCACAGTTCAGAATGATGAAAGTAGAAATATGCTAATGATCTTTAGCCCCCATTTTTGCTTGGCTGTGAAGATATGTTCTTGTTGCTATTAAAAGTAATTAGGCTTTTTAATATCAGATGAAATTTGCCTTTGTGACCTGAACACCTGCATAAGAGCTGTATTGGAGGTCTGGGCTTATCACTCCTGCTGCTGCTGAGCTGTGGCACTGGGGGATGCTTCGGGGGTGCTGGTGAGTTTGCTTTGGGATGGAAATGTTAAGCCTGTTTCATGGTTGAACAACATGAAGGATGTCTTGGTCAGAAGAGATCAAGCAATGGGGAGATGTCTGAGAGCCCATGTCTGCTTGTGAATGATGG
Organism: Heliangelus exortis; assembly: GCF_036169615.1. Classification (NCBI taxonomy): domain Eukaryota; kingdom Metazoa; phylum Chordata; class Aves; order Apodiformes; family Trochilidae; genus Heliangelus; species Heliangelus exortis. The sequence goes on from NC_092433.1 coordinate 9,454,467, forward strand.
GGCTGTGGCTCTGTTTGCCCTGGAGGAAGGGCAAGATATGGGGGAGCAGAGCAAGAAGAAATGTGCCATTTTCTTCTAGAAACTTTGAAGAGGCACTTTCCCTGAGCTGAAAGGCTGTCTGATTTTCAGCTTCCCTGTGGGGCTGCAGTGTCTGCAAGGTCATTTGCACCCCTGCCTTCTGGTGCTGGTCTTGCTGTGAGCGTTTCACTCTGTTGCACAAGTGATTACCTGCTGTTATCATGCAGTTTACTTTTAACTGAGTTTTTTTGGAGGCTGCCTGCTGTATGTTTTTTGAATTATTTTCATCAGGAGAAGATGATGAGGCTTCCTTCCCTGGTTTACATCTGGAGGATTGACTTCTCATTGCAAAGGAAAGGACTGCCAGTTTTGAACTAGGAACATCTGTTCAAAATAGCATGGGAAGGTGCTGATGCTGGAGGACAGCAAACACAGACACCCTCTCACCCAATTTGCAGGAAAAAGTCTTTAGTAGTGACTCAGTCACAGGTATTTATTGACCAAGGTGCTTCTCTGATTAGCATACAGGAATCTGGATTCTGTTCAGATTGTCACCAGCTCACTATGGGACTCTGTAGAAGTGGCTTTCTTTGCCAGACCTTGTTCCCCTGCATGTAAGTGAGGATACAGGCAAGAGCCCATGCAGGAGGGTTGTGGCTCAGCTGAATTTCTCTTTAATGTTGAAATTTACTTGATACAAATTTAAGCTCATCAACACTGCTGTGAGCCCATGGGAAAGTGCCCAGCAGTGTAGGGACATCTCTCTAAATTAACAATGGTAACCTCAAGTCAAGCTGTCAAGCAACAGGTCTGCTGAATGGTGTCTTCCCTTCAACCTTTGCTGTTTTCTGATGTTTCAGAAGATCAGTCTTGTGCTGTCCTCATCTTGAGCAGGGCATCAGGAGCACTTCTGGGTCAAAGGAGATTAGCAGATGTCTTCGAAGATGAAGTTTAAATGTCTCTGGGCTGGCTGAGCCACAGTTGCTCTGTGTTTGCAATCATGCACCTCTTCTGATCCCACTCATGCATGTCCTTCCAGGATTGACAGCATCTCATCAGGTGAACTCTTAGGGAAAGAGGAAACAAACAAAACAGGAGGAGAGATTTATATTGAAACCAATAAAGTGGAAAGCTTATGAAAATTGATTTTTTTTTTTTTTTTTTTTTTTTTTGTGATTGCTACTCTGTGTGAAGTATGGAGGGAAGAACATACAGAGGAGCAGGGAGAAGGAATTCATATTGGTTGGCTTTGGAGGAAAACATTCTGGTGTTAGTGATGATGGGAAAACAATGTGAAGAAGTGCTATCAGGGAGAGATGCAGCTCCAGCTGGGCTGGGAACACTGGCTTCCCTGGCTAGTGGCTCACAAATAAAGTTTTGACCTTTACAGGAGGAACCTGTCAAGCCTAATTTGTCTTAATGTTTATCACATGGTATAACCTTTGATTTAAAGAAAAAGTGTTTTGAAGCTTGTCATGTGAAAAGTGGAACAGAGGATGCTATTCATGACAACAGCTCTTTCTCTCTGTTCCCCTTCACTTCCCAGTCACTTTCTTGTTGTGGGGGTGTTGAGCACTATGCTGGGCAAAGCTCTGTTGACAGTAATGGAGAAATAGAGTTGTCCTGAAGACCCACGGCAGCAGGAGAGCAGTGTTATTTTCATTTCAGCTCTCCTGTGTTAGCACCCTGCAATGCAGGGCTCACCTGGCAGAGCTGTTTGCAGCCCTAGCAAGGGAGCAAAGCAAAAATACTTGTCCTCTTTTAGCATAAGGCTTAAGCAAGAAGGCAAAGGAAAATTTTGGCACTGTGGGCTGTTTAGAATGAGGTGGGAAGTTCATGGGTTTGTTTTTCCTGGTTATTTGTTTGCCTGGTGAAGTTGTTTAGAAGAAGGCGTCACTCCCTTCCTTCTTGGAAGCTGCTCACTTCTTGACTACTGAGTTGTGAAACTTGTGTCCTTCCTGTCCCTCTGATACAGCAGAAAGGCCAGCATCATCACCCAGCTGTGAGTGTAGTGAGCCCATTCCTTGGGTCAGAATGCCTTTCATGTTAGTCATATGTGCTCTTTTAATAGGTGTCTGTGCTGTCCTGTCCTGCTGATGGGGTCCCACCTACACCACTTCAACTCCCTCTCTGCTCAGGCTGCTGGGGTGCTGTGCCTGGGGATGGTCTGTAGGATGGTGATTTTTTTTTTTTTTTTTTTTGTGCCTGTAATTCGGGGATGCCAGCACAGGCTGATGTTTTAGTTTGTTCAGCTGCTCAAGAAGTTTGATTTAAAAAAGAATAAATCAAACTGTCAGACTAAGCGCACTAGATAATTCCAGGCTGTGGATCGCTTCTTCCTAAATCATTGGTTTGTGGTTCAGATTAGATCTCTTCTATGTAATAGCTATTAATTTTTTCTTGGCTTTTCCTAGTGCAAGTGAGGGCAGGGCCCAGCTCCAAACCTTCTATTATACTGAAATAAAAACAAAAGGATGAGGGAGAAGATGAAAAAAGAGCTGCTAAAACAGACACTCACCCACAAAGAGAAGGGGATCACCTGGAAGCTGTGATGATATCTTGATGAAAAGGTCTTGAATTCTTATCCATAGAGCTTGTGGGAGGGGTGCTACATCCCCAGCTGCTAATGTGGTTGGGTCATCTCCTATTGTTCCTGCCACTGGTTCCACCTCTACTACCCCCAGTCTCCTGTGTCTGTCCTGCCAGCGATGGCTCAGCCTGTGAGTTGTGTCCTCCTCCTCGGAAGGTGGTAAAAAAGCCTGGATGGGCCATGCAGGTGACTTTGACCCACTTGTGTGTGGAAGGTGGAAATGGTGGTGGACAGGTTTTCAGGATGGAGGGCACTCTCTCAGTTGAGGTCAGTGTGGTGTCTGTGCTGCAATGGTTGCACAAAGAACTGCAGCAGCTCCTGTGAAAAACAGATGGTTGCCTAAAGAGATCAAGTTGAAGCTCTTCACTGAGCAGACAAATGCAGATCTCCGTGGCCTCTCAATCTGATGTGATGACAATTCCTTTTTGGTTAAACTCAGTGAATTCTGTGGTTTTCCAGGCTGCTCAAAGATGCCCTTTTTCTCTCTCCTTCTGAGGAAAGGATGTGTGTTTGCAGGGGGAGGAAGGGGCACCATGGTTTGAACATTGAGTGTGTTATGCATAGGTCCCAAACCACACCAAGTGATACAGCAGAAGGCAGGTCCAAGGTCTCTTTTCCTTCATGCCTGGGTTTGCTGGTCCCTGAAGAATTTGTCAGGAGAAGCTCGAGTATTAGGGAAGTCCATATTTTTCAACATGGAAAAAGAATAATTGTCTGAAAACCCAGTTCTGCAAGTAAGAATAATGATGATAAAAATTCACTACCTACTTAATGCAGAAGCTTAGGGATTTCCCTGAGCCTGGCTGAATTAAAGTGTTTGTAGCTGAAGACTTTTTCTGATTGACATAAAAAACCCGCCTTTATTGACTTAAAATGAAAAATGCATCCCATTTAATTTGTTTTTTTGACATGATTTCATGAGTCTGTCTTCCAGTAGCTTGATGACAGGAGATAGCAGCAGCTTTAAAATAATTGTGCAGCTTCATGAAGGGGCATGTACAGTACAGTTCTTTACATCAGGGATGGAAAGAAACCCCTCCACCATTCTGTTTTGGGAAGCATCATCTTGTCTGTGGCCTTGGCCTCTCTTACAAGCACTGCTCAGTGATACAGACTGGCATATGAGACTTTGGTATTCTTGAGCTCTCATTCAGAAGCTGAAGATCTCAAAATGAACTCAAGCTCTGGTCACTTTAAAAACTTTTACATGCTATTAACATACTATTAATTGCTGAGAAATAGAAATCTAGCAAAACCACAGTTGCAATGTCTGGTCCTGCATGACTTCAGATGTGGAGGACCATCCAAACCTCTCATAGCTGGGCCATGAGGAGTTACCAGTGGCAAAGAGTGATCAGCCTTGACCTAGAGGAGTTTAGAGGTGGGAGAAAAAAGGGTAGGGAGAGGGGGGAGAGAGACAGCATGTACAGGGGTTGTGCAAGCCATATAGCTTGAGAGTTCCTCTAGCCCCTGGCTTGGCTGTCAGGCAGCTTCCACCACATCCTCAGCCCCATGGGGGCCTTGTCCACTAGAGGGTTCCTAATCCAGAGCCCCCCTGTGGAGGGGCCACCAGCTAGGTATGGTGGAGGTGACCTGAGTCCTGGCCATGTCCTTCCCTGAGGGACTTGTCCCACTGGAGATGGGCTGGGAAGATTTCCTCAAATACATCTGTTCCTTCTGTCTGATGCCACTGAACAAGGTGGATGCTGACATAGGTGAACGTGGCATGTGAGGAGGTGAGCATGAGGAATCAATACTGTAACGAGGCACATGAGCTGGGCTGAAAGTTTTCTGCTTGAGAAGCAAACAGTCCAACAAATACGCTTTTTTGTTCACTGCCTCAGGAGGTGAGGAGAACAGGATTATGTTCTGCTGCCTGTAGAACGATGTCATAAGAGGACATTGCTCTCCTGTTCCCATTTTTTCATGTTTCTGGGGAGCCCATGCTTCTCTAAGCTGCAAAAGGAGATGGGATTATAACTCTCAGCTAGAGAGCAGTAGGCTATTTTCTCCCTACAGATACTGTGGGACACTAAAGAATTGCTTTTCTTTCAGAACTTACCTCTTAACTTCCCCATAGGTGAAATGTCAGCAAATCTATTTGAACCCTTTAATCTTTTTTTCAGAAAAAAGCCCACTAAACAAACCCCTGGATTTGTTCTTGAGCAGAATCTGGAGATAACAACAAGCTAGCCTTATTCCTCTGATAAACATAGCAAAACTTGCAATTCTCAAGGTACTTTTGTAGGTCAATGTAAACTGTCAATGTAAGTTTTGCAGCACATAAAAATCGTGTGCTGTGCACTCCCACTGTCTGCCAGTCAAAAAGCAACTTGGGAAGCTGCAGGATCTTTACTTCACAATTTTCTGGGGGGTTTTTTGGCTTATGCTCTCCGTTTTTATGATCACATATGTAATGGTTGTAATTTTAAGACACTGCTATAGATCTCAGTGGTATCTTTGTGTATTTTTGGGCATGAGGTAGCATTAGATGTATCATGGTCCCAATAAAGCTTGATTGTGTTGACTCCCTGAATCTGGTGAGTGTCTGGGTGCTGAGTGCTTCATCAGAAGCATCTGCTTTACCAGGAATAAATGTGCTTGCAGCAGCAGCTCTCTGCTAACAAAGCACCTTGGCATACTTGGGTGTTTTGTCCATGACCAATTAGCGTGATCTGCCTCTTGACAGCACGGCCCCTGTGGAGTATTTCAGCCTCTCTGGTGCCCCTTCCCTTCCTGCCCTACACTCTAAACAGACTTCAAATGGCTTTGCTGTCACCTCACTCCATGCAACTTTTGTATCTAGCACTAATAAGCCCAAAGCCTGAATCACATCCTCTGTTCCATAGCACTACTCCAAGCATGTCAAAACAAACAGCTACTGAAATCCATGGCAGGGGTGTGAGGGAGATGTCTGTCTTCCTTCAGAAGGCAATGTTCCTTCTTGTATAAGCTTTACAACAGCCCACCTGAAAGCACATGAAGATTTGAGTGTTATCTTTTACTGGCAGCCTCGCTTTCACACTTCTTGTTTAAATCCCTCAATGAGTATTTTGTACCCAGGTTAAAATAATGGAGGCTGCTGGCAGCTGGAGGGAGGCTGCTGGGAGTGGACGTGCCTTTCTACTTGGGTGGAAGACTTGTTTGGGGTTCCTGTGTTGGGAAGTACCTGCCCAGTACAGGGGAGCTGTACAGCCTGAAAGTGTTTGGGAGGAGTTTGGTGGGATTTCCTACTGCTGATACTTCAGATACCTGTGTCTGTGACCCAAGAAGGGGCTGTGGACAGAAGAGAAGATCTGCATTATGTATTATTCAGAAATGAGACTTTTATGGGCCACAGAAACTTTGTAAGTGTGCTTGATCTCTTGGGTCTCTGGCCTGAAACACCAGTAGGAGGAGAAGTCCTTAAGGATCTTGGTCTGCATGGTGTGCTTGGGAGCTGTGTGAAGGGACAGTGGCAGGAGGACTGTTTGTAAGTGGTCACGACACTATGGAACAGGGTTTGCTCTGTGAGAATGTGGAGCTGCTCTCTGTGAGAGAGCTGAACTCAGCCTTTCTGGTTGCTGCTGCTTTGCAGTTGCTTGGAGCATTTTTGCTCCTGGTAACAAACACACAGGCTTTTCCATATGGTGGATTGGGGGTTGTTTTATTTCAGAGTAGGTCTGATCACACAACTGTTATAAGCTGTGTTTCAGGTAGGGTACACAAATAACTTGGAAAGAAATGCTCCATGCTGAGGGAAGCAGTAGGTTTTCTGACTGAGTTAATGTGGTTTCTGATCCTGTCCTGCTTGTTTTCTTATTTTTGAGGCAAGTGAGGGGAGCTGCATCTCTTTGTGGCAGAAGACTCCATGTTTGCAGAGTTCAGGACACTGGAAAATCCTTTCCTAGCCAGACTACTAACTAATCCTGCAGCAAGCAAGCTGCCCTTGATCCTTCCGACTGGAATCATCTCTATTTGAGGAGAATTTTCCAAGGCTCTCCCAGGTGAAGCAAAGTAGATTCTCATCTTCACAGCAACAGCTTTGCAGGAAGGAGTACCAGCTGTGCTGGGCGCAGCAGCTCTGAGCCCAGTGCTGCTAAACAGATCTCAGGCATTTGTGTTTGGTTTACACTTCAGTGCAATTTACATCTGTCCAGGAATAAAACTAGGTGATGACTTTCCTGTGTTTGCCCCATGAGGATGGAAGCTCTTTTCCCTCATTAGTGGCTTTAATAAAGTACATGTGGCTGTTCATTTGGCAAATAACAGAAGGTAGCACTTGTTCTCTGTGTGGCAGACCCAAATCCTTTGTTCCCAAGCCCACAGGCTCTGTACTTCCTTGGATGATGACCTGTCCACTCTTCTTGTCTCTTCTCCCTCATGCCTGGCCAGCATTCCTGGGTTGTATGTCTGTGACCAGCACCAGGTCTGCATTCCCATGTGCATTGGAGCTAAGATGGCAGTGCAGAGCAGTTTTCTTTTCTTACTAACTTATCAGGAAAGGGGGGACTGGAAATGTTTTACAATTTGTCCATTGTTTCAGGTTTGGGCAACATAGTAATTATGCCCAAAGAGCATCTGCAGAGCTGCAGTTTGCCTCCTCACATCCCTTGCCAGAAGGCTGGCCATGAGAGGGGGGATTATGGAAGAAAAGCTGATAAACCATAAATTTTTTTGCAAGATGAATCATGAGTTATTACTTCTCTCTCAAACATGTAACTGCTGCTAAATCTGTGCCAGTCTGTGGTATGCAGGAGGAAAGTCCCTTTCAGCTAACATGCAGGTACACGCTCTTCTCTTGAGTCTTTGTGCATCAGTTGAATTGACAGCTTTCAAGTTTTCCTGCTTAACTTCTGAAGCCTTACTTGATCCTCCTGTGCTGGAAATGGATTTTGGTGCAGAGGTGAATGGGAGGGAAGAGAGTTCTCTTGAACATGGCAGAAATTTTAATTTCTTGGTCCTGCCTCTTATACAGCTGTCACCTTTCCAGCATTTTGATACAATCTCTACTGTGGAAATAGATTCTTGGGGAAAACTGAACCTTCCTCCTTGAATGCCAGAAGAGGAGACAGGACCTGCTGACCTTGTAGGCTGCCCAGCACTCTGGGAAGTTAGAAATTAGTTGCATTTTTGAAGCTGCCTGCTCCTGGGAGAGAAATCAGTTGGAGTTGGGCTGCTGTGCATCCCTTGGCTGCCTTCAGGGTATTGTTTATTGCAAATACCACTCATGCCTGTACTGTCCGTAGTTAGTATTTAGCCAGGAGCTCTGGCTTTTGCTTTAGCATGATTTGCACAACTTAAGCCCTTTCCCTGGCTTTCCTTCCTCTTCATTTCTCATCTGTGCAGGCTGCCCGTGCGAGCGGCTGCTGTCAGCACCCAGTGGAAAAACACTGATCTGTTAGAAACCCACCATAGCACATCAGCAGGAATTCCAGATCTGTTTCTGGGCTGTCTCTTTGTCAGAAGAGCTCAGCCATGTCTTTGCTTGCTCGCTACTGAGTCAGAGACGCTGCAGGTTTGTTTGGAGCTTTTCTTGTCTTATTTGCACAGTAACCAGACCAGTTGCCCATCGTTTCACTGGTGTTTTTGTCATGCATTTTTAAGTGCCTCAAGGCACGGTGTCTGCATGGTGACAAGAATAAGTTAATGCATATCTCTTAGCCAACAGCCTAGGGACTAAAAATTTCTGATTGGGGCTGCAGAAAGGGGAAGAGAAAGGAGCTGAATTTGCTGCATCAGTGTGAACACCAAAACTCATCCTATTTGTTTGAGCAGTGTGGTTCAAAAGGGGGAGCTCATGTGGTACATCACTCTGCCATGGACAAAGGCTAGTTGATTTGTATTAATTGATGCTGTGATCATTTAAATCTGGAAGGAATAGATCATGCAGACAGTCTGGTGGTGACTGGGGACAAACAGCATGTGACCCAAGAGGTGGCATTCGTCTCCTATTTGAGTAACAAAGAACCAGCCTGTGCCTGTGTACACCAATGGGATAAATGTCCTAATTTCAGCAGTGGTCCATGTCAGTGCAGCTGCATGAAAACTGAGCTGTCACTGGAGACAAAACTTTGTCTGTCTTTTGTTGTGCTGTTGTGAGAGCTGGAGCAATGACATGAGGATGAAAATCAGCAGCCCTGCCTAGGCACCCCTATGGCTGCAAAAGCCGCTGCTGGAATGAGGTCACTGATTCCTGCACGTTCAGATGAGCAAAGGCCTTTGATCACTAGGAGCTGGGGAGGCAGAAGGAAAAAAAATCCATGTTTTCCTGGATCAGCCCCCTGTGGAGTGAAAGAAAAGCCTGCCATACATTAATGGGCTACTTTCATAAATGTGGGAGTCTCGCACATGCAGGGTGGCTCAGCCTGTCTGCAATGATGCAGCTGTCAGCCTGTTTGTCTAGAAAATGCTTTTCTGAAAGGTATGATTATTCTAGACTGTTGAGCAAGTTCTTCTGTGTGATTGCATTTAAACAACGCCAGAGGTACGTGTGGAAGGACTCCAAATGAAGGAGGGAAATGACATTGGTGGTAGTTCCAGGACAGCAGGAGTGGAGGCTGTGCTGCCTGCCCAGCCAGGACACTGATGCTGCTTTCTAAATGCTCAGGTCTCTCATCAGTCCCTCGGTGGAGAAGCAGAGGTGTGCAACACATCCTGTGCATGTGTGCTCTCTTTGGGGATGCTGCTTTTGGGACAGTGCAGATGAGAGCAATGTGAGCTGTGGGGGTCAATACATCTCTGCCTGTGCACAGCTGTGCCCCACTCTGTTGGCTGTGCTTAGTTACCCACCAGGCACCCTGGAAGGATGCTTTTTAAAAGCCTGACTTAGCCTTGGGAAAGGCATCTTTCTCCACCTGCCTGGGGAGAGATGGTACACAGAACACTCTGGGGCAGTGCTGAGGTCTGGCTCTGCCCCTCCTCAGGTGGGGAGCCCCCTCCTGCAATTGGGGGCAGGAGGAAATTGGCAATGGGCTCTGGGGAAACCCTTTGTTTGCTTGTGTTATTAGCAAGCAGAGAGGAAGTAATGGTTTATTGATGCTTCTGTGATTCTCCTGCACTAGGCTATGATAGAAGAAATTCTATTTCCTGGCTGATATTGTAGCTCTAATTGAGCTGTAACTTGTTCCTGCAGGGCAGCTGGCCTGCAGGGTGCTGACAGTGTTCCTGGGTCTCTGATACTGTGCCCCATCAGCCAGTCTAGCCTGTGATCGTCAGGGATCACTGCTCTGCTCTTCCCTGCCTCTTGGTGTGGCCAGGCTGGTTCTGACAGGCTCTTTATAGAGCCAAGCATTTCTCTGCTGCAGAGTTCTATTTGATTAAACCAGAAATATCTGATAGAGAGGGAGTGGTGGCCACTCTTGTCTGGGGCGAGATGCCATGTGACTGTGGATCCATGCCTCACTGAAAACCTCCTCAGGGTGTGTTGGACAGGAGGTTGTGTCCTGCTGATATCTCTGTGCTCAGCTAGCCTGCCAGCCACAGAGAGCCCCTGTCACCCCAAGAGGGTGGGCACACATGGTTGGCACCTTCCACCATCATCATGTCCCTGCCACCTCTTCTGCATTTCAGGAGCCTCTAGCATGTCGGTGCCACTGGTGATTGGTGATGGATAGAGCAAAGAGCTGGTGTGCTGGGGTGGTTGCTGGGGGCTCTGCCAGCCCCCACCCCTGCAGCTCCCAGCACAGCCTCAGGAAATCCATCTGAATCCCTGAGCTTTCCATGCTACATCTCCCCTGACAGCAGGCTGTACAGCAATGCCCTTGTCATGTGCTGCCCTGATCCATCTGAGCCCAGCTTAGCCCGTGGGGAGCAGGGTTTGATCTCTGGGTCCTGGAGTGTGGGAGGGAGCAGGGGCTGGACCACAGCACGGGGATCAGCTCCTAAGGGAGCTCAAAAGCTCTGCTTCTGTGCCTTGGGGCCTTTGTGTGGCTTCTGTTCTGCAAGACATGGAGCCCTGTGTTGCCTGCCAGCATCCTCAGGAGCGGGTGCAGGATACAGGCAGGAATCCCCTGGCAAGGCTGTGTGGTCTCCCTCATCTACACGAGGGTAAGAGTGAAGCACCTCACTTATCCTGAATTGCTGAGAGCAGGTGGTCCCTTGAGTCCTAGGGACAGAAAGACTGCAGGGGAGATGTTGGCAAACCTGACTTTTGTCCCCAAGCAACCCATGCTCTTTTTAACTGCAATGGGCTTTTTTGTCCATCCTCTTCAAACACTGCAGTGCTCTTTTGGTTGCCTGAAGAGCATTCAGGTTCCTTCTAATCACATGATTTACCCAGGACACTGATTTCTATTTTTTAATTTTATGACCATAGTGCAGGGGATCCCCAGTGCCAGGCACATGACAAACCCTGAATTCAGGACAGCCCCTGAGCTACAGCCCCTGCCCAGCTCAGCAGAAGAAGGGAGAAAGAAGGTGATTTATGAGCAGCATCAACACTGTCATAAAATGCAAGTGGCAAGTTAATGCAGATTTTTTATTCCAGCCCTTTTGACAGGGCCCTGTTAATAGTGGGTTGGGGAGCAGAAACAAAGGAAGGAGCTCAACAGCTAAGAGCCAGTTGTCAGAGCACTGCTGTGTTAGTGTGAAAATGTTGTGCTTATTCAGAAAAGAAGCCCCCTCTCCATAACAAATGGCATCGAGTGAGTAGCAGCTCCAGATTATGGATTCCTCCAGACAGCATCCAAAGAGAGCAGAGATGCTGAGCTGTTGAGTAGGATTCAGACCTCTGTACCATGATCTTCCCTGGGAAGATCAGCCTGAGGGAGGTGGAAACCCATGTGGGTGAAAGCCTGGGAGGCTGTGAAGCAGGGAGAGGAGGCAGTGTGGAGTGGTGCATCTCATGGGGGGGTGGTGGAATTACAACTGAGGGATCAGGGAGTGCTCCAAGATGGGTTTTGGAGCCTGCAGCAGGAACTCTGTTGAATTTTGGGGTAGACTGGGGGAGGTGGGCCATGCTGAAGGCAGGAGTCTCTGGCACTGCCCTGGGCACAGCAGTGCTGGAGACTTCTGCACTGCTCCTCTTCTTCAGAGAATGCATACAGCTTGCTGTAGTTTTCTCTTCTCAGAAAAACAGATATGCTTGAAATAACTTGTCTTGCCTTCCTTTAAAGATGTTCAAATGAGGTTTGCTCCATTTTCTTGCTTAGATCTGAAGTTAGAGACGGTGAAATGCTCCCTAGACCACATGGGGCTTCATCCCAAAGTTGGGTTCTGAGTGTTGGTTTTTTCCTTGATCTGATCCTTTAATGAATTCAGTAGATGTATTTTGACATACCTAGTTTTATTTGGAAAGTTTTCCCCAGTTGCTTTCTTCTCTCTTTCTTGAGAAAAAAACTGACCAAAAAAAAAAAAAATCCTACATTTTTCATTTTCAAAGCTGAGTATTGCAGAGGGGGCCTTGCATCCCCACCTTGTTTGGAGGTTGCTTTCTTCCCCCCACACGGTCTGCAGTTGCTGTTAATTCACATTTGGTTTAGCAGTTAATCAGGATATAAATAATACATAGCGTGTTATCAGAAAGCTGCATGCCAGTGCTGTGGAGGCAGGCACTTCCAGCCTCGGCGGGGAGGGGTTGCCTTCTGCTGCTCTGTAGCCCCCTAAGGCCAATTAAGGTGCAGCCTTGATGAGATTCCAGCCATTCCTTGGCTGGATAAATGGTTGCTCTGATGCAGGGAGGGGGCAAAGCAAGGGAAGATGAAGGGGGTTTAGTGTTGAGACAGCTGCAGCGAGCACTTGGGGCTGAGCTCTCCTCTCCTCCCCTGCCTGCGTGGGCTGAGCTGCTGGTGGTATCCAATGGATGCTGCAGGCACCAGCAGAACCTTGAGGGAGACTGTGGGTTTGCTGGATCCAGGGTAAAGACTCTCTAGTATGTCCTTTGCCTTCAGTCTTAGACCTGTAAAGGTCTTTTCTAAAGCCATGTCAACTGCTGATAAACAAAGCCTTGGAGAATGTCCTGAGTCTGGAAACCTCCTTTTCTTTCCTGTGCCCCTTCACCACAGCGTTCCCAGCCCCCCTGTGTAAGCCCTGGAATGGAGTATTTGGTATTTCTTGTTTCAAGGCTGCTGTTTATTTCAGCGACAGAAACAAGTGCTAAACCCTCTGGCGGGAGGAATAAATGTTGCTGTGACAGTTTAGGTGGAAATTTGGAAAAGCCAAATACAAGTTGCAACAAATATTAAAAAAACCACGAAAAAAGTGAATAAAATTACAAACTTTGAGCCAGTTAACTCCAAAGGCCACCAAGTTTTGATAAGGTCCATAACATCAGGGCTCTGTATTTGCTCCATAGCAGGGCATTGAGAACAGAAATAATTGAGCTTGGGGTAAGATGAGCTTTGCAGTGGGATCTCCAAAGCAGCCTGCAGCAGGCTGAATATTCAAGGCTGCTGCATGGTCCTGAAGCTCTGCTCTGGGTGTTCTTGCCCTAAGATCTGGTGCAAGAGAACCACAGCTGAAGTGCCACAGTAACCTCTGGGATGTTGTGTTTCTCAGGTGCTGGAGCAAGATGTGGTTCTCCAGTCCATTGACCGTGCCATTGAGGCTGTGCACAATGCAGCCATGAAGAATGGTGGAAAGTACAACCTGGAGCAGAGAGATGTCCTCCAGTAAGTACAACGGGTGTCTGGGATAGCTGGTGGGTGGAGGGTGGTCAGTGTGTAATGCTTGTGTCTTTTCTGTTCTTGGGGGTCAAGTTGGACATCACTGATCTGAGCCTCTGTGCTGTAGAGAACTGTCAGATGCACTGTGGGTTAAGAGGAAAAATCTAAACCTTTCTGGATGCGTTTTCTCCTCTCTACTAGCCAGGAATTGTAGAGGTGGTTGGTGTGTGGCGCGGGGTCCTTAATATGTTCTCAAATAATTGCTTGTGAGGACAATTTTTGTTTTTCTCTGACACCTCACACTCTGCACTGAGGCACACTGGTTTAATCTCAGTTGAACATTGATTCTAAAGTGCAGGCAATTTCTGAAGCTTGCAATGCAATATGTGACTCTCCCCCCTGAGGAAGTGGCATTTTTATCCAGCAAACTGATGAATAAATCATGGACTCTTGCAAAGCCTCTTCCTTCCTTCCTCCCCCAGAAGTGCTCCCTTAGTTGTTAATGAAACTGGAGCTGGTATTCAGAGTAAAGTAACCCATTCTGGTATATTTAGCCCAAATGCAATAAATAATTTAAATATATCCTTTAAACGTAGCAGGGTCCCTCCCTTCCTTTAGCTGCACTGTCCCTGATGGTGTTGTTCTCTTTCAGAAAACTGATCCATCACCGGAAGGAGACCGTGTCCCGCAAAGGTCACTCCCCCAGCCCCCAGGGGGTGGTTATGACTCAGTCCTCCAGCGACCACCACCTGGATGTGTCCCGGCAGCCCAACGGGGTGTGCCGGACGGGGTACGAGCGCCATCACAGTCTTCCAAACACTGAGTTTGAGGAGGAGGATGAAGGTCCCTATCAGGTAACAGAGGCTGGACCTTTTCTAGGTTCTTCCTTCAGTGGTGTGACATCACGTCCTGTTTAACAAAAGGCTTCTGCAGATAAAGTCACAAATGAAGTGTTTGTGCTGCTTACGTAGTGTGACTGCAATGTAATCGGTGCTGCCTCTCAGAAGTCTGTAACAATCCCTCTGCTATCCACACTTGTGATGCTTTTTTGGCATGCTCGAGGGTCCGTGGTTTTATGGTGACTCATGAGAGCTGTTCTATATTGTGTGACTCTCTCTTGGTAACTTCCTAAAAGAATTGTAAGCTCCCCAAAGGATACTTTGAAAAACAGTTTTGACTGGAGCAGCAAAATTCTCTGTACTCGGCACTGCTTTGTTTTCCCTTTGCTAAATCTGCACAAGATCTTTGGTTCTTAAGCATTTTGTCTGCTGTGGCTGCCTATTTTTTCTCAAAACATAAAACCAGAGATCCTGCTTTGTCTGAATGTTGTTTGTCATGATTAATTAATGGTAAATTGCAGGAAATATGATTTAGAGCAGATTTTTTGATCTCTACAGCACATAGTTCCAAGGTTACTGTGCAGCGCCAGGAAACCTTCAAAGAAGTAACCCAGGACAGAGGCAGCAGTTGTTGGGAATGAATGATGTGGCAAGTTACCCTGTGTAGGTATAGCTGGATGTTAGGGCTAAAGGTGCCAAGCAAGTATGAGCATGGAGATTTTTTTCCTCACTGAAAAAGCTGAAGATGTGCACTGTAGTTTTTCTTCATCTCTCTGGGAGAAGTGTTGGAGGCAGTGTTTATAAGGTACTGATACACTGTCACTCTGAGCAGATGAGGCTTGTTTTACACTTGAATTGCTGCGAGTCTGCAGAGATGGAAGGTAGCTCTGGCTCATGCAGAACATCACAGCCCCCATTTTTCTTCTTGGTATTTGTTTTCTTTTCTGAGCTGCTAAGTCAGCTCCATTCTCAAGCTGATGCATTACAGACCAGAAGGATGGAGCACCTTGTGGCCCATTCTCCATGCTGATTCCACATCTTTATCTGGTCTGTGGTTTGCTCACTTGCCAAAAAGGAGCAAGACAGATTCCTGAGCTGACAAAGAAGAATTTGTCTGGTTGGCACAGAGGATGCAAAGGGCTTCCAGCTTTTTTCCGTGATGATTGGGCTCCTTGAGATTGTAACTGCTCAGTTGGGGGACTTCCTGTGTGCTTTGAAAATCTGAAATGGAGGAAGCAGCATTGCTTTCTTCAACTGGTTATGCAGCTGCCTTAGAGGAGACAACTGAAATCTAAACTTTCTCCCTAACTCCAGAGGAGCTGAAGTCAGGCTGGCACCAACACAGGGAAATTTATCTGATGCTTCACATCTAAATGAGGCTGGCAGGGCTCTGAGCTAACATTAGCTATACATCTATTAATTCAAGCACTAGTCTGTAATGGCTGTGTTAAACTTGCACAGTAAATATGGAAGTGCTAATGAAGCTGTGGAAATACTCCAGAATGACCCAGCCCTAGCTGTCTCCAAATAATGTCACGCTGCTGCTCCAAGCTCTGAGCCTGCCTGTCTGCTCAGTCCCACTGCTTCAGTAATGGTGGCTGTGCCATGCCAAGCAGCTCCAGCTTCTGCTGTTTGCTGTGCTGCTCTGCAGAGAGGGCTCTGCTCCCAGGACAGCTGAGCTTGCTGGATTTGGGACCAGCCACACAGTGCAGAGACACCCCACCCCCCCCCAATCTGTTTGGCCTCTCTCAGCTGTGCAGTCTCTTTTTTGGACCGACATGGATCATTTTTGAAGCTGTATGCAAGTATCATATAGCATTTTACCCAGAGAACAATGTGGGATGGATTGACAAGAGCAGGAGAGCTCAGGCTGGGAGTCTGCAGCAGTATTTTGTACTAATCCACCAGCTAAACTCACTTGTAAAAGAAGTGACTTGTTACGTGATATAGTGAAAGGTTGGATGTATTAGGTGTTGGATGAGATAAACAGACTGGCAGATCCCATTTTAAGTGTCTTTGTAAGCTGTGTCTTCATGTCTAGTGGGCTCCAGACATGGGCTGTGAGCACCATGTCAGCTTTTTGGCATCAAGTCTTGAACATTTGTGGTGGCTCCTGAAAGTGGTCATATTTCCAGGAACATCCATTTCAGAGGAGGTTTCTTCCCTTCCTGGATCCAGAAGGAAAAAGTTACATTTTGCATTATCCTTGTTCTGAGCTATTTAAGACAGAGATCTTTCAGGGGCTCATCTCAGCTTTTTTACTGCATTGGTCTGTGCAATATCATAGGGCTATTCCGCACAGAAAAGTCACAGGAAAACTTCTCTTCTAGGGCTAAAGAAGCCTGGGAAATTGTCACGGTGTGACAGTCAGGATGTCACTGTGGTAGGTAGATTCCAGCTGGCTTCAAACGGGCCTCCCTGAGACATTCTCCAGCTTTCCCTTCTTGTGCTGCCACAGGTGGTGTTGCTGCAGTGACTGCAGATTCCCAGAGGGGTGTTTCAGGCAGCAGACTCTGAAAAGTAACCCTGAAACCAAGTCTTCTGGGCCTGAGCAGCTGGGATGTGAGGATTAGAGTATTGGTGGAATGTGCTCCCACTTAGCTTGGCTGCTGTGTTCAGCACCATCCTCCTGATGAGAGGTTAACCCTGAGGTTACACCTCACCAGAGTAATTCTGGGTGAAAGCAATGCCAGTGATCACAGTGTTTGGATCTGACAGGAAAAGGTGATTGTAGGAATCTGGGACTGGGGCTCGTACACTGCTGGCTTGGTGTTCCTAGCAGAGGAGACTTACAGGAGAACCCCCAGATGTGGAGAGGTAATGGAACTCCCTGATGAAATCTTTTCCCAGTGGGCTTTGCTATAGGTAGCATAGAATTGCACAGAAGGTCTAGCCCTGTTTTCTTCCTGCATGAGCAGAAGTTGCTCTGAAAGTATGGAAGAGGCGTTTACAGGTCTCCAGTCCTTGGCTTTGTCTTTCTACGAGGGTATTTGTAGCTGATGTAATGGATCTCTCCAGAAGAGTGTCTAAATATGCTCCCTGTTTGCAGCCTCTGCGGAGCTATTGAGAGTAATGTGGAGTCACGGTGCGTGTGTGGGATTGCGTCTGGAATAAAGGAGGAGTAAATGCTTGACAGGTCTACACGACATGTGTGCTGTGTGCTGCTGAACACAGCAATTAAACAAGGGCTGCTTTGCCTGTCACAGGGAGGGGATGAAGCAGGCTTTAGTCCTGCTTTGTTCTGCTAGGAAGCTGCCTATTAATATCTGTCCTCCTGAGAAAACTTCCCCAAATGATGAGAGAGCTGTAAGGGCAAACCTACACACGCACGCGAGAAAGGTTTCATAACAGAGAATGTCTTTATTGCCAGCCTTCTTTGATTGCTCTGAAATATTATCTTACAGATACCACCACAGCCCCGGCGTGCTGCTCCCATCACCCCTCCACCTCCAGAAAAACGCAAGAACATACAGATTGCTGCTTCTGTCAAAAGTAAGGACAAACTGCTTTCCACATCTCGGGCACAAAATGGACACTGGACAATATACCAGTGTCCATTATTATGATATTTTTATTATATCATATACCCATTACTATATTGTCCAGCAATATAACACCTGGATGCTTCTGCTTTGTGCTTACAAGAGCATCCTTACATATCTCCTAAATTCTGATAGGTTTTCTATAATTTTATCTATATCTGTAGATATATGTATCCAATATTCATATAGGTCTTTATAGGAGCTGGTGGCCTTCAAGTACTCTCTGATCTAGAAGGCTCTGGGCAGCCTGGTGCCTGTGAATGGTTGCCAGATACAACATCCTCCTTGTCTTCCAGTGCTGGTAGCCCTCCTAAACATGTTGCTCTCCAGGGAGCAAACTGCCTGGTCACGTGGCTAATCTGGCCAGCACACAGTCTTGGTGATTTAAGATCCTTGTGAGTGTTTTACTCTCACAGACACCATGGCCATCTCCCAGCAAGGCAGAGGGAGTTTCCCCTGGCAGTGCTGGGTGCAGCAGTTGACCAGCAGGAGCTCACTGGTGGTGCTTTGAGGACAGGCCTAAGTCTGCTTTTTTGGGTGCTTTCTTCATACAGTGCTTGGGTGGGATTTCCCTGAAATTGGTTGCTGGTGTCTGTAAGAAGCAGAGATATCAGGGGCACAGCTGTGTGTCTGCTACCCACAGGCAGGGGATCTTCTGGTCATGAGCACATCAGAGAAGAGCAGGACCAGGGGCTGAGGTCACACCATTAGTGACACAGCCCACCTCAAGCCTACTCATAACCCCTTTTGAGGAGCAGGGCAGAGCTGTTGACTTGCAGGTAGTTAACTGAAATGTGGGGCAGGCACCAGTGTACTTAGTGGTACTTAATGGTGTTAAGTGGTTTTCTACTGTTGTAGTGGGAATTTGCAAAGGTCAGTTTCATTATCTTGATTTAGTGAAGCATGGTAGGAGCTATGATTCACAAATGCTGCTCTGAGAAGAAAAAGAGAGGGATGCTGAACCCCTGTGGTAAGGAAGGGTCCTGGTTTTCTGCCTACCTTGTGCTTGCCTTGGGGTGAAGTGTTAGGTGGAGTAGTAGAGGGCTTCCAGGACCAACAGGGCAGGAGGGGATGGGGTTGCCTGTAGAAGTGCAGCAAAGGTGTTTCATGTGCCTGTCCCACTGGTTCTTCCTTTGATGTAGGGGAATCTGCCTTTTCTGAGAGCTGGGGACCTCAAGGGGTGCAGTCCTTCTCTTCCAGACTAACATCATCTGTTCTTGTGAAGCTCTAGATGAAGTTAGCCTCGTATTTGCCCAAGTATCTGTTTTCATACTTAGGGAAGAACTTGGGTACATTTCTAGCCACTAGAAACAAATGGATAAGGTTTACCAAATATATATATATATATTAGACCAGGTTAAGGTAGAGAAAAAATCTTAACATCTCTTTGCATGCGTATAGTGGCCAAATGTTTCCTTCACCATTGGTGCTAACCATGGTGTGCAGCTGGTGAGGTGTGGGCTGGCCTGTGAAGCCTTTGGTGTCTTGCAGTTCTCAGGGACCATCATTCAAAAGTCAGGCTTAGATCCTGAATGCAGAAAAAGGCCTTAGTGAGCCAGGGGGAAAAGACTTTCCTGTCCCTTAGTCCTGTCCCTCCCTCCCTTCCCCCCCATAAAACACTGAGCCCTTTGAAGGTTATTCATCTCAATAGTTTTCCCCTTTCTAAAGAGGTGGTTGTGTGGGAATGCTCCAGAGAGAGCTGGTACAATTTTGCTTTGAGATAAGTGAGGCAGGAAGAGGAGTTAAACTGCTCTGGTCGCATGCACAATGAGCCTTTTAATGGACTGCACTGTAGCAATTTGGTTTTTGTTGTTTTTTGTTGAGGTTTTTTTTTCTTTCTTTCTTTTTTCCTTTGATGCTGTTGCTAAGGCATTTTTAATTGTTCCTTTTCAGACACTGTTGAAATTATCCCTGGGTCAGGTTCTAGTGCCTCGTCTGTAAGCACCACATCCCTGGATACCTTGTACACTGCTTCTTCTGTGTCAGAGACCGCTCTCCCCACAGCCACCTCCAGTCCTGCCAACACCCCCCCCCCTGTCCCCAGCCGGAGCGTCCACACCACCATAACACGAAATTTGGACACCGGTTCCGTGTCCCACTTTGGGACTTCCCCAAAGGATGGGGCCAGCAAATCTCCCCAGACCAAGAGAGCTGCCCCGGCACCGCCAGCTGAAGGGGGAACCCAAAGAGATGGGGAGAAGACTTCTCAGGTGAAGAAAACTGCTCCAGCCCCCCCTGCAAACCTGGATGCTTTCAGCTCCCTCTGCCTGGAGGATAAGAAGGCGGCTGCGGCGGAGCCGGCGCCAGCAGAACCCGGTGGCCTGGCAGGGTCTGTGCCCAAGACAATTGGTGCTGAACTGATCGAGCTGGTGCGCAGGAACACCCACCTCAGCTACGAGCTGTCCCGTGTAGCCATTGGCGTGGTCATCGGCCACATCCAGACCTCTGTCCCAGCAACCAGCAGCATCATGGAGCAGATCCTCATCTCCGTCGTGGAGAGCAAGGTAACGTGCACAAGGCTGCTGCAAACCACGTCCTGGCATCGGGGAGATGGTGCTACAAGCTCCATGAGCCCTCATAATGTTTAGAATTAGAAGTGCAGCAAGATCCCAAGGGAAAGGGGAGAATTGCTAGATGGAGTAGCCAAGGGAAGCAGGGGTTTAAACCAGGTTCAA
Source organism: Heliangelus exortis (assembly GCF_036169615.1). Lineage (NCBI taxonomy): Eukaryota > Metazoa > Chordata > Aves > Apodiformes > Trochilidae > Heliangelus > Heliangelus exortis. Next base: position 9,474,714 of record NC_092433.1, read on the forward strand.
GTCCTGGTAGTTAGGAAGAAAAAAATAGGTGAGTTTATTCCCAAAATGAGCTGCAGACATACGGTACAACCTTGGAGTTGGAGATGAGAGAAGAAAGCACCTGAGAGGGCTGGGAAGAAGTGGCAGGTTGTGGTGGAGAGGTGGATATCAGGTTGAGATTTCAGGTTGAGGCAAGGGTGATGAAATGGATAGCAGTGAGTTGAACCATATGAGCTCATCAGGTGGGAGGTGGCAACCCTCTGGGTCCCAAGGGTGGTACAGGTGATAGAACAGTGGTGGGAATGGATGCAGCAGGGCTTGGGAGACACTGAGGAAGCTCTGATGTCAACAACTAACAGTGGTTGTTGACCACTGCTTGTGAAGGCTCACAGAGAACCATTGTGGCAGCATAGAGTCAGAGAAAGAAATGAACAAAGACTTTTTTAAGAAGTATTTTCTCTTATGAATGTGACAATTAGAAGGTGAGGAAAATGGAGTCTTCACAGTAAGGGCTTCTTTATAGAAACCTTTTGAAAAATAATGCATTGCAGAGACTTGTTTTCTTCTGTGGTGCTGCACATCCTCTGGAGATCCTGCCTTCCTTTGCATACTATAAATCTGCACAGATTTCTTGTCTCTTCTGATGATGGATCACCCAAAATTTCTGTATCTCTGGTCTGGTCTTTCATCAAAGTGATGAAAACTTGTTTTCCATAGATGTGAACCTCTTTATGTGAGCCTGTAACACATTCCTCTGCCCTGTTTGTTTTTCTTTTCTTTTTTTTTTTATTAAAAAACCACAGAAGGGTCTGTGTTTTTCAGCTACTGGGGGAGGAGCATTATCTTTATCTTGTTCTAAATAAGTGTTATGCCAAAGCAATCATATATTCCTCTTTGCTGCAGACATGCAAGGAAGGAAATAAAAGGATGCTTCTTGCAGCAGTCATTGAGAAGATGAAGCATACCTGGGCAATCCTCCACTTTAGTTGGAGGGATAATAAATTTCAGCTCCCGCTTGCTAAATACAGCCCCAAGGAGTACATTTCATATAAAAATCTAAGATTGGAATTCCATTGCTAATGGCAAGATTATAATGAACCGTTCAGAGACATTTGAATCTGGAAAACTAATGGCAGTCAAATGCTAGATCAAATCATAGCCTGGCTAACTGGCTGCTTTGAGCAGAGGGTCCTATAAGCAATCATCAGGTCTCAATTTGTGGCCATAACCCAATGGGTAATTGCTTCCTACTTCAGTCACAATATCATTGTCAGTGTGTGATCTGGAGTCAGCAAAAAAATTTAGCTGCTTCAAGCAAATGTTCTGGCTCTGACTCGTGTGCTAGGAAGTTTAGTTTCAGTTATTTGGACCTTGGACAAGATTTGAATATTATTTTTATCTTTAATGCCTGTTCTCAGGATACAATAACCTTAATTCCACAGAAGTCATTTGGTGCCAGGTTTCTGCAGAGGGGATTTGAAAACTTCAATTTTCTGGTCATTGCTGCAGACCAGCCTGAAAAAGGTGGGAAGAAATTCTGATGCTGGTGCAGGGCTGAGCATGGCTCTGGCCATGAGGGCTACAGTGTCTGTCATCTAGGACGTCTGTGGGACTTAAAAATGCCTGGTACTGTACTGAGACACACAAGTTCTTGTCCCATCTAATAATACCTTTTCGTACCTATAACAACCTGTACTGCTTTCAGGAGAGGAGCCTGGGTGGGTCTGTACAATGTTCAGGTGTGAATGGTGTGGTTGTAGTGTGCATTTCTCCTGAATGTCCCATGCAGAAGATTTAGATCTGCTGGTGCATAGGTGCCTGGTCTCAGAAGATGTTGGTTCACCTGTTGTAGAAGACCAGCTCTCACAGTTAGAAGGGCAGTCGTGTAGTTGTGGGGTGGCTGGACTGTTGTAGCTTTACTGGCACAGTTTAATGGTACAAGTTGTTGTTGATTTTGTGTTGTTCATTATACCAAATAGTTGCACAATCTCAGGGGGTTTCGTGTAGGATTGTTGCTGAGTCATCAGTTCTAGGTCAAGGGCTTTTCTTGTTTAATTTGTAACTTCTGAAATCCCCTCTTTTGCATGTTTTTCAAGGTTTTTCTTAAACTCTCTAAAGCAGAGTAAAAGATCAGCTTTGATTTAAAGCTTTGGTCTGCTCATAGTAGGTATCATACCTGCTTCAACCTTTTGTATCACATTCTTTTAATTATTTATAGCCTTTCTATTACTGTTCCTGTCTTAATTTGAAGTCAGATCACTGGTTTACAAAATCAATTCCAGAATCCATTACCTTGCTCTTGTCCCCAGTGCATTCTAAAGGTTTAATTGTGGTGGCACTTACCTCTTTATTTACATTGCTGTTCCTCCAGCATGGAGTCTTCCCAGGCACCTGTTTTCAAGAGAACAAAGGACACTTCTGCTGGGACAGCATCATGCTCCTGCTTTTAGAGAGGTAATACAAGGCTACTCTGGGGAACAGCAAAGTCAAGGAGGGTGCTGAGGTGCTCACACCTTAGGAAAGATGCTTCAGAGGCACCATACTACTATGGGAAGCCTGATCTGCAGGAGCAAACATAATGAATAAGTTTACCCATGTGAGGACTTGGCCTGCCCTGGAAATTGCTCCTCTTCTTGTCCTTGAGCCTGTTCCTGGTGAATGACATGGTGACTGGGCAAGAGGCACAAAGGGAATTAAACCTCTTTTCAAAGGCATTGCTACATTGACTGTCTATCCTGGAGCTGGCTTTTGTGGGAACTAATTTGAAATTTGGTGTGTAGCTAAAGATAATATAGATGCTGCCTGATTTTCAAGCATCTAGAGAGAATCACTCAGATTATTACCAATTGGTGATATGTGATTGCCTTCAGCTCTGCTGAATTATCTCCCATCCGGGAGGAGGGGGTAGTACCATAGACATCTCATCTAGGAATGCTGATTCCAGGATTTATTAAACTGACTGTGAGGCAAGCAAAATTGCCTAACACACAAGCTACCTACACCTTGAGAAGGGAGTGCTTAGAAATCACTTAGCTGCTTTTTATTAAATTAGCATTGCTGTGTTGCTCTTGTGACTCAGACCACTCTCTGGTTGCCTTAAATTTAATCTTGGAAGCTGCTCACAAAGGTGTGTAATTCAGTTCAGCCCAGCCTGCTGAGTAGAGTTGAATGGTTTTTGGATGTTTTGGGGATGAAGGAACAAGTTAGGAAGTTGGTATGGGAGATGACTTATTTCTGGAGGGGGTTTCCCTTATAGTGACCTTCTCCCAGCTGCCCACCAGCAGCTCCTGGTGGCCATCTGGTGTCCCCAGCGAGCCTTGACAAACCTTGTGGCTAACACAGCCAAGCTCCCTCCGCTTCCCCTGAATCCAGGAGGGCTGCCTCCTGCATGCAGTTCCCCTTTATTATATGCTTCACTGTTGCTTAAAGGAGAAAAGCTTTTCACAAGACACAAATGCAGCTCTGGGGCTCAGCTTTTCACCGCAGGAGCTTTGTCTGTCTGCTGGGCTGGTAACAATGAGAAGGTCAGCATGGAGAGTGCTTTCAAGGCTGATTCCTTTGGCTGGGCCTGCGTAGGGCTCCTCCTTAGTGAAATACTGTAACAAAAGTGAATCTGGAGGGTGGGAGGAATGCGTTAGTGCTGAGACCAGTCCTTTGCTTGCTAATTGCTAGAGGAGCCTTTATGAAGATCTGTGACAGAGCCTTCACATGCAGCCATCTCACTTCAGCAGTAAATGGGCCACACTCATCCAGGGAGAGCTGAAGGCATCTGTGATAAAATGTGCAGTGTGCTGCAGGTGGGTGGGACACCCAGAAATGGAAAGCTTCAGTGACCTGACTGAAGGGCAGCTAACCTGGTGGTTGAAAGCCAAATGCTCCTCTCTCCCTGCAACACCCCCCATGTCTGTGCCCACCAGGGCTGCCTCCGTGCAGAGCTGGCCTGCCCCATGGCACGGCTGTGTCCCTGGGTGCCCAGCTGGGAGCAGACCTGCTCCTGCCAGAGGAGGGGCTGGGAAAGGGCTGCCATGGGCAGCTTGGCTTGACTGGAGTCAGGAATTTCTCCTGCACCATGTTTCCTCTGGTTCAGCAGCTGCCAAGCAGCCTGGCAGTCTGTGTGTGTCGGAGCAGTGTCAGCCGCCTGGATTTTATAGATAGTGCTGTAGTGGGGTTGGTTTGCTGCCCAGAGGAGAGGGGAATTCCCAGAGCAGTCTGCTGAAATGGGTATAAAAAGCTGCTGTGTGGTTTACCCAAGGCAGATCTGGGCTTCTCCAAGGGGAAACTGTTGGTAGGTGTGCTGGTAGGTGTGCGTAACCATCGCACTGGTGATCCACCATGCTTGCTGACATTGTGGTGGGCTGGGAGGCATGGGAGGGGGTAAGGGAAAAATGGGAGGAAGAGCTCTGCAGGATGGCATCTGGGTTTTTGTGGCAGACACGACCACCTCTGAGCAGTGGGTGTGATGAGGTTTCCAAAATTATTTGGAGGAACAAAAACAGTGCAGCAATTTGTTCTGCTGGGACGGGAGCTGGGAATGCAAAGTGGCATTGTTAGAAATACCAAAACCTTCTCCTGCTTCTGTGCTCTCCAGCAGATTCCTGGAAACGACCATATGATGAGGTTGCAGGCTAAAGTAGCTGCCAAGATGTTTAATAAGCAGAGACCTGACCTCAGTAGTGGGAGGGCTGAGAATGATGCTGAGAGTGCATTGGGATGGTGCGTGATGTCATTACAGGGATTGGATTGAAGAGCTTGTTAATGGATTGATCTCATCCAAGTCCATTAGGGGCTTGCTGCTTGCTGAAGCTGCATGGGCTGCAGATGAAGGATTGGAGGAAGCAGATTAGTGATAAGAGGCTGAATAGACAGATCATTAAAACGAGTACTCATTAAAATGTTCATCCAGAAAAAGACATCCCAGCAGTGGACTGAGGTAGGACCAGCCCTGTTCTGCTCTGGTGAGGGGGATGTGCATAAGTTGTACTTAAATGGAGAACCCTCTCCTAAGCAGCTGGGATGCATGAGGACAGGCAGGTGACACTGCAGTGTTGTAGGCTCTCCCAGAGGGGAGGAGGCGTTGGCAAGACCAAGTGAGACTCTTAACATATTTACTTCTGTGATACATGGCCATTCAGTGGGTGATTCTCTTGCGATTGTGCTCAGCTCTGGAAAGCTGTTTTCCTCTCTCACAGCTGGCTACCTGGTTTTCCATTAGGCCGTGAAAAGTGAAGGGAATTTCTCCTTCCTGTAGGCACTTGTGCAGTGTGGTGCTTTTGTGTCCTGGGATACATTTGTTTTACTGGGGGTAAGCCTGGAGCAGTGCTCACCTGCTGCTCCCCACTCTCAGGATAATTTTCAGAGCCTATAGCATATTCTCTGAAGGGCTCTGACCACCTGCCTGATGTCCACACCTAAGGGAAACCAAGTGTTTTATGGGTTTGTGGAGAGATAACGCAGTGCCTTTGGCTTCCCTGTGGGGGGTTGCCCCTTGCTCTTGGCACACTGGGTTGCTGCTGTGAAAGATGGGAGGTGTTTGGCTGCCTGGTGGGAAGGGCAAGTGAGGATTTAGCTGGCACCAGGTGCCCTTCTCTGGCCAAACATTTTGAGTTTTCCTTTAAATGTGCAAAGGGCTGTGGTCGTATGACTTGGCTTCCTGCCTCAGGTCCCTCTCTTTACAAGAAATAGGCATTGCCCTTACCTCAGTGTTTGCCCTCCTCAAGGCAGCCCACGGTGTTCTACAAATGCCCTCTGCTTTCCTGCAAAGGGAGGTGGGGGAGTTTGTGGAGTGCATGTGTGCTAAGAGGTTATCAGAGAGATGCGGGTACGAATTCCCACAGCTTTAGGAACGTTTGCCTGGATCAGCCTTAGGTCACTAAAAGCAGTAAGTAAAAAAGGGTACAGCTATGAGTGGGGTTTCTTGGGTTCATCTTCAGAAGACAGATAATGCTCCAGAAGTATGGATTTAAAGGCTTTCTGACTGTGCACCTGTTCTGGCACCTATTCTGGTTCATTCAGTGTGCAAGGGAAGGAGGCTGGTAGAGGGCCCGCAAGTATGAGAGCTGCAATAACGTGTCTTAAACTTGCTGTCTTTTTGCTGCCAGCTCTTGACTGAATGAGGCCAACTGCCAGTCCTGAGACAAAGATTAGAGGAAGCAGGCACTCAGACAACAGCTATCTGTCAGAACCCCACTAACCAGCGGTTTTGCTATTGTGCAGAATCTGAGTGCAGGGCTGCCCTCAGGACAGATCTGCCACGATGAGCAGCGGCTGGAGGTGATCTTTGCAGATCTGGCCAGGCACAAGGATGATGCTCAGCAGCGCAGCTGGGCACTCTATGAGGATGAGAATGTCATCTGCTGCTACCTGGAGGAGCTGCTTCGCATTCTGGTGAGTAAATTTCTCTCTTTATAGGCAGAGAAGATAGAAAAAAGGACCTTCATCATGACTGACTTCTTTGCCCTTGTGTTGCCATCTGAGCTGCTGTTTTGGAGGGCACAAATTTCTTGTGCATCCCTTGCCATCCATGTGAAGCCCTGCCCTCCAGTATGGGGTCTGCAGTGCTCTTGACCTGCCCCCTACTCCACCTTACAAAGCTGTTCCAAAAAGAGTTATAGAACTTTTCTTCATTGTAACTGTGGTATTTACCCATCACAATATAAACCCTCACCTCCATAATGAAAAGCTGTCATCCCTCAGCAATCCTAGAACTTTGCTGTGAGTGTTGTTGCACTCCTAGGCCCAAATAAAATGTTTTCTATTTATAATGTCCTCTGTGGCTGGGTATCACCCAGCACAATGATGTGGTCTGTGCTAGGGATGCTGTTGTGGGGTTTGCTCTGACACCTGTTTCATATTCTGTCCAGCATATCCTCCATAAGCAGAACAGAGATTTCATTGCATAATACATGCCATTGTCTTTGTCACTCAACATATGGCCTACCACCTTGCTGTGGGCCTGCAGGGCAAGGTAGAGGGGACTTTTGTGCAACCTTTTCCCCATAATTTAGGGGTGGGAGGAGATGTACAATACTTCTCAGGGTGGGAAGAACACTGCAGCTGTCATGTGCAGTGAGGTACTCATGAACCTGCTGCTCAAGTCCTGGACATTTTAGATGTTTTCAGCCCAAGTCATATGCTGTATTATATCAGAGGTGTTTCTCAAAAAATCACTTTGAAGCAGAATCTGCTGGGTAGCAGTTCTTGAGCTGTGCATTCAGTTTATGCTCTGCATTCTGTTTCTTTGTGAGATGGTTGGGCTGGGGCTACTGAGATCTGGTAACAACTGTTCTCCCTTGAGCTCCTTGCAGCGGGCACCTTGCTGCTTTAATGTCCCACTGGTCTGACCTGTTCATTCCTGCTTCCAGACAGATGCAGACCCAGAAGTTTGCAAGAAAATGTGCAAGAAGAATGAGTTTGAATCCGTCCTGTCCCTCGTGGCGTATTATCAGATGGTAAGGTGGCAGAATGCATTGAATCTCTTTTTGAGGTTTCCATGATGTAAAAGAGTAGGATTGCTATGATGGAATATATAGATGATGTTCCCACTGGATAGGGCAATTCTGTGGACTAGATGGAGTCACTGCAGATCCTGTCTGCATGCTGGCTGATGTCAGTGCTATCACGCAAGCTGTACGGAAGAGCTGAGGATTCAATCGACTTTGAAGCAGGAGCTAGCACTGTGAAGGGTAAAGCTTGCTGCTTTTATTAGCTCCACTGAGGGACAGAATCAGCATCACTAGTGTCTAGAGGAAGGATTTAGGAGAATGCCTTGGGAAAGCTGATGGGTTGTGACTACTCCTCTTTTAGTTGATTAGTGTGTTAGTAAATAGCTTGGCTTAGGAAAGTAGGTTGTGAGTAGAAGCCCTGGGAGTGAGGGAGGAAATCTGTATTCAGAGGAAGAAATGGAATTTTTGCCTGCCACGCCTATGCAGTGTTGTTTTGCCTCTCTACTTCCTGGAACTTGGTATTGTAGGACTCTGTAGGTGCTGATAACTTGTCATTGTCTTGTCTGTAAGTCCCCAGCTGCAGCACATCAAGCCTAGTGGCATTTAGCTTTCTTCTGGCACTTGTCTGTCTGAACTCAGTGCTCAGCAGTGGGTTGCAGGAGTGTGTCTGAGAGCAGTGGGAGTGCAGGCTTGTTGGAGCTGGCTGGCTTTCACTACCTACTCTTCTCTAAGTGGCTTTTCAAGAAAACCTGGCCAGGTGGAGACCAGTTGGGTTTCCTGTCCTGGGTACTCATGCCCAGTGCCAAGGTTTGGCTCACTCCTGCCCATGGGGGTTGTTGATTGAGGCTAGATTACAAAGGTTACCCCAGCACCAGGGCTCCTGCATGGGAGCTGCAGGCTGAGCATAGTGTTTGCTGGAATCCCTGCATGTCCCAAAACTTTCTGGTTTTACCCTGTGCTCCCAGTGCAAGCCAAACAGCTTCACAATGGTGGCAACTGTTCCCATCTTGTTTGTTAACCATCACATGGTGAAGAAGGTTTGTAGATACTGTGTGGTCAGAAAGTATCCTTCAGAGCAAAACCTCAGTGTGTTCTGAAAGTCCTGGGTACCCAGCAAAGGAAACCTTTTGGGGATGGGTAGAAGTTGTTCATTTGTACCATATCAAGTGGGGCATTTCAGATTTGAGCTCCGGGTTCCACCTCCCATCTAGAAGCCTGCAGCAGCCAGTCCAGCTGTGAACATCATCATGAAAGGACTCCTAGTCTCTTATTAAAAGCTAGTAGAGCTTGTGGGCTCACCATCTTCCTAGGCAGGTCTGTAGCTTCCCAACAGCAGCAACTTCTAACTAGTTATGACTCTGCCTTAGAGCAGGCCCCCATCTGGGACATCATTTGATCTAATAAATTGTTTTTGCAGGAGCACCGGGTGCCCTTACGGCTGCTGCTGTTGAAGTGCTTTGGAGCCATGTGCAACTTGGATGCTGCAATCATCTCTACACTTGTAAACTCTGTGCTGCCAATGGAGCTGGCCCGGGACATGCAGACACACACACAAGGTGAGCCAGAGCTGCTGTTCCCAGGTCCCCAGGAATGTTTCTTTCCATTGGATGATCTACAGCAGCACTGGTGGCCCCTCGCTGCCAGACTGCTCTGCCTGCCCAGTGCTCTGGGGAGAAGGGTTTCTGTCTTTAAGGTTATGCAGGTTATTACAGCTGTGAGTGGGGAATGCACAGGAGGGGGTGTTTCAGTGCAATCATGCAAGGTCCTCCAGCTCTTGAACATGCCGTAAGTGATCAGTTTCACTTCTTGTAGATGTCTTAAAGCGCATTGTGAGCTGTTCCACTTTGTTTCATGATGTTCACAGGAGATACCTGCAGATTTCAAGATCTCTGCAGCCTCTTATAGGTAGTTTCTACGTCAGATCTTTGTGGTGTTTGTTGCTGGTGAATGAGATGTGTGCTGATTGAAGGATAAGACCTTCTCTGCACCACTGTACCAACGGAGATGGTATTGCTGTTAACAAAATTGCAGTCCTGATCCTCTGCAGGATAGTGCCACAGCCCTATCTACCTGGAGGTAGTGCTATTAGCCTTTGTGCAGGTAGGGCAGGCTGGTCCTGAGCTTTCAGGCAGCCCCTCATCACTCCTTGCCTGGTCACAGTGTTGCTGTCCCAGGCATTTATCCTGGGGCTCCAGGATAAATGGATAAATTTATCCATAGCCGCACAGTGTCCCTTCTCTCCCTCACTTTGTCCCAAGGTGAGAGGTTTTCCCCATTGCTGCAATACAGACTGCACAAATGAAGAGCAAAAAGCTGCTTTTCCTTTGCTAACAGATTGATTTTGGTTACAGAAGCTTCCCATATCCGTGTCCTGATCCTGTACTGCCTTTCTCATGCTAAGCTTATGGCAGGCAGTTGTGCAAATGTCTGTGCAGCATCCAGTCCCCTGGACTTGCAGCAGGGCTGCAGAGGACTGACCATCCTTGACCCAAATGTGTCTGTCCTTCAGAGGTGTTTTGGGGCATTAGTAGTTCCCTCCTGCCGTTCTGGTGCTTCCTGCCAGCAAATGTCAAGTGTTACCTTGCATGAAAACATGACCTTGAATCCTAGAATGACTTGAGCTTATTTTCGTAGTAGAAACTGGGGAATAGCAGCTGATCCGTGACATGCTGTGGAATAACTAATCCCTTCTGTGGATGGCAGGAGCCAGAGCAATTGATGCCACCACTAAGCAACTGGGGGGTGTTGAACTGGCTGCAGCAGCTCTGTGGGATCCCTCCTGGCTTGTTACTGAAGAGCAGTGGAGGTGGAAGCTCTGTGTATGGATGCTGGGTGCCTTTGATGAGAAGGCACTTTACCCCAGGGCTGATGCAGGCATGTTGGCTGCTGGCCAGTTCTTCTCTCAGATGCTTGAGTCTTACTGCTTCTGGACAGCCACTTCCCTCTGCTGTGGCTGGCCTGTGCATCTATCACTGTTAGAAGGGCTTATAATAAGCCACAGCGAGGCAGAATTAGCCAGAACAATTCCAAAGAAAACAGACAGGGATAATCCACTTTGTAATGGTGACTTTCTCCCTTGATGCAGCCCAGTGTACGTGCAAGTCAGCTGTTGGGCTCTTTTTATTTGAGTTGTAGACAGTTGTGTCTGCTCCCAGTCCCTGGATTTTGCACTGCTGTGTTTAGAGGCTGGAAACAAGGTCTTTGAAAGCCTTTCAGAAATTCCTTTCATATATAATAGTAGCTTTCTTACCAGTATCACAGCAGGCTTTGGAAGTGTAGGCTGGTGAGCAAACAGCCACATCTCTCCTGCCCTTCATGGCCACTCGAGTGATGTTTATCACTCTGTCATCAGCAGAGCCACTCTGCTTCAGGAGAGTTCTATGAGTGCTGCTTACACTGGTGCTGCTCTGGAAGGAAAGTAAGCTGTGCTTTGTCTGGCAATTACTCTGCTCTTCAACGTGGTCAGTCTTGAATGAGTCTGGCTGCAGATGAGGAGCTCCAAAAAATTGTAAAGTTGGTGTTCAGCCCAACTTCAGCTTTCTGACTGGCTTCAGCATCCTTTGATTCTGTGCCCTTATGCAAACCCAGTGAGATATGCCACCTAGTAGGGGATTCCTCTGTCAACTGAGATGAATGGACATCAGTTCATGGCAGGTGGGCCAAGGATGTGTAAAACTACCCTCCCATCTCTAATTGATCCCTTCCTCCATGTTTGTTACTACTGCATGTTTCCTCCTGGCTTCTGGCTGTTTGTCTGGTTCTGGTTCTTCATTGTTCCTGATAAGAGAAAATGTTTTATTCACAAAACACTTACTAGGGACATGATGACAGCAGGGTCCTATGTCTGCCTACTGCAATATCCTGCTCTAATACCCAACTCCTGAAGTTGTGGAGGAAAGAATGAAGAAACCATGTTGTGAATGGCTGGCCAGATTCTTTTTCTGTTACAGTGAAGCTTTGACTTCTTATATAAGAAGTATGAATTATATTTATGTCATCCTCACTCTTTGTTTACCAAGAGGAAAGATCAGTTTCCAGTGTTCCTGTGCTGCCACATCATCTAGTGTGCTCTCCTACAACCTCTTAATCTTGTTAATGCTGTAGTATCTCTGGCTGAGCCCCAAATGCTCTACTTTAAATCCAAGTATTTGCTGTTTGAATGAGCATTATGTGGATTTCTGACAAAGTCTGCATGTTCCTTGTGTATGGAGGCTTTCCTCACAGTGTTGACTTTCCAGGGGCACAAGGCTGGATTGAATCTCTAGCATCTTTCCCCACGCTAACAATAAATCTGAGAGCTGCCAAGTGTTGCAAGGCCTTTGGCCAAGCCCAGGAGTATCCAGGGACAACCAAGGCATCAACCTGTGCAGTAAAACCACACTGCAGGGTGCGGGTGCTTGGAGACAAATTGATTTGTGCATAGAAAAGAGAAACATCTGGAGGAGGAACTAGAACCAGCATGTATTGTCCAGGGAAGCAGTACTGCTGGGAAAAGCATCATACATTAAAGGGGATTTCTCCTCTAATCAAAAGTACTTTTGGTCAGTTGTTTATAAATACACCCTTGGCTTCTTGTAACAAGTGCCCTCGAGGCTCTTTCACACAATATGGTAACCTGTGTGGTAACTCCTTTTCCTATCTCCTTTGCACTTGCTTAGCTGACACAGTTCCTATTCCGTGACTTCTTTTGTTTTTTCTTCCACAAATATCTGTTGAGGTGTATCTGTTAATTAAAATTCAGGAAAGGTACTGGCTGTGTTTCAGTGGAGTATTCACATATAGCTGCTGCCAGCGAAAATTGTGTTGGACTAGCAGCCTGTGGGATGTATTAATGCTGGAGACATGAGTGGCCTGGGAGGTGGGCAGATGCACAGCCTGAGTCATGAGCAGGGGTCTGGTTTCCCCAGGGACCTCTCGTGCCTCCAGGCAGAGCTGAGGTGGCAAAAGTAGAGCAGTGCAGAGACAGCAACAAGCAGCACAACGGTCTGGGGGTGGTGTTGGTTGGAAGAGGCAGCATTTCAAGGTGGCCAGATGGATGCTTTTTCTGGGTTCAGTAATTGCATAACTATGGGATGTGTCCTGGGATTGTGCAGGGGAGGCTGTTAATTATTCAAATCAAGTTTGCCCAGATCCTCTGAAGTGGAAGGGAAAAAAAACGAGAATTGTTGTTGTGATTATTTTTAAATTGCTTTGGAAACGCATGGCACACAAGGTGTGCTTAAACAAGGGGAAAAAACACCCTTGTAGCTCAGGAGATACAGGAATGAGGAGCAGTCTAATCCATGCTAAATGTCCATATTAAATGTGTGACTTCCCAGCTGCCACTAAGGGAATAGTGTTTTGCATTTTCAGAAGAACTAATGACTGGACCTTTATCTTGCAGATCATCAAAAGATGTGCTACTCGGCACTGGTGCTGGCAATGATGTTCTCCATGGGGGAGCCCTTGCCATATCATCACTATGGTAAGGGCAGTTTATGTTTGTGGCTTGGTAGAACAGCAAGTGTGACAGTGGGACATCTAGGGTGTGTCAACAAGCCCAGGGAAGGAACTTTTCCTGGTAGCCAAGGTGGGGACAGCCAGGGCAAAGCCCAGTACAAGTAGAGTAAGAGTAGAGTCTGCCCTTTATTGATGGAGCCCAGATGCTGAAACACTGGGCTGAGGTACCAGATTTCCAGAGGCAGATAGAGCAGTAGAGGTAGTGTTGCCATGCTGCAGAAGAGGTGGACTTGCCCATCACTGTGGTTAAGCAGCATGCTCTGGTACCTCTGCCCTGTGTGGAAGCACACACCTCTTACCTGTCTTAGAGACGTTTTGTCTGCTGATGGGGCTAAGAGCCCAGATCACCCCATGAACACCCCTAAAGCTGGCAGCTGCATAATGTGGCCTCTTCCTGGACTCCTTTCTAATGGGACGGGGCAGCCCTGTGTATTTCAAAATCCTGGGAAGGCAGAGATGATTCAGGGTATTGCAGGCAATGGGGAAGTGCGAACGTGCCAGACCTGCCTGTTTTATCCTTTGTCCTTTCATTACAACCTTCAGATAGAAAGCATTGCCTGCCTGCTTCTTCCCCTGGCCTTGTGTTCCCCTTGTTGGGAAACTCTGGGCTCAGCTTTGCTGGAAATGCAGTAGGGAAATGCTGGAAATGCAGCTATAAGCACCTCCTCAGCAGCTTCGCCTTAACATTCTGGTAAACATGTACAAGATTTAAAGTGCAGAAGATATTGCAGAATGAGCTCCCACACCTCCTGCTTTTCTCTCCTCATGTAACCCTGGCAATTAGTTCCTGCAGGTGGACATATTTGCATGAGCTCTTGAGCTTTCTTAATGGCTAAATTGAAAAATGGGCTATTACTAGTGATCTGAATTATTACTTTTTTTTAATAGATGGATTAAACCAGTGGTCAGGAATATAAATCTGTTTCTTCTTGAAACCTTCATTGGCAGCAGTGGTGCTGAAATGACAGCCAGAGCAGGATTTGGTGTTTTATTTACTCAAAATAAAATTTTCAGTGGAGGATCAACTTTCAGGGCTCCCCTGCACTGTGAATAGTTCTCTGAGACACTAAGTCTCTTGCACAAAGGCACTTCAGTCGTCTTTCTAGTCTGATTACAGGGTTGTTAATTTCTTGAAGGCTGACACTACCGCTCCACTAATGGTTTTTAAGCATAAAAGCCATGGAGAAATGGCTTGCATGGTCCCTTGCTGCTCTATTTTCACTGCTCTGTGAATGCCCCTCTTTCTCCTTGCGCAGAACATCTCAACTCTCAGTTTGTGCAGTTCGTGCTGGATGTGATTGAGGATGGGCTTCCCTCGGACACCACTGACCAGTTGCCTGACTTATTTGTCAACGTTCTTCTGGCCTTCAATCTCCACATTCCAGGTTAGTTTGGTGCTGCTCTGCCTTTAAAGGATCCCAATGGTCTGGAGCAGTGAGGATGTGAAGAATGGGGAGGGAGAATCTCACTAGAGCTTCATGGTGCTGTGATAACCCCAGCCTCTGGTGATACATTGTGTTTATTGTGCAAAACCACAGAGATAAAAAACAGTCTGAGAGCCCATATCCAACCAACTGACCCTCTGGGGCTCAGCAGCTCTGTGAAGCCCAGCAGATTTCTCTCTGTACTTCCACACTGCCCTGATAAAAGCAGTCTCTGGGCTGCACTTGCAGAAAATGAGTGGGGTTATTCCTAGGCCCAGCTGGCTTGGGAGAGAAATTGTTTCAGCAGGCATTTCTTGGTACCAGGCCAAAAGTCCTCTGCCTTCTGTAGGTGTTGACAAACCTGCTTGCCCAGCATCACCTCTTGAAGCTCACTGAGTGCCAAAGTGTTGGGACCAGGTTCTTCAGTGTTGGCCTGAGCTGTGCCCTCTATTCCCTGTCCTCCCTTTCCTGCTGACCTGTATGAGAAGGGCATTTGCCCTTTGCCCTTTTGCTGCCTTCCAGTTCTGAAGCCTGTTATTGGAAGTTTGAAGAGCAGTTCCAAGTCCTGCTATGAGAGGCCACTCCTTAACCCATAATCTGTTGCTCCCATGGTCTTCAGTCAATTATTTCCACTTGTTCTGCTTCATGGCTTAGTGGAGAGAGGGGAGGATAAAGTAGCAAGGACATGTCCAGTAATTTACCTGTTATTTTGAGTTGCGCTTCATTAAAATTTATGTGAAAGTTTCTAATTCCATGTGAAAGTTGATTGCACAGAAACTGATTAAGTATGGTCTCTGCTGCTTTCCTTCATTACCACTCTCCACAGTTACCTATATTGCTCCTGGCTGCAGTAATTAGACAATATTGCATGACAGGCAATGTGTTTCTCAGGGATTATTGCCCACCTGGGGTGCAGCTGAGAGCAGTGACTTCTTCTGAGATGCTAAGAACATGTTAAATGCTGTTCAGGGTGCTTATTAGTGGATTGGATTTTTATTCCTCTGTCTGCAAGGTGCATCTATCGTACAGTTCAGTGATGCAGCGTTAGTTAAAAGACTCTGCTAAAACACATTATATTGATGCTTTTCAATGTGAAGCATCCTGAAGCACTTTGCAGCCTGTGAAGCATTGCAGGGTCGCCAGCCCTGTGCCACAGAAGTAGCCACACTGAGCTGTTTGCATGCATCTGAGTGTGCAAGCTCACTCATGTGCATAAAATCTGCCAAAATTAACATTTTAGTTACATGAAATCACCCCCAAAGCAGCCATGGGACATTTCCTAGAAGTCTTCAGCACCTCCCCTTGCATAACCCTGTGCTGAGTGCTGGAAAGAACTTCTTCCTTCTGGCCTGCTTCTGGGACCTGGCTGTCCTTTCTTACCAGAAGGTAATAAATTCCAGTAGGGTGCTGCTGATACAAAGTACGAAGATACTGCAGAGTGGAGCCCTTGGCTTCAGTGTGTTGAGAGCAGAGGTAACGTTTCACAAGGCAAAGCTTTTGCAAGATGTTTTGCAGTATGTGGCTGGCTGGACTGGAGCCTGCATGTAGGTCAGGTGCACACAGACAGCACAAAGTCTCAAGTGTTTTGTACATGGCTTCCAGATTTATTTCACCTTCCCTCTCCCTTTCCACGCATTCTGTAGGCTGAAACCTTTCATAGCCCTGGTACACTGTGGTTCCCCAAAACTCCACAGAATATTGATGCAAATAGGGGCCCTCTACTATTGTATTTTGTTACTGTGGTCTTCAGGAAACAAAGAGGTGTGCTGTGAACAAATTTATTTCTTAGTTCCAGAACACAGTGTGATCATGACCACAATAAGCAAGCACTCAAATGTCAAGACTTTCACAGAAAAGCTGCTGCTGCTGCTGAACAGGGGAGGTGAGTGTTGGTGTCACTGCAGCTAATGGTGACTCAGGGAGATGAGCCTGGTGCTTGTAAAGGGGTGGGATGTGTTGGGGATGCTGGTCACTGAGGAGGTGATGGCTCAAGCAAGACATGCTGCTTCCTGGTGAGTCGGTGAGGGTGGCAGGCAGCAATGCTGAGGATGGGTGAAGGACAAAGTGGTGCTGGTGGCAGCTAGGAAAGGGAGAAGGGGCCTCTAGGTTGGAATTTCCAAGCAAACTGTCCCCCTTGCACACCTGGGTCAGATCAGCCCCATGTTGTGGCACAGCCAGCTGCAGTGTAGGCCAGCTCTTGTCTGGGGGAAAAGCTGGTCGTGGGCCATTCTGTTGTTAGTCAGACAGGGCTCCATCAGCTCTGGCACACAAACTGCACTGCAAGCTGGCTATCATCTGCCTCAGGGAACAGATCTGGAGGGAGGTCTTGCCTTCCAAAATGCTTAGAATGGAACTTCCCATTTCAGAATTGCCAGCAGAGGGTTAGCTTTGTGTGTGCTCCAGGCATAGAGGGAAATCCACTGTACGT
Source organism: Heliangelus exortis (assembly GCF_036169615.1). NCBI lineage: Eukaryota > Metazoa > Chordata > Aves > Apodiformes > Trochilidae > Heliangelus > Heliangelus exortis. The sequence goes on from NC_092433.1 coordinate 9,491,486, forward strand.
GTTGAGATTTTGCAAAACAGACTGTCAGAAAGCTGGAGATCTCCACAGGAGGAGTGGTGCCAGGTATTTCTGCCTGTGCTGTATGCCAGTATTTTGCTTTCTAATACCTGCTGGAGCACAGGGGCTTTATCTGAGATGCATTTTGTTGATTTGCTGGTAAATAACTCATCCTGTGATGCCTGCAGCTCATCTTACTCTGGCTTTAGTTCTCTTTGGGGTTGCAAATCACTGTCTGCACACTGTATCAGCTTGAGGGCAGCTGTCATCTCAGTGCTCTTCTGTCTGGCCTCCTCCCAAAGCCTTTGTTTAGCCCTTTCCCTGCCAGATTCCCTGCAGGGATCCCTTACTGTGAAGGACTGGGGGAAGAAAGAGGGGGGCCACAACCTAATGAAGATGCTTCTCTTTTGCCCACCTTCCTGACAACTGCTGGGGGGGCTACAGTGTCCCAGAGCCCCTCTTGGGGTCTACAGGGACATGTTTTGGAAGCAAACAGGCTGTAATGGCTCATTTAAACTTGGAGGTGTTTCTTTTCTTGCTTCTGAATGGCACTAGCCTGGCTCTGTGGTGGAAGCTTGTTTCTGGTACAGGCTCTGATGGGCTTTTCAGAGGAGTCATTGGACCAGACTTAATAAACCAGGGAGAAAACTAGTGGTAGCTTTTGAGCAAAAAAGGGAGGCACTGAGAGGCAGTGTGCTCGTGAGCTCTCACCTGGGATGGTAGGTGAAACAGAAGCAATGATTAATGCTAATGCTAATGAGTTTGGTCTCAGCTTGGTACCCTGCAGAGCTGCCATCCTGATTATGCAGCTTTGTGCAAGGCACCAAGCTCTGCCAGCACCAAAGCCAACCAGGCAGAGGGGGGCTGGCCAAGGCCACAGGCAGCCTCCTCTCCAAAGCCTGTAGGTTCTAATGAAGGGAGCTGCACAGAAGATGGAGGACAGGGGCAACAGGGAGCATGTGGCTTAGCACAGTGTCTCTGCCTCCCCCAGATGATCCAGTTTGTATCTTCAAGCATCAGCCTCAGCCACCACACTCAGTGCTGAAGTTTCTGCAGGACATCTTTGCCAGCAAGGATACCGCCAGCATCTTCTACCACACAGACATGATGGTGCTGATTGACATCCTGGTGCGGCAGATTGCTGATCTCTCCCCAGGAGACAAGGTGCTCACAGTGACAGATGGGCATACTGGGGAAAGGAGCAGAGTCCCAAAGCTGCAGTCTCCTGGTCCTCCTTAGGGCCTCCTGGTGCAGGCAAGAGTGGAGTCTTGGGGTGGGCACAACATTTCTGGGTGTTCAGTCAACTTTGGAGGCTGAGGAGGAAGGGGAGATTTAACCTGCCCAGCACACAGCAGTAGAAAGGCATGTTTGAAGAAGGAAGTGCTAGGCTTCTTGTGCTCTGTACCCTTCTGCCAGGGAGCTTTGGGAACAGGGACCGTCTCTGAGTAGTAGAAGTAGGAGGTATCTCTCTGGTTTGGTTATTGCAAGAGGCAGGGGATATATGGGTGAAGAGCAGCACTGGGTTGCTGTGGGAAAAGCAGAGTTTTCCATAGTTACTAATGAGCCTTAAGGAAAAGCAAGTGCCTCTGGGGTCGCTCTCTGGCTGCTGGTGCAGCAGCAGCTGCTCATGCTGTAATGGAGGCTGGCATGCTTGTTTATCTCACTTTAAATCTTTTATTGTGCTCTGTGTTTTGTCTCCCCTCCCACTTGGCAGCTGAGGATGGAGTATCTCTCCCTGATGCACGCCATCATCCGCTCCACACCCTATCTGCAGCACCAGCATCGCCTCTCCGACCTGCAGGGCATCCTGCAGCGCATCCTGGGGGAGGAGGAGGAGAGCCAGCAGTGCCAGATGGACAAACTGATCATCCTGGAGATTTATAAGGAGTTCCCAGAAATCTCTCCCAGTACCAGCTAACTACCCCTTGGCTTGGACTGGAGTTTGAACCACTTGGATCGACGATGTCTCCTGTTGACACTTTCCCCCCATTCCCTTCCAGTACAGCTCATACCTTATACCCCTCTGTGCGAGGCCTAAGGTTGGGACAGGGTTCACCAGCCCTCTACAGATGACAGTGGCAGAAAGGGCAGGGGGTGCCCCCGGGCCTGGTGCTGAGGGGGAAGTTGGAGCAGTGTGGACACTGGCACGTGGTTTGCCTGCATAACTTGGGCAGGAGGAATTTAGGCAGCTGGTGTTAGCTGGAAGGGCAGAGAGTTTGTGAGGGACTTAGCAGCTGGGGTGGGGGTGTTAAGCTGTGCTGGTGTCCCAAGGTCCCAAAGCAAAAGGCCTTTGCCTTAGAGTATCACTTCTTTTCCATGTGCATCTCTCTCCCCGCAGTGACCAAGTGGAGTTTGCTGGTGCTTGGAAGAAGCTTTTGTAACATCTGTTTTGTTTTCTGCTGCTAGTGCCAATGTGCTGCAGCCCTGCCAAGGGGAGGTAGCTTGCTCGCTGTCTAATGCCTCGTCTAGTGAGCCTTTCACTCCCTCCTGGCCCTCAGCTTTGCCTCTGGGTAGCAGCCCACCTGGGTGGGTCATAGAGGTCTTCTCTTAACAGCTGCTTATTTCAATCTGCTTTCAATTGTGACGTTTAAATCTGAATTTCTTGCACACTGTGGCAGCCTAGAAGTAACGACCGTGCGGGTGACGCTGCCCTTGGGAAGCCTTTGACCCAGACACAGCACAAAAACGTGTCCTGCTAAGCAAAAGCTGCTGCTTGCCACCTCTCTGGCAGCATTGCCAAGGGGCTGTGCGTGGGCAGGCCCGCTCTGTTCGTGAAGCGTGTGGATTTCTTGCCTTGAGCTTCATAGTAGCTCTGCCTCGCTGCCCTCCCTCCCCACATGGCAGCGCTTGGAGGCAGCGTGAGCCTGGTGTCCAGTAGCTGTTTGTGACTATGCACGAGTGTGGGGAACCCTTATTTATATTTCCTCTAGGTTTCTAGCAAATGGGATTAACCTGTTTCCCTGTTACAGACAGTCACACACACTAACACGTGGGTCTCATATATTTGTGCGCGTGGTCTGGTCACTCCTTGTCCCCAGCTCTTCCTTTGCAGTATCCAGTGTAGGATCTAATTTTTTTTTTAATTATTTTTTTTTAGTTTAAAGCAATGACATGAGCTCTGTTCTGCAGGCCTGCACTCTGGGCACTGGGGCAGTGATGCTCAGGAATGGAGGGGGTTGGCCTGGTAGCCAAGGAGGTCAAAGACCTCCTGAAGTCAGGCTGGGAATGGCCAAGCTTAACAACCACCGTCTTAGAGAAAAGTATTTTTCCCCTGTAAAAATGTATGAATGTCAAAAGGGATCCTGTATTTTCTTAAACACTATGTGTAACACGCAGAGGAATAAAAATGTCTTAAACTGGACTTGTGTGAATGTAGCCCTGCCTACCTTGTCCTGTTGTGGGAGGTCCCCGCAGGGGTGGGGGTGGCTCAGGTGCCTGCTGCCTGCTCTGGCTGCTGACCCTCGAATGGCAGCAAGACAGTAGTTTTCCCACACTCAGCTTCTTGCACGGTGTTTTCCTATCATGTTGCTGGCAGAGGAGGAGTGGTGGTGGGCAGCAGCCCCTGCAAGGAACACAGCCATCCACCTCTGTGGGCCTGTCCAGAATGCCTCAGCTGGCTCCTGCCTGCCCTGAGGCAGCAAGCCCCTGTGGCCGTGGTTTATCAGCCTGTATCGAGTGCTGATGAATCGTGGTTTGGCTGTGGATGGCTGTTCCCAAACCTAAGCCCCATGTAAGGTGCTGTGGGGGGGCCTTGGATGGTGACTGTGTGCAGTGAGGGGGCAATGGGTGCTTGGTGAAGCCGAGAGTTGGCAGCAGGGAAGGTGCTCTCTGCTCCTGGCTGCATGCCAGGGGTCCCAGCCGGGCAGCGTGCTACAGCCCTGGACAAGGGTAGGGGTGTAATGCCAGAGCTGGCTGTGCCCCCCTCAAACACAGAGGGCTGCACCAAGCACAGCTGCCTGCAGAAATGGGGCCAGGGCTGTGCCCAGCTCCTGCCTCTTTGGCCTGTCTCCCAGGTGCCAGGGCTTGTGGCCTTGCAGTGTGTTAAGCTGCACTCCTGGGGAGAAATCGCAATGGGTGAGGGCTGCCAGCACCCATGGGTGTGGGAAAAAATCCGTGGAGGCTTAAAGGACGACACGCAGTCACCAATATGGTTAAAGTGAAGTCGTTTATTAACAGTGGACACTCGCTTTATATAGAGCCTTTGTTTATATAACGATATCTTGCAGGTGGCTTTATCTTGGCCACAAATTCTGTTCTCACAGAACTTCTGCTGGCTACCTCATTATCCTGTTATTCTTCTTTTCTACTGCCAGTTCCCTTATCTTTTTCCCATAGCTCATCTTTCAGTAACCTTGCAACTGGGTCTCAAGGCCCTTAGTTTACTCTAGCTGAAACTAAACAGTCAGGATTGCTCACATGTCTGTTTTCTTCCAGACAGTTTCCCAACACATGGGTGCCCACCCTGCAGTGGCTTTCCTGGAGCCCCTTGCTCTGTGCAGTGTATGGCTGCACATCCCCCTGAGCTAACCTCAGCTTGCCTCTGGGTGCTGCTTGGGCTTGTCAGCTTGTGTTCCACTGGCACGGAGGGATGTTCCTCTGTCACTTGCCCTCAGTGACACAGCCCAGGCTCTGCTGTGTGAAGCTGGGACAAGCCCAGACCCCAGGAGTAGCCCAGAAGGACCATGAGTTTTGTTGGCTAGGACCACAGCCTGGGCAAAACCTGCTGTGACAGTGCCCTGGCTGGCAGAGCCCTGGCGAGGTTGAGCCTGCGCAGGCAGAGCTGGCAGCATCCCTGAGCCATTGCTGTCCCTGCACTGTTAAGTGTGAGCCTGCACCACCACTGTGCTGTCACCACTGCAAGAACTGGAAAAGCTGGGGGCCAGTCTGCTGTGGGGGTCCCAAGGGAGAGCTGCACCCGCTGCCTGGGAAAGGCAGGGAATGAAACCGCAGTGTGTAAACTCATTATCCCTGGGCCTGCTCAGTGGTTCCTGCTCTGTGAGTGACAGGCTCAGATAACACACTTGTGTTTCCATTAGAGGTGATGAGCCCCTATTAGAGCCGTATCTCCTCACATTTTTCATTGTGGTGCAACAGTGAGGGGTTCTGGGGGGCTGGCACGGAGGGACCGATGTGCTGCCTGTGACCTGCGCCTCTGCTTTATTGTCTGGAATGATTCAATTACAGCTATTCTGTGGCAGTTATACCCCAATGGTTTTCTCCTCCTACCCTGATCTGTCAGCTGGGTAATTAGAACAAATAAACTTGAAAGCCCTCGTAATTTTTTAAAAGCATCTCCTCTCTCCTGATTTGGTTTCTTGATGGCAAATCCCCACTTTGAGGAGGTGTGATGTATAATCCAGCCAGCAGTGGGGGCTTGTGTGAGGCCAGCATCTTTTTGTCTGACATAGGTGCTGTGCTGCCCTTCCTTGGATGAGGTTTTTTGGGTGAGCTGCACCTGGAGCCAGGGCTGCTCTGGTATTAGCCTAATGGTACCACTCGGGAGTGCTCGGGGCATGGTGGGGGCAATGTAAATCCCCCCAGAGCACTGTGTGCACATGGCTGGCATGGTGCAGGACCAGCCAAGCCAAAGGCATTGTGTGGTGGCTGAGGAGATAATCGTAGCAGATTACTGATGTTCAGGAATCCTATGTAGTTTATGAATTAACATGCCCACTTCTCTGGAGGGTTAGAAATCCACACCCACCAGGTGAAAGCCAGTGGTGGTCATGGATGGTGGGGGGGTACAGGAACACGGAGTATTGGACAAAGGTGAAATGCTGGTGGTATTTGGATTCAGCACTGCAGCAGCACCATGTGGGATCCTACAGCCCAGTCTGCAGCAGGTGCAGAAGCCACTACTGCAGCCAGTGGCAGCTGGACCCCCTCGAGGTCCCCAAACCTGCTGCATCCAAGGGTCAGGTCATCTCTTTTCTCCTCCCTGTGCAGATGGCCTGCACTGTCAAAAGAAGTGTATGGCTCCACAGCAGCCACTCAGGTTTCTACCAAGGGACCACAGGACCTTGCACAGCCCTGGGAGTGAGAGAGAGGTTTCTTCCCAGCCTACCCACCCTGACCCACAGCCCAACAAGAAGAGTGTCACATGGGGGTCTTGCAGCCCATTTGGAACCAGGGCGTCCATGGAGGCACTGTGTATCCTGTGTGCCCTTCCCTACCCCATCCTTAATTCCTGCCATCTTCCACATTTACTTCCAAGTTTCCGTCCCCGAAGCAGCTCTTTTTTCCTTGACATGTGCCCCAGCCGCCATGCCTCGGGCTCTCCTCTTCTTCAGCAGGACGTGGCACACTGAATGCTAACAAGGACAGAACCCCGTTATTCCTAAACCTATTATAAGCTTCAGTGGATTAGTCTGAGATACAAGTTGTTGAGATCAAACCAACAGCTAAGTTGCGAGACTGATGTGCTAAAGAACCATCCTGACGCACGGGCCCCAAACTGAATTTTCTTTGGGAAAATGGTTTGTTTTTTTTTTAGGGGGGCTGGAAGAAAAACCTCGCACCTGGCAGGTGTCCCGCTCACGGCGGCCACAACCCCACAGAGCACCAGGCACACCTAGCACCGGGAGACACATCCCCAGCGCGCTGCCCGCCTCCCCCTCCCTGGGCCCGTCCCGTCCCACCGCACAGCACCGCGCCCGCTGACCGCCCGCCCTCAAGATGGCGGCTGCGGGGCGGGCGGGGGCGGAGCGGGGCGGGGCGGGGCGGCGGGAGCCATGTTGGGGCTGCGGGAGGAGCCGCCGCCGCCGCCGCCACCCCCGTCAGTAGCAGCAGCGGCAGCGGCGGGGCGCGGGGGGCGGCCATCGCCACCGCTGGGCGGGGGCGGTGCCGAGCCCAGCCGCCGTGAGCCCGGGCCGGGCGGCGGCCGCCGAGGCACCATGGCGGCGGAAGAGCCGGTGGCCGCCCCGAACCGCCGCCGCTGCTGCCATCACCGGGGGCTGCCTCCGCTGCTGCTGCTGCTGCTGCCGCCTTTGTTCCCCCCCGGGCTGGGGGCCTCCGCGCCGCCGCCGGGCTGGGGTCCGCCGGCCCGCGGGGGCTGCCCCGCCGCCGTGCCGTGCTGGGCGGTGGCGGTGTCTCCGGGGCTGCTCGCCGCCTCCCGCCGCCGCTTCCCGTCGCGCTGCCCACCCCGCGCCGCTCCACCGCTCCCCTTCCCGCCTGCATCCCCGGGGCGGCGGAGCCGGCGCGCAACCCCCAACCGTCACCCGCTGTTCCCTCAGTACAACTACCAGGCGGAGGTGGCGGAGAACCAGCCGGCGGGGACGGCGGTGGTGGCGGTGGCGGCCCAGGACCCTGACGGGGGCGAGGCGGGGCGGCTGGTGTACTCCATGGATGCTCTGATGAACAGCCGCTCGCTGGAGCTCTTCAGCATCGACCCGCGGGCCGGGCTCATCACCACCACCCAGGCCCTGGACCGCGAGAGCATGGAGCTGCACTACTTCCGCGTGACGGCCGCCGACCATGGGGCACCCCGACTCTCTGCCACCACCATGGTGGCTATCACCGTGGCTGACCGTAACGACCACGACCCTGTCTTTGAGCAGAGCGAGTACCGGGAGACCATCCGGGAGAACGTGGAGGAGGGATACCCCATCCTGCAACTGCGGGCCACCGATGTTGACTCCCCACTCAACGCCAACATCCGCTACCGCTTCGTCAACGAGCAGGCTGCCCACGCCGTGTTTGAGATTGATCCCCGCTCCGGCCTCATCACCACCAGCGGGCCAGTGGACAGGGAGAAGATGGAGAGGTACTCCTTGGTGGTGGAGGCCAACGACCAGGGGAGGGAGCCAGGGCCCCGGTCTGCCACGGTCAAGGTCTACATCACAGTCCTTGATGAAAATGACAATACCCCTCAGTTCAGTGAGAAGCGCTACATTGTCCAGGTGAGGGAGGACATACGGCCTCACACAGAGATCCTGCGTGTCACTGCCACAGACCTGGACAAGGACAACAACGCATTGGTCCACTACAACATTATCAGTGGGAACAGCCGGGGCCAGTTCTCCATTGACAGCATCACTGGGGAAATACAGGTGGTGGCCCCGTTGGACTTTGAGGTGGAGCGTGAGTATGCCCTGAGGATCCGTGCTCAGGATGCAGGGCGCCCTCCCCTCTCTAACAACACTGGCATGGCCAGCATCCAGGTGGTGGACATCAATGACCATGCCCCCATCTTTGTCAGCACCCCTTTCCAGATCTCTGTCCTGGAGAACGCTCCCCTTGGTCACTCTGTCATCCACATCCAGGCCGTGGACGCAGACTACGGCGAGAACTCGCGCCTGGAATACAAACTGACTGGGGTCTCGGCCGACACGCCCTTCGTGGTGAACAGTGCCACGGGGTGGATCACGGTCAGTGGGCCCTTGGACCGGGAGTCAGTTGAGCACTATTTTTTTGGAGTTGAGGCTCGGGACCATGGGTCTCCATCTTTATCAGCCTCCGCCAGCGTCACCATCACTGTCATGGATGTCAACGACAACCGTCCTGAGTTCACTCAGAAGGAGTACTTCATCCGCCTGAATGAAGACGCAGCCGTGGGGACCAGTGTCCTCAGTGTTACAGCAATTGACCGGGATGTGAACAGTGCCATCACCTACCAGATCACAGGAGGCAACACGCGGAACCGCTTCTCCATCAGCACACAAGGCGGGACGGGGCTCATCACTTTGTCTCTGCCACTGGACTACAAGCAGGAGAGGCGCTACGTGCTCACCGTGACGGCGTCCGACCGCACCTTGCGTGACAACTGCCACGTTCACATCAACATCACCGATGCCAACACACACCGGCCTGTATTCCAGAGTGCCCACTACTCTGTGAGCATCAATGAGGACCGGCCTGTGGGCAGCACTGTGGTGGTCATCAGTGCCACAGATGATGACGTGGGGGAAAATGCCCGCATCACGTACTACCTAGAAGATAACGTCCCTCAGTTTCGCATCGATCCAGACTCTGGGGCCATCACTCTCCAGGCAGAACTGGATTATGAGGACCAGGTCACCTACACGTTGGCTATCACTGCCAAGGACAATGGGATCCCCCAGAAAGCAGACACCACCTATGTTGAAATCATGGTGAATGACGTTAATGACAATGCCCCCCAGTTTGTCAACCCTCATTACCAGGGCATGATCTCTGAGGATGCACCTCCCTTCACCAGTGTGCTCCAGATCTCTGCCACTGACCGGGATGCCCACACTAATGGGCGGGTTCAGTACACCTTCCAGAATGGGGAGGATGGGGATGGAGACTTCACCATAGAGCCCACCTCAGGGATCATTCGCACTGTCCGCAGGCTGGACCGTGAGAATGTTCCTGTCTATGAGCTGACTGCATATGCTGTGGACAGGGGCATCCCTGCTCAGAGAACTCCTGTCCATATCCAGGTTACCATTCAGGATGTGAACGACAATGCCCCTGTCTTCCCTGCTGAAGAGTTTGAGGTCTTGGTAAAGGAGAACAGCATCGTAGGCTCTGTTGTGGCCCAAATCACAGCTGTCGACCCAGATGAGGGACCCAATGCACAGATCATGTACCAAATTGTGGAAGGCAACATCCCTGAGATATTCCAGATGGACATTTTTTCTGGGGAACTCACGGCCTTGATAGACCTGGATTATGAGTCAAAATCTGAGTATGTGATTGTAGTGCAGGCTACCTCTGCCCCTCTGGTCAGCAGAGCCACAGTCCACATCAAACTTATTGACCAGAATGACAACAGCCCTGTTCTCAAGAACTTCCAGATCTTGTTTAATAACTATGTGTCCAATAAGTCCAACACCTTCCCTTCGGGGGTCATAGGGAAGGTCCCAGCTTATGACCCAGATGCGTCTGACCGCCTCTTCTACACCTTTGAGCGAGGAAATGAGCTGCACTTGTTGATTGTAAATCAATCTAGTGGGGAACTGAGGCTGAGCCGTAAGCTGGACAACAACCGTCCACTTGTGGCCTCCATGCTGGTGACTGTCTCAGGTAGGGTGTGAAAATCATTAAACCTTTAATGCAGTACCTTTGGGGGGTTTGTGTGGTCCCCCTCAAGCAGCCTGTTCTGTATTGGCAGGGGTGAGCTGGGGACTGGCAACAAGATTTGAATTAGGAGTCACTTCAAATTTTTTAATTGGGAATTCCTGGTGGGGTGGAGAAGGGTGTGAGTGGGGGCATGCTGTGGGGGAGCCCTTTGTGAGGGGACCAAGGCTGGAGGTGTCTGTAAGAACAAAGCATTGTTACTCAGCTGTGAGGTTTGCATGTTGGAGGTGCTGTCACCAGCAAGGCTGTGATGTGTGCTGTAGGGTTCTGGCTGGGCAAGTGGCCTCTTCCTGGGGTGGCCAAGCCACTGGCCTAGAGTCTGGCACAGAGCTTCCTTCCCAAGCACCGGAGGGTCTGCTCCCTGCTGATACCGAATGCTTCCCTGGCTGTGCTTGGGGTGATTGAACTTGGTGTGGAGGGAGCCCTCTTAAAAATACCTATGCTGGTAGCAAATGGCTCAGTCTGGATTCTGGCTGTGGCACCTACCAACACCTAGACTTTCTGGTGTGGCTTTTAAAACCTGGCACCTTTCTTCAGCCAGCTTAGCTTTGCAGAGAACAGTGTAACAAACCTTCGAGTGCAGAGATTAAAACTCTCATCTTGTGTGTTGCTGGAGTATTCAAATGCAGATGCTGGTGGTAGCTGCCATGGTGGCTTTGGGGATTGTTTGAGTCCCCTTTGGCCATGCTGAGGGCAGGGCAAAGATGGACCCAGGGGCTTGTCTGTAAGCCAGCAGGGTTTGGACCTGGAGCTCTGCACTGCCTGAGCTTTGCCTTCACTATCAGCCTTTCTTTGCTTGTGGATGTGTGATGTGAAATGGAGGCATCTGTCCATCGGTGAGCTGAGGAGCAGCTTTGGAGAGGCAGGGCAAGAACCCTCTTTGGAAGGGCCAAGCACTGAACTACCAAGAGTGCCTAAGGAGCCGTACGTTAAATCACGATGCTACTCTGACTTACACCCAGCAGCTACCCTCCCTTTTCACCCTCTCTTTATCTGGCTTATTCAGTGAGAGGATTTCTTTCAAAAGATGGAGTGAGGGCTTTAAGAGGGAACCTGTTAAAGGCAATCCTGCATGGCCAGCACCAGCCCATTGGTGGGTTGGGGTTCTCTAGGGGTTAATTACAACTGCAAGGCTGGCTGAGAGCACACATGCCAGTCGATGGTGATGGGGGGGTGGTTTTGACCTTTCCAGCTTCTGCCTGAATGTGTCTATGCAAGCCCTGCCTCCTTGCACACTTAACCCTGCACAAAGGCAGGAGACAATCACATCCCGAAGTCCTGCATCGAGCCGCCTCTCGGCGAGGGGGCCCTTGCAGCCAGAGTGTCGTCATCTTCCAGCAGGAAGAGAGGGGAGAGGTGTGCTCATGAATGGGCAAAGATGGAAGGGGAAGAGCTGTACTGGGGAGGGAAGTGAAGCTCTGGGAAACGGGCCTTTTGTTGGCTTTGATATTAGCTATGGAGGTGGAGGTCCGGTTTGGTTTTTCCTTCTTCATTGTTTGAAGCCCAGCTGGCAGCCCCATACTGTCACTGTGTGCAGGGGGGGGGGGTGGGCTTGCAGAGCTGGTGGCCAGGACATGCAGACCCGGCTGCATTGTTTGCCTGGGTGCAGCACCATGCTGGAGCACCCTTCTCCTGCAGGAAGGACACAATAGCACCCAAGTGGGTGCCCCAAGGTTCAGCTTTGGGGGAGGGAGCAGCTTCCCTGCCTGTCTGTGAGCTTTATGGTCCCTTTGAGAGAGGCTGGATCCCACTAAATCACAGGGCAAGAGGCCTTTCTGCCTGCCTGTGAGCTGTGTGTGTTCTCACCTCAGCCCCTTGCAGGAGGCAGTGAAGGCGTGAGCCATCACAAACCTGTGCCTTTAAAAGGGAACAGCCTGTAAAGCCTCCAAACTGATGCCAGCTCTTCACCCATGTGTGGTCACCTGCAGCTGCTTAAAAATGGTTCTTGGCCTATGGGGGTGGAGGATGGTGGGGTGGTGGGGCTGTGTCCACAGCCAGCAGCGTGATGAGAGCAGGGCATTGCAGGACATTGCCATCATGCTGACTTTAAACCGTTCCAGACTGGTTTCACTGGGCCATGCTGCTGGGCTGGTGGCAAGGGTGGAGGCTCAGCCAAATTCAGCTGCGTTGCCCCTGTACCCATTAAGCTTTGTGCACAGCTCATCTTGGCATGCAGCCCAGGAGCCTGCTCTCGTGAGGGGACCCATTTGTCCAAGATGTCTCACCTAAAATCCTAGCCTATCAAGAACTCTCTAGAGCACATTTGTCCTTACTTCTATGTCTAATCACATCAGAGACAGCTTTTCAAGCTGGAGAAGAGTCCCAGGGTTGCCCTGGCCTTCCACAAATTGAATGTCTCTCCTCTCTTGAAGAGCCCAACCTCAGGACCATCCTTCGGTGTTAGGTCCATTGCAGCTGGAGGTGCTGACAATGAAGGGGTGGGAGACTTACAGGTTTCCATTCCTGGTTAGGAACAATTTTGGAGTCGTTATGCTTATTGGATTTTAGATCCTGTCTTTAGAGCTGCTGGGAGAATGACATTCATGTTCTGTGCTGTGTGAGGCGAGTCTGATTTACTTCCAAGATTTCTTAATCTGTCAAAGGGGCATCAAAATCTTGAGAGATCTGCCAGAGTCATTCTGAAGTGGTGAGGAATGTTCACCTTACTTATGCCTGTCTCCTTCTATCGTAACTTCTCCATCTTGGGGGCATTTTATTATGCCTTAGCTGCAAATGTGAAAGCTGCCTCTGCCTGTCCCTTCAGCACTCTTTGACATCTCTGGGGTGGACTCTCTGGGTGTTGCAGTCGGAGCTCTTGGACTCTGGCTCTGCAGCTCACAGCCTTTATCTGAGCTCCTGGACCTCAGTGAAGGATAGGGATGTATCACAGTCCTGGAGCTCTGTTCCTTGACTGACATCACAGCCCTCAGGAGGGGTCTGCTGCCCATCCTGTGCTCTTCCTGTAGCTTTGCTGTTTTTCAGGCTGGTAATTGTCAGTCCTGGAAGTGCAGACATGGTGACCTGGTGCTGCTGAGCATGGAGGTTAGAGCCCCTTGTGTCCCTTCTCCCCGCTCCTTTCCCTGTAGGCATATTTCCAGGGCTCCTTGCTTTGCTGCATGAATATTTACCAGGCACCAGCTCTCCAGCCACAGGATTTAATCAGAAAGGCTGAGCATTTGTGATTAAAATGCTTCCCAGGGGGGTCAGTGCCTTCAGCCAGCTTTGGGCTTTCTTTTGGTAGCTTTTTTTTTTCTGTCCCCATTTGCAGCGGGTCATTCTCCTGACCATCTGCTTCCCCTTGCATGGAGCTGAGGGAGAGGCAGTCCTGGGTGTGATGCTGAAGTAGAACACCATGTTATGGGGGAGCTTACTGGGGAGAACTGTGGGGCCAGAGCTGGCCCTGAAATTGCTGCAGGACACTGGGACAGGGGCACTTGGGCCTTTCTGCTGTGGGCTGGACAGTGTCCAGAGCATTGGGCACCCTGCAGCCTGCCTGCTGGGAAGTCCCCAGCCATGGCCTTCTTGCTCTTGGATGCATTGCTGGCCTCCAGCATGCCCGAGGACTCAGCATGGCTTCAGCTGAGGCCAAATAACAGCCATGAATCAGGCAAGTGTCTGCCTGTGCGTTGCTGGGTGCTGAGCACCCCTCAGGGAGGGTGAGACCTCTGGGCCTTGAGGCTCCTTCTGGATGGGCCATGAGACTGAGTGGGGAGAGCAGGAGGTAGCTGGGCTCGACCCGAGCTCACATTTTCCTTGTCTGGAGAGAGAAACTGAGAGGAGGGGACAAAGGGAAAGGAGAGAGAGCAGGACACAGCACAGCTTCCTGCTGAGAAGGGGGTTGGTGTCAAAGTGGTGGCATCCCAGGGTGCTGCCTCACCAGGTGGTCTCTCAGGGAGTGATTCCAGACTGCTGGTGGTTCAGTGAGCATCTTAGGCTTGTGTATTTACCCTTGCTCCAGCTTTCCCAACACTGGATGATCTCAGCAGCCCCTGAGCCACATGGAGAGAGAAGGTGCTTCTGGAGACAGAGGTGATAATGCCAGTTCATTGAGCTGAGCCCAGGCAGATCTAAATCCTGCAGCACCTCCAGCCAGGTACTGGACAGAGCTGTTTGGTAACTGCTGCTCATACCGCCTCCCGTGTTAGAGCCATCAGGCTGTCACACAAAGAGGTGGTTTTCTCACCTTGCTGCTGTATGGGTTGGGAATAGTTTGATTTCAGAGAGAAGCAAACCCCTTCCTGAGGGGGATTAGCTCCTGGGTGACTGTACTGGCACAGCTGCTCTCCCAGCCCCCTGCCAGCCTTATCTCCAGAGCAGCAGCCCCTGCGTGCAGGCTGGTGCTTGTGCAGGAATTTGCAGGGTCACCAGAAAGCTTTCACCTTCTGAAGAGAAGAGAGAGATAGGGGAAAAAAGAGAGACATTTCAATCTTTAAATCCTCCTGCACCACCAACTTCAAACGGGGCTGAAGGAAATCAAAAGGCTTTGCAGCAAAGCAGCCCTGGGGAGAGAGGAGCAGTAAAGGCAGCTTTGCACATGAGGCTTGGAGCTGGGGCACGTGTGGGGCACAGGGGGGGATGGCATTTACACTCTTGGTCCTTGTAGGGCTGAGTCTGACCAGGGTGCCAGGAAGCCTGCTGCCCCTTGTGCCCCCTTGCCCTGGGTTGCAGGAGGTGAAGCATTGTTGGGCAGGGTCTGGCTGGGTGTGCCAGGCTGAGGCAGAGCAGGACTGCTCTAAGTGCTGCTGTGGGGGCATCTTTGCTTTAGCTGCTCATCCTCTGAAGTGAGACCTGCCACTCTGCCTACCTTTTCACAGGGCCACCTCCCATATCAGCATTTAAATTGAGTGTTGAACCTGACATAGATGCCCAGAAGAGGATGCATGAGGTTGTCTCTGTGGAGCTGATTTACCTGGCAGAGGTCAGCGTGGCAGATGGGGAGAGGGAAGCACCCCAGCAAACTCTTTGCTCATTATTTGGGTGGCCTTGCATTTGCACAGGCAGCTGAACCCAGTGTCTCCAGGGGAAGGTTTGGGTTTGTCACTTCTTGGTCACGTATTTGATGTTACAGCAAGAAGTCACCATCAACATGCTGATGTAAATATTGTCTCAGGATGGTGATAGCCAAATCTTTGAGGAAACAAGGAGGTTTGGGGCTCTGGTGTATATGAGGTGGGAGAGGGTAGCAACCATGTGCTGTCAACACTCGCAGGGCATTAAAATTTGGGTGCTGGCAGTGGACTGGAAGACAGATCACCCTATTTCCCTAGGAGCAGTGAGGCTCTTTATGAGCCTCATCGAGCATTTCTGGAGCCACAGAGGTTGGCATAGTCCTTGCCTCACCATGTTCTGCCTGCCAGAGGGTCCAGGAAAACTGGGAGAGAGGAGGTGTCCTGAAGCAGCAGGTGGGCTGAGATGCTGCCAGTGGCCAAGGTCCTGAGAGAGAGTAGGTGGTAGGCTGGCACACTCTGAGTGTGCATGCACACTCTTGTCTTCATGCCTGGGAGATTGCTGTCATGGTGCAGTGTCTCAAGGGGAGGGAGTTTGTTTCCAAGGAAAGTGAAGATTAAAGAGAATTAAATAAAGCGGAGATGGGCCAAGGGAGGAAGAGATGTGGAGCAGATGGTGAGAAGGGGGGAAGCAGGGAGACTGGCACGAAAGCCTTGGAGACCCTGGAGAAGAGGGAAAGGAAATGGCAGGAGAGCACGGGCAAAGGCAAAAGCACCTCTGTTCCTGAGATCTCAGTTTGCAGCTGAGATCCAGAACAGGGAAGAAACCTGAGAGTTATCTCAGTGGAGAGCCTGATGGGAGGGAGCTTTCTTTACCAAGGACTTGGGCCTTTTGGGCACCACACTGGGGTGCAGGGCTTTGCCCCAGGGTAAGATGGAGGAGAGCCTCCAAGCAGCAGGAAAGACCTGAAGCATGTCCTTGTTCTGTCTCACAGATGGGATCCACAGCGTGACGGCCCAGTGTGTTCTGCGGGTGATCATCATCACAGAGGACATGTTGGCCAACAGCATCACGGTGCGGCTGGAGAACATGTGGCAGGAGCGCTTTCTCTCCCCTCTGCTGTCCACCTTCCTGGAAGGGGTGGCCACCGTGCTTGCAACACCCAAGGAAGACATCTTCATCTTCAACATCCAGAACGACACCGATGTGGGCGGCACGGTGCTCAACGTCAGCTTCTCAGCCCTGGCGCCGCGGGGCGGGCGGTATTTCAGTTCAGAGGAGCTGCAGGAGCAGCTCTACATGAAGCGCATGGTGCTGACGGGTGCCTCCATGCTGGATGTGCTGCCCTTTGATGACAACGTCTGCCTGCGGGAGCCCTGCCAAAACTACATGAAGTGCATCTCCGTCCTCAAGTTTGACAGCTCAGCCCCCTTCATTGCCTCCCCCTCTACCCTCTTCCGGCCCATCCACCCCATCACCGGCCTGCGGTGCCGCTGCCCGCAGGGCTTCACCGGGGACTACTGTGAAACGGAGATCAACCTCTGCTACTCCAACCCCTGCCTGAATGGTGGGATCTGCACCCGCAAGGAGGGGGGATACACGTGTGTTTGCCGACAGCACTTCAGTGGTGAGTGCCTGGAGCTGGGGACCACAGGGGAATGGGTGAGCAGGTCCCTTGGTGTTGCTGTCACTGAAGTCGGGGTCCTCTTCCCAGCAGGGTGGTGGGCGTCACAGCCCCTCTTTGCCCGCAGAGGTCCAGCTCTGCACATGCCTCTCCACGTTTCCATGGTGCTGTATGTGCAGGGCTGACATTATCATAGAAATCAGTCTTGCAAGGAGCTGGGGACCCTGGCCACCACCTCCCAGCCTTTATCAGAGTGTGGAAAGGCCAAGCTGGACTGTGCCATGCTGGGGCACAGGAGACTCCTTGGCACTACCCCATGCCAGTGGGGCGATGGGCTCCAAAACTGTGCTGGTTTCAACCCATGCCAGTCTTCAGCTGGTCTGGCAAAGGTCTGGAGCCCACCCAGGCCCAACATGGTGGTGTGTGAACTGGTGTGTGAAAAGAAGGGAAAGCTGGGCTTAGTTTCCCTCCCAGGCAAGATCCCATCCAGGTACATCTAGTCCTAGCTGCGGGGGCAATCCCTGAGCCAGCCAGTCTCTCGTTGCCACAAGTCCCCAACAGACTGTGGAGACTCATGCCAAGCTGCTGGCAACCTGGGGATGAGAGAAGATGGCCTGTGGCTACTGAGGAGGGAGCCCCTGCCTTGCCCTCACTGCTGAAAGGAGCAAAGCAGCAGATGGCTGCCTTGGAGCCACTCTCATGTTGGTGGCTCCTGGTGAGATAAGCAGTCAGTGGTAATTAACCCCCAGCATCTGAAGCGTGAACAGCCATTAGCAGAAGGGTTAATGAGCTCGTTTCCCTGACACTTCATGCTGTCTCCTCATCCTCCTTGCATGCCATGGAGCAAGTAATAGGAGCAAGTCCCAGGCCATAGGACTGCAGCTGAGCAGTTCTCTGAGGGCTGTGGGAACAGCAGGGGAAAAGGACCTGGCCAGAACCCCTGCATAGCACTGCTGAGCTGGCTTAGGGCATCCCCGCTACTGATGCCAGCAAGGTACAAGGGTATTTGGTGTCCTGCATATGGCTGCTTTGCATTTGGCTTTTGCTCCTGTGTCAGAGCCTGCACACAGGGTGAGGAAGCTCCTGATCCTGTAAGAGGCTTTCATAGCTATTGGCATGGAAACTCAGGGGTGCTGGGCTGTACCCACACCATGAAACCAGGACTGTAATGTTTATCCCAGGCCTATGCAGTGGCAGTGCCCAAGGGGGCACTCTCAGCATTGTCAGGACTTCCCTGGCATGTCGTTACCTCTCCATCCTTCATACTGTGTAGCCCGTCTGTGGCCAGTCCCCTTCTGTCCCATTCCCATGCCATCCTTCAGATGAGCTTCAGCTTCATCCTTAAGTGGAGCTGGGGCTGAGGCTGCAGGGCTGGTGGTGGTAGCCAGCTTGCTGGCTGCTGTGGGGAGCATCTGGATGACAACTGGGTTGTCACATGCTTTGCCTGCCTGCAGCTGCCTCACAGACTCCTGCCCCTTGGCTGCCCTGCTGCAAATCTGGGCTGAGGTCTGCACTCCTGGGTCAGGGAGTGGCTGTGTGGCTGTGTGCATGCTCTCCAGCTGGGACATGTCCCAAGCTTCTCATCTTGTTTCTACCAGGTGAGAACTGTGAGGTGGACAGCCGCTCAGGACGCTGTGTGCCCGGCGTGTGCCGCAATGGTGGCACCTGCACCAACAGTGCTGACGGGGGCTTCCGCTGCCAGTGCCCAGCGGGTGGCTTTGAGATGCCCTTCTGCGAGGTGTCCACGCGCTCCTTCCCACCACGATCCTTCGTCATGTTCCGGGGCCTGCGCCAGCGTTTCCACCTCACCCTTGCACTCTCGTGAGTCTTTTCCTTCCTCTGTGGGACACCAGCACCCACCTGTTCATCTGGCGCTGCTCTGGTGGCTCTTGTGCACCTCGACCCAGGCCCCTGTTTCACCGGCTTTGCTTCACCGTTGGGCCACTCTGGTGCCTCTGACCAAAGGGCTCTGAATCTGCACGAGCACCTCTCCCCTGGCATCAGCTCACCCCTTCATTCAGTACCTCTGCCCTTCCCTGCTGCCAGCTCTATGCCTCCATGCCAGTCCCCCACTATTCCAAAGCACCTGCTGGATCAAGCCCCCAGCCTATTCTCAGTGTGTCCCAGTGCTGGGACGCTGGCGTGTGTACCACAGGAGAGCAGGGATCTGGGTGTGCTTCTTGTGCACACCCTGCCCTCCTGCTCCTTCCCTTTCCCCAGGTTCAGCACCATGGAGCCCAGCGGTCTCCTGCTCTACAATGGACGCTTGAACGAGAGGCATGACTTCTTGGCAGTGGAAATCATCCAGGGGCAGGTCCAGCTGAAATACTCCACAGGTAGGCTTGACCCTTCCTGTTGTGGGACTATGCCATGGGAGCTGCAAGAAGGCTTGTGCTGAGCAAGCAGAGCAGGGTGCTGCCCTGCATGGAACCCATGCTAACGGAGACAGGGTTGAGGGGCAGTGGATGGCAGAGGGGCTTGGTGTGTCTCAGGACACTCCCTAGGCTTAGGAGTACAAGTGCAGTAGGGGGGTTGTGAGCAAAAATAAGGACAAACCTTTTTGGAGTCTCTGCTGTCATTCTGCCCTGTTATTTCACTGCTTCAACTCTTGCCTTGCTGTGAGTCGGTCTGGAGAAGAGAACCCACTTGGGAGGGTGTTCTCTACCCATCAATGCTGATTTGTGGCCTTGCTGAGCCCATCCTGCTGTTCCTGAGGTGTGCCAGGGTCAGCTGCCAGAAGTTAACAACTGGGGCTTCCCTCCCATCCTGGGTCCAGCACTCCTCCCCACTCTCTTGCACAAAGCAACCTACCATTGCTCTGGCTCCACTGGTCTCCTCAGTCAAGGCCCAGTGGTGGGGGGGCTGGGCACACAATGCCCTAGCATCTAGGAGAGGCAGGCATGTCTGAGGGTTGTCCCTCAGCGTGCCATCATCCCTTTCCCCACAGGAGAGTCCAGCACGGTGGTGAGCCCCTACGTGCCGGGGGGTGTGAGTGATGGGCAGTGGCACACGCTGCAGCTCCGCTACTACAACAAGGTAGGTGTGACCCAGCTGTCCTCCTGCATGTGGGTATCTCCCCCCATGAGGTGTGAGTGAACAGCTCTGGCTCTCTTGTTCTCTGGCTCAGCCCCACAGGGGAGGCTGTGGAGAGAAGGTAGAAGTGGTTTTCAGCTGCTGGGGATGGGTGCAGTGGACAGCTGGGCCAAGTGGGAGACTGACCCTCAGGACCACACTGAGAGGCTGTAGGAGTACTCTTCACCACAGCCCATGCCCATCCTTGAGCCCTTGGGTGCCTGGGTCTGGGGACATGGGTGCTGCTAATGCTTTGCCTTTGGTTCCAGCCCAAGGTCAGTGCCCTGGGGGTGGTGCAGGGCCCCTCCAAGGACAAGGTGGCCATCTTGACAGTGGATGAATGTGATGCTTCAGTGGCCCTGCAGTTCGGCAGTGAGATTGGAAACTACTCTTGTGCTGCAGAGGGTGTGCAGACCAGCTCAAAAAAGTGAGTTCCTCAGGGATGGTTGAACACTGCTGTGGTGGGGAGAGGAGCAGAGCACTGGGGTCTCCTATGGAGTCAGCCCTTTCTGTCTGGGACCTCAGCCCTTTCCATCTGGGACCTTGGCTGTGCATACCTGTCCCCAAGTATTTCTGCTTCCCGGCCCCTTGCATTGAGGAGCCAACTGGCTCCTAAAGCCCCAGGTTTCTATACTTGCAGGTCTCTGGACCTCACAGGCCCCTTACTCCTTGGAGGAGTCCCCAACCTGCCAGAAAACTTCCCTGTCACTCACCGGGACTTTGTGGGATGCATGAGAGATCTGTACATTGACAGCAAACGCATCGACCTGGCCTCCTACATCGCCAACAATGGAACCACTGCAGGTACTGGTACCTCTGCTTCTGCCATCCCCTGCCCTGGGAATTTCCCTTCCTGCTCACACAACAGCACTGCTGGGCTGTAACAGCATCATTGCAGCACAGCTGGAGCTTAGCAGCTTCCTGTTGGGAAAGAGGGCCTCCAGATCCCACTCATAAGCCAATCCCCATCCCAGCTGATGATCTGGGACTGTGATGCCAAGTGCAGAGCCTGCAGAGCTGGTCTGTCTGGGAGGTGCTATAGGGAGTCAGTCCAGCTCTGCAGTATCTTTCTTCTGGTGTAAGGAGCAGCAACAGCTTTGATCCTCATCCCAGAGCAAGCAGAGCCCTTGCAGAGAGGCTGAATACTGAGGTTGCCACTCTGGCAGCCAAGGACAGGGCTGGTGGGAAGTGGTGCCTCTCCATATGGGCTGGAGGGAGGTGTCAAGCAGGTCAAGGCTGATGTGGGTGACTTTGGTACCTCTAGGCTGCCATGCCAAGCACACGTTCTGTGACTCCAGCCCCTGCAAGAACGGCGGCACCTGCTCTGTCAGCTGGGGAACCTACTCCTGCCTCTGTCCTGTTGGCTTCGGGGGCAAAGACTGCCGACACAGTGAGTGAGCGGGTGCTGCTGGGTGTGGGCAGGGTGGATGTGGGCAAGGCTGTGTTGGGGTTGCTGTGGAAGCAAGGTTAGGGGGGGCTGTGTTAGGTGAGCTAGCACTGTTGCCCCAGCATCTAGTGCTCCCTGCATGGTGCCCATCCCTTCTCCTCACCTCCACTTTCCTTTCCAGCCATGCACCATGCCCACTATTTCCAGGGCAACAGTGTCCTGACCTGGGACTTCAAGACAGATGTGAAGATCTCAGTGCCATGGTACCTGGGGCTGGCATTCCGGACACGCCAGCCAGACGGGGTGCTTCTGCAGGCCCATGCTGGACAGTACACCACGCTGCTCTGCCAGGTAGGGCCATGGCCTCAACTGCAGCACTGTGCCACAACTTCTGCTGCTGTCCAGCTCAGGAGAGCAGGAGGACTCTGCTGTCCATGTTGACTCCAGCCTGAGCAGGGGGTGGTTGAGGGCAGAGGTTTAGCAGGGCTGGGTTTCCCTTCCCATGCCCAGAGGGAGGGTAGGCTGGAGGCAGCTGGAGTTGGTGCTCACTGCTGCTTGTTGCTGGTTCCCTCTCTGCAGCTGGCTGGGGGCCTGCTCTCCTTCATGGTGAGCAGGGGCTCAGGCCGCAGCACCAGCCTCCTCCTGGACCAGCTGCAGCTCAGTGATGGGAGATGGCATGATCTCCAGCTGGAGCTGCGGGATGTCCGCAGCGGGCGAGACTCACGACATGTTATCACCCTCACCCTGGACTTTGGGCTCTACCAGGTAGGTGCTGCATGAGACCCCAGCACCAAAACAGGAGCTGTGGGGGATGCTTGGCGTACACGGGCCAGGCTGCACCCTTGGAGAGGACTGGAGCAGGGCTGATGCCAGTTGCCCCACGTTACTCCTTTTCCTCCTACAGGACACGGTGGTTGTTGGAAATGAACTGCATGGCCTGAAGGTGAAACACCTGCATGTGGGGGGAGTCCTGGGCTCTGGCGAAGTGCAGAATGGGCTGAGAGGCTGCATACAGGTGAGTCCATTGCTCTGAGCCTTCCTTTACAGTAGGTCTGTTACATGGAGGGTCTGGCAGCTGCTGCCATCATCCTCCCTGCAGCCGACACTTCTGAGAATTCAAGGCTCTGAGGGTGCTGTGAGGCAGCTGTAAACTGGTGGTGATGGAGGGTGGCTGCCCCTGGGGAGTTGTGGAAGGTAGGAGGATCGGAGCCTTGCCTGTCTGTCCTGGCTTCACTGTGAATTTGTCACCTGCATTGTAGGGTGTGCGGTTGGGTGACAGCATCACCGGGACCGTGCTGCCCAAGCCCAGCCATGCCCTGCGGGTGGAGGCTGGCTGCAGCGTGCCGAGCCCCTGTGACTCCAGCCCCTGCCCAGCCAACAGTGTCTGCAAGGATGAGTGGCAGAGCTACTCCTGCATCTGCCAGCCAGGTAGGGCCTGCAGCGTCCTGCCCCCCCCTTTGCTCTCCATATCTGTCTGTCTTCTCCTCTCCCCCTGTGGCTCCCTCCTGGGCTGTGACTGCTCTCCTGTCTATCCATGAAACAAGTCACATCCTTGTCAGAGACTTAGTCATTTTTCTGGAGGTCAGAATCCCTCCTGAAGCCCCTTGGTGCTCTGGCCCCTCTCAAGGGGAAGGTGCTCGCTTTACACCGTGCTCTCTGTCCAAACCTCAGGGTACTATGGAGGCGACTGCGTGGATGTGTGTCACCTCAACCCCTGCAAGAACAAGTCTGTGTGTCGCCGCAAGCCGGGCTCGCCCCTGGGCTACGTGTGCGAGTGTGCAGGGAACTTTTTTGGGCAGTACTGCGAGCACAGGTGAGATGTGGGGCACCAGGAAGTGCCATGGTCTCTGTGCCTCATTCTGTGATGCCCTCGGATCCTGGCTATGTGACCAGGGACCTCTCAATGCCACCTCACTCCTTGGAGCTGCTGATCAGCCGGGCTGGTGGGAAGAGAAGGCCCAGGGAATGTGGTGGTTGTGACAACACAGGTATTTTTCTCCCTAGGATGGACCAGCAGTGTCCAAAGGGCTGGTGGGGGAACCCCACCTGCGGGCCCTGTAACTGCGATGTGAACAAGGGCTTTGACCCCGACTGCGATAAAACCAACGGGCAGTGCCACTGCAAGGTGAGGGATGGCTGTGACCATGGGGACATGGCCCACGGCTTGCCTGGACTCTTGCTTGTCCTCAGTGCTTTTTCTTGTCCCCTCCAAAGGCCTGGCAGATGCCCAGGCCCTGTTTTGTGTGCCCACTTCAGGGCGGTATCCCTGCTTATCTCCTCTGTGCTGCCCTCATTGCCCCAGCATGGTGACGATGGAGGCAGCAGGGTTGCTTGCAGATTGGGAGGGCCTGGACCTTCTCTGCTGGCCTCGGCTGCTGTCCTGATGGGCTATCTGATGGCTGTCCTCATCTCTCCTCAGGACTTCCACTACCACCCCAAAGGCAGTGACACCTGCCTGCCTTGTGACTGCTACCCCGTGGGCTCCACCTCACGCTCCTGTGACAGGGAGTCGGGCCGGTGCCACTGCCGGCCCGGGGTCATCGGGCGCCAGTGCAATAGCTGTGACAGCCCTTTTGCAGAGGTGACACCCAGTGGCTGCGAGGGTGAGTGTGGGCACAGCACTGAGCTGGGGTCGTGGGGCATGTCATCCCCTCTGTGACCAACCCCTCTGGTGCATGTCTTCTCTCCACAGTGCTCTATGATGGCTGTCCCAAAAGCCTGAAGGCAGGCGTATGGTGGCCCCAGACCAAGTTTGGCCTCTCAGCTGCAGTGCTGTGTCCCAGAGGATCCTTGGGTGAGTGGTGGATGTGATGGGGAGGGGACAGCCTCACTGTTCTGCTGGAGGCTGTAGCAGCTCCAGCAATATCTCCTGTAAGCATGCTGTCCCAGTCCCTTTTTAGCTGGGCTTGAGGGCTGGGAGAAGGAAGTTGGAGGAGAAAATGCCATAGGCTGAGGCAGAGCAGAGGGGGCTGGCCATGGGCATGCGTCTAGGAACAGGCTCCAAGTCTAGGGCCATCACCCAGTGCTGGGGCTGTGCTGTTCTCCTGACCTTGGTCCCTGCTCTCCCTGCTGTTTTTTGGTGTCAGTGAGCTTGAGGCCAGGGTCAGGCTTAGTACAGAAGCCTCGTGCCCACAGTGCCTTGGTGTGGCTCTGCTGTCCTTGGTGTGCACTGTGAAGGGAGCAGGGCACAGCATGTCATTAGGTGAGTGTCTTGGTTAGGGGTCAACATTCTGAGCTGGAAGAGGGCATCCTTCATGATGGCAAAAGCATGAGCAGGGTGTCTGGGACTGCAGGAATACCACATTCCCTATGGGACAATACAAACCCTGTCCTTCTCCAGCCGTTTGCCCCAGGAGGAGGCAGATTCAGCTCCTAACTGTTGTCGCTTCTCTCCCTGATTCTCTCGCCCTCCGTGCTCAGGCTTGAGGGGTGCAGGTAAGGTTGTTCCCATCTCCTTCCTCCTATGCTGTAAGGGCCACGTGGCTTTCCCTCCTTGCTCCCTGCCTGGCACCTTGCACACCCCTGCGCTTTCCCTGCCGCTTCTGGAGCTGCCGAGTGTCTTCCCAACGCTTTGCCTGGCCTCACTACTCCTTCACACTCTTCCCTGCTCCCAGCACACTAACCAGCACAAACCTGGCTGCAGCTGCATGCAGCCCCTGCTACATGCTGCCCTGAGCCTGCAGTGTTGGCTCTGGGCAGGTCCATGCTCTGCTTCCCACTGGGATGGTTGCTGGCTCTGCTGCACTGGCACCTGCTTGTTTAGGCTGGGAGAGGCAGGAGCTGGTTATGAGCAATGGGTAGTGAGGCCGAGAAGGCCACGGGGGAATGGCTGTGGGGTGGAGGAAGGGGAGGGCTGCTTGAGCAGTGGGTAGTAGAAAAAGGGCAGGAACTGATGAGCATGCACACGATCTGTTCCCTCTGCCGAGTTGGCAGGGGGAGGCAGAGGAACCTGGAGGCTGGATCCTGCCCACATCTGCAGCTGAGCCAATCTGTTCTCTTCTGGGGGAAGGCCAGCAGTGTAGAGGTTTCTTTGTTCTCCCTGCTCCCAACTGCAATGGCACTGGTCCCCGTGCTTGTGCAGCTGGGGGAAAGGTGGCTGAGGACAGCTGGGGGCTGGAGATGGTGGGAGGGGGCACACTCATTACTGGGGCTTTTCTGAGCAGCAACTGGAGTCTGCTCCAGTCTCACTTTCCCTGCCCTGGCCATGCTGCTACACTTTCCCAGCCTAAGCAAGAGTGGTCTTCTGTGCCCTGGTGCTGTCCCAGGAGACAGGAGAGCCTGGTCCACAGTTCTGATAGGTACCCTGGAATTACCCAGCTTCGTCTTGTTCAAAGTGTGTGTGATGACACTCCTGAACCAGGACACTGCTCTCTGTGTCAGCTTTAGCAGCACTTTTAGTGGTGGTTAACACCTGATCCTATTCATTCTGTTATTTCCATCCTGGGTGCTGAACCATGCTGCTGGGGGGAGGGTTTCTCTATTCCACTCCTTCATCCCACTCCACTGCAGGGTCTTATCTCTGGGGCAGGTTTGTCAGCCTCACAGCAGGGTTGCTGTCCTCCTGGAGTGACATTGCCCTGTAGAGAGAGGCAGAACCTCAGCAGGCATTGCAGTCTGTCAGCTAGGGAATGCCTAGAGCTGCATGGGCTTCAGGAATGTTTGGGTTCAGATGTGCCCTCAGGACACAGAAATGCCTCCACCAAGAACCAAGAGCTCCACTAGCCAGAGCCCTGTCAAATCATTTATTCCTCTTTGCAATTCTGTGTGAGGGCACCTGGTTTGATGCAGCTTAGAAACACACACAAAGAAACCCAACTTCTGGAGGGGAGGGGACAGCAGCAGCTTGCTGAGGTGATGCAGACCAGGAGTGGAATGGGTTGCGCTGGTGCAAAGCAGAATAGCCCTGGGGTGTTACAGTTCCTCCTCACCACTTGCAAGTGCTGCTCTTCTGGATTAGCTGGGTCAGGGGGTCCCTGCTGTGGTCCCTGGGGATGCAGCAGGGGAGCCAGGTATCTATTGCTGAATTACAGACATGCCCTTCTTCCTGGTTTTAGGTGCAGCTGTCAGACACTGTGATGAGGAGAAGGGCTGGCTGGAGCCAGATCTCTTCAACTGCACTTCACCTGCCTTCAAGGAGCTCTCCATGCTGGTAATTCCCTCTCAGCTCTGGAGCCCTGATAGAGCAGGAGCCAGGCACCTAAAGTAGGGGAGGCCCTTGCCCCAGCGCTCAGCACCTTTTTCTTCTCATCTCCTGCCCCCAAACCCATCCTGTGGCAGCAGTGATCTGAGCTGAAGTTCACTTTGGTTTAGTCTAATCTTTTGAGTGTCCCCATCAGATAGAACGTAAGTCTTGCCCCGCTATTTAAGAGGAGAGCAAATAACCTAGGCAGGGCTGAATTGTTTGAAGCTGGCAGGACATCTGCTCAGTGGGATATCTATAGCCCTCAGTTGCTTCAGTAGCAACTCCCCTTGAAGTATCCAGGCAAGTTTATTAAACTCTTGCATCCCACCAAGGCTGAACTGTAGCTGAAGCCAGGAGAGTTTCCAGAGAAGTACTGCTAGATGCTTGCCCTGCTCTCTCATCTCTATCATGTATGGCACTGGGTTAGCTGGGCCAGAGAAACCTCTGGTGTGTTGCTGGAGGCTGGTTGCATGCCAGAGACGCTTTCTGTTCTAGTGACACTACTGGGAGCGTCCATGGCTTGTGCCCTGGTTTCAAAAATCATCTCTGTGTCTAACAGGGCCTGCAGCATCCCAGTTTCCCACTGAGGATCCTGTTTAATTGTTTGATCCCTTCCTTTCTTCCTGCTGGCAGCTGGAGGGCTTGGAGAGGAATGAAACTGAGCTCAACACCATTGAAGCCAAGAAGCTGGCCCACCGGCTCCGGGCCGTGACAGACCATATGGACCACTACTTTGGCAATGATGTACACATCACTTTCCGCCTGCTGTCCCGCCTCATGGCCTTTGAGAGCCGTCAGCGTGGCTTTGGCCTGACAGCCACACAGGATGCCCACTTCAATGAGGTGAGTCCTCCTCCCAGATCAGGGTGGTTCTCCTTATCAGCTACCCTGAACCTGGGTCTTTGAGATCAAGGATGTTGTGAGACCACATCAGGAGCACTGGGCTCCCCAGTGCCAAACAGACATCAGCCCACAGAACGAAACTCACAGAGGTCACCTGAGTCATTGGGTCTGGAGCACATGGTAGATGAGTAGAGGCAAAGAGCTGGGTTTGCTCAGCGGGGAAAAGCAAAAGGAGCTCTTATTGCTGCCTGCAAGTTTCTGATGGCAGGCATGCAGAGATGTCTGGTTGTTGAGCATTGAGGGTAGGGGACCATTGTAAAAGAAAGTACCTTTTTCCCTGGGCCCTTGTGCCACATGCTGGGCAGACATCACAGTGCTGCAGCCTGGGGGGTGATCAGTTTGATGCCCAAAGGCAGCGCTTGCTTCTTTGTCTGCCCTCATGTCTCTCCCGTGCAGAACCTGCTGCGTGCAGGCAGCTCTGTGCTGGCGCCTGAGAACCGGGAGCACTGGGCCATGCTGCCACACAGCGAGCACGGCAGCGCCAGCCTCATGGAGCAGCTGCGGGACTACTCGGGCACGCTGGCCAGCAACATGAAACTCACCTACCTCAATCCTGTTGGCGTCGTCACCCCCAACATCAGTGAGTGGTGGTGTTGGCTGGTGAGCTGGGTGGGGGAGTGCAGAGCCACTCCTCTGGCAGACCTTGTCCCCTTGTCCTCCTTTCACTGCACCTCAGCCAAGGGAGCTGAACAAGCTCTTCACCTCCCTGCTGACCCTCAAGAGACAACCTTGCCCCATCCCTGCCTGCAGCAGCAGACTGCTGCCCTCTCCCAGTTACCCCCAGTCCAACCTGAGTCTCTAGTGAAAAAGCCACTTGTCAAAGTGGCAGAAGTGTCCTGCACTGCAGCAGAGCAAGGCTCTGGTCTGGGAATTAGTACTGTAGATGCTGGGATCTCGCATCATGCCCAGCTGTGGGATATATTTACAACTCTCCAGGTGGCCATCCTAGAGCTGTCTTTCACTCCCTTCCTCCTCTGCAGTGCTGAGCATCGATCGCATGGAGAACCACTCCCATATCCGCCGACGCTACCCCCGCTACCACAGCAGCCTTTTCCGGGGCCAGCCTGCTTGGGACCCCCACACCCACGTTGTACTGCCACTGTCGGTGCTGAGCCCCCCGAAAGCTGAAGGTGAGCACATGAGCATCACTTGGTGAACCCCATGGGAGTGTATGGAAGGCAAGATGTGCTCCTGCTGAGACCTAATTCTGTCAGAGGTCCACAAGTTACCCCTGAGAGCTCAGAGCTTCTGACTTCACCACATCCCAGAGGTTCCAGGTGGCCTCATGAGTTGCCTTCAGAGCAGTGTGTGTGTGTGTGTGTGTATGTGTGTGTGTGTGTGTGTATTCTCACCACTCCTTGTATGCTTCAGCTGCCCCCACAGCAGTGCCCACACTGGCTGGAGGTGAAGGGAACTACACCATGGAGAACTCCTCCCCGAGGCAGGCGCTGCCAGAGCCCGAGCCCACTCTCACTGTGATCATTCTCATCATGTACCGCACCCTGGGGGGGCTGCTGCCTGCACGCTACCAGGTGGATCGCCGCAGTGTCAGGTAGGTCCTCCTCCCCTTTGCCCTCCACAAGCACTAATGCAGAGAGTCTGGCTGGACTCTGCTCTCTCTGGCAGCTGCTGAGCCTGTCTACAGGAACTTGGGTTTGGTTCTCACCCAGATGGTCCTGGAGTGCTCTGCCCCGTATTTCCTGATGCCTTGGTGTGGGTTGGGCAGAGCTGTTCTTTCCGAGACGTCAGCACAGGGCATCTGGGAAGTCCCTGGGAGGCTGCAGCTGCCAGGCATGG
Source organism: Heliangelus exortis (assembly GCF_036169615.1). Taxonomy (NCBI): domain Eukaryota; kingdom Metazoa; phylum Chordata; class Aves; order Apodiformes; family Trochilidae; genus Heliangelus; species Heliangelus exortis. Next base: position 9,520,436 of record NC_092433.1, read on the forward strand.
TGATGGCAGTGCTCTATTGCTCCTTGCAGGCTCCCCAAGAATCCTGTGATGAACTCCCCCATCGTGAGCGTGTCTGTGTTCAGCAATCACACCTTCCTGCGGGGACCCCTGGACACCCCTCTCATACTGGAATTTCACCTGCTGGAGACTGCCAACAGGAGCAAGCCTCTCTGTGTTCAGTGGAACCACTCCACCCCGTGAGTTGAGCACAGATGGGCCACTGTCTTTGAGCTGCTTTCCTCAGGCACCTCCTTGTCCTCCAGTCTCTCTGGCTGTGACAGGCTGCTTGCCTTGGGCAGCACTGGGCTGTCAGGATTTCCACCCTGTCCCAAAGGGGTTAATTTCTGCTGGGAGGGCACAGGAGGGTCCACAGCAGGCTCTGGCTTCAGTACTTAAGCTGTAGCAGTGTAGTTGTTTTTGCTGGTAGAAAAGCTTTGCCTCTCACCCCTCTTCTTTACAGTTCCTTCCCCACACACCACGCATTCATCTCCCATCTCCTCTCTTAAGTGTGTTCTGCTTTTTGGTGGCTGCAGGACCAACCCCTCCGGCTTCTGGACAGCCAGGGACTGTGAGCTTGTGTACCGAAACACCACACACGTCCACTGCCAGTGCTCCCAGTTTGGCACTTTTGGGGTTCTGATGGACAGTTCACACCGAGAGGTAACATCAGTCTGCTGGGCTGTGGGTTGTGTGGTGGGAGTGGTTAGCCTTGTGGGGCACAAGTAGAGTTTGAGAGGTCAGCAGGCTTCCTGTATCTCCCCGTAATATCGCCATTTGCCTTTGGTTCTCTGCTGCTGCAGCAACTGGAAGGTGACCTGGAGACCTTGGCAATTGTCACCTATTCCTTGGTGTCTCTCTCCTTGGTGGCTCTGCTGCTCACCTTCTCCTTCCTGACCTGCCTCAAAGGCCTCAAGTCCAACACACGTGGCATCCACTCCAACATATCAGTCACCCTCTTCTTCTCTGAGCTGCTCTTTCTCTTGGGCATCAATCGCACTGAGAACCAGGTCTGTGGGCTTGAACGAGCACATCTGTGGGGATGGGGGCAAGTCATGGATGATGCAGTTAGCATTGGCACAGTGGGACTGTCTCTGAGTGGCTTTTGTCTCCCCAGTTTCTTTGCACCGTGATTGCCATCCTCCTCCACTGCTTCTTCCTCTCCACCTTCGCCTGGCTCTTTGTCCAGGGCCTCCACATCTATCGCATGCAGACTGAAGCCCGCAACGTCAACTTTGGGGCCATGCGTTTCTACTATGCCATTGGCTGGGGAGTGCCTGCCATCATCACTGGTGAGAGCTGCTTGTCCCACAGTCACACCAAGAGCACCTGTTCTCAGCAGCCTCCTGAGCCCCAAGTGTTGCCCAGCTCACCCAGTGGGGAGAGCTGAGGGTGGGCTTGCCACAGCCAGCAGTGCTGGCAGCAGACAGTACTGTGCTGGTCAGCTGGGGACCATGTATCAAGGGCTGTCATCCTGCCTTCCGGGCAGAAGTAATTTCTCAGTGCATCTTCCCTTGACTTATTTGATAGGCATGGGGCTCCTGCTGTCCCCAGGCTCACCTCAGGGTTAAGGTTTCCTGTTTTTTTAAGCCTGTATGCTTGGGTAACCTGTTGCTGCAGTGAATGCCCGCAGAGCTGTGTCTGGGACCCTAGAGAAGAGGAAATAAAGGCTGTGATGCTTGGGCTTGGCAGTTCTGGTTCTTTCCCTGGTGGCAGGGAAGCCTGTGCACAGGGCAAGGGCAGGGAGGGAACCTCTTCACAGCCTTAAGTGCTGGAATGGAATCAACATGAGTTGGACAACTTCAAGGCTCTATGGTCTGGACCTCACCTCTCCCTTCGTCCTGCAGGGCTGGCAGTTGGCCTGGATCCTGAGGGCTATGGGAACCCTGACTTCTGCTGGATATCCATTCATGATAAGCTGGTCTGGAGCTTTGCAGGCCCCATTACTGTCGTCATTGTGGTAAAACCCTGTCCTGTTTCACCCACAGCCCTTTCCCACCTCCCTTCTCTGCACCATGGGCACCAGCCCCTTCCCCAACTACCCACTGCCTGCCCCCTTCTCTGTACTCCCCTTCCTCTGTTAGAGGCACTCTCTCTGTCCCTCCTCGCTCCAGCCAAACCTGGGGGAGGCCATGGCTTGGGCGTGAAGGGGAAAGGAAGGGACCTTTGCATGGGCCTGGCAGACCTGGAATCTGCCCATGCTCTGCACTGGGGTTGTCATGTCAGAGCCAGCCCTTGGCACAACTTCTAATTGGTGCCAATGCTTTCAGATGAATGGGGTCATGTTCCTGCTTGTAGCCAAGATGTCCTGTTCCCCAGGCCAAAAGGAAACAAAGAAGAAATCGGTTCTGTGAGTATTAGTGGCCAAACTCCCAACAGAGCTCCTGTGGCTCATGGTTTTTAGCATTCTCAGTGACCATCCTTCTTCTTCCACCATTGCAGAGTGCCCCTCTGTGCATCAGTGTCAGCCTTGCAGCTGCTCTCCTCTCCCATGCCTGCCAGTCACGTTAATGTTTCCTAAACTTTGTCCTTTCCTCTTGTTCCTAAGTCCCTATCTCCCCACTGTCCCGCTAGCCTGTCCCCCTTCACTGCCTGCCCTCACAGCCACCCCTCGTGTCTGCTTGGATTCAATGCTCTGCCCTCAGTGCCTGCTGCTGCTTCTCCTACATGCTCCTTCTGAGACCTTTCCCCATTCCCTCTTGGGCCAGCCCTGGAGCTTGGCTCAGCTCTGCTCCAAATGACCTGTGTCCTCTGGGCCTCTGTGTTTGCCATGTGAGATCCAGAAGGGAAGGCCTGGGAGACAGGGGGAGCTGAACTGCTGTGCAGGGATCTGCCTGCAGTGCTGGGCAGGAGGAACCTTTCCCCTCTGGATCTCTGTCTGTGAGTGCTATGCTGTAGATTAACAATACGCACTAACCTCTCGGTGTCTGTGTGCCTGTCTGTCTGTCTGTCTCTCTCTCTCCAGCATGACGTTACGGAGCTCCTTTGTTCTGCTTCTAGTTATTAGCACTACCTGGCTCTTTGGCCTCTTGGCTGTCAACAACAGTGTCCTGGCTTTCCACTACCTCTACACTGTCCTCTGCAGCCTCCAGGTAACTGCCCAGCCTCTGCCAGGGGAGGGCATAGGTCAGCCCAAGAGAGCATCCCTCTGGTCCCCATGGCCATCTGTGGAGAGTGGGTGCTCTGTGCTGAGCCCCATGTGTCCTGCTGGTATCCTTGTTCCTTCTGCTGTGACTCCTGCCAGTCCTTGTTGCTGTGAGTTGTGGTGTGGAACAGGAGGTGGCTGCAAAGCACTTGGGTCAGTGGTGACATCTAAAGGGCAGCAAGGGCTGTCTTTGGAGTGAAAGGGCCTTCATGCTCTCAGATTGCAGAGTAAGAGAGCAGCCTGCAACAGAGGTGTCTGACAGTCCAAATATGACCCACAGCATCACCTCACAGACCTCCTGCCACGACCATGGCTGGTATTCCGCAGGGGACCCTGCCAGCTCCTCCTTGGCAACTGCCAGCCAGAATGACACCCTACCCTTTCCTCCCTCACACATGGCCACCACGGGGGTTAGCACTGATCAGTGTTGAGGAGCTCTTTGGTTCATGCCACTCCTGGTGGACACCAGGGCTGACACACTGCGCTCTGGAGGAGCCAGGAACTGTCCTGGTGCTGGCACTGCAGGTGTGACATCTCTGACAGTGTCTCTCCCTGCAGGGCCTGGCTGTGCTGGTCCTGTTCTGTGTGCTGAATGAGGAGGTGCAGGAAGCCTGGAAGCTGGCCTGCCTTGGCAAGAAGGGGCAAAGCGAGGAAACCGTGAGGAGCACACAGGTGAACGAGAGCAGGAGCAACCCAGGGATCTGGGGACAGGCTGCTGATGGGGAAGTCCCAGCTTCCCTGGGGACATGGCAGGGGGAAGGTGGGAAGGTGGGATGGTGGGAAAGCCACCCCCTGGGCTGTCATGGCACCTCATTAACAGGGCACACGCCCTCTCTCCCTGCCTCTCCAGGGCCCCAATGCCTACAACAACACAGCTCTGTTTGAGGAGAGCGGGCTCATCCGCATCACCCTGGGGGCCTCCACCGTCTCCTCAGTGAGCAGCGTGCGCTCTGCCCGCACCCACTCCAGCCAGCGCGCTTACCTCAGGTAGGGAGCAGCACTGGGAGTGCTGGGGCAGAGCCGGGGCTCCCGCCGCTGTGACCATTTGGGTCTCCTGTGTTTCAGAGACAACGTGACAGCACGTCAGGGCTCAGCCCTAGATCACAGCCTGCTGGCTCACGCTGGTCCCACTGACATCGATGTGGCCATGTTCCACCGTGATGCTGGGGGAGGTAAGGCTCAGCCCGGTGTCCGGCTTTGGGGCTGACCCCATGCATCCTGAATTAACTCTTTGCTTAAGGAATTCCTTTCCTGTGCAGGCTCTGGCTGTGCCATTAGATCCTCTATTCCATGTTCAGCTGTGACTCCCAAACACACTGTGGGTACGAGGGAGAGGCAGCAGCTGTGTCACTTAGCACAGCCTCCTCCTGGACCTGCTGCAAAGGACATGGCCAGTCTCCAAGGAGCTAGAAAAGGAAGAGGCCAGAGCAGGGGCATAGGCTGTTGCAGGGTCCCTGGGGACACTGGGCTCCCCAGTACATAGGCTCTGACCTACTGGAGTGAGACTGGTAGGGGCCACCCTTGGGCTAGGGCATGGGACAGGTGAGCAGGAGCTGAGGGTGGTGGGCTTTCCCTACATGGAGGAAGAGGAGGCAAAGGGGATTTTATGGCTATTTGCAACTGCATTATGGGAAGCGAAGGAGGGCAGAGCCAGGCTCCTCTTGGGCACCTGGTGAAAGGGCAGAGGGAGAAGGCACAGGCTGCTGGCACAGGAAGGGCAATGAGGGGTAAGGCGGGCTGTTGTCCTCATGAGTGGCCAGCACCAGGCTGCTTCTGCCTTCCTGGAGACAATCAGAGCCTGGCTGGCCTTACCACTGAGAGCCTCTCCCACCTTCATTCCAAATTTCTCCTCAACACACACTGTGTCCCTGCAGACCAGGACTCGGACTCAGACAGTGACCTGTCTCTGGACGAAGAGCGCAGCCTCTCCATCCCGTCCTCAGAGAGCGAGGAGAACGTGCGCCTGCGGGGCCGCTTCCAGCGCCAGTTCAAGTGTGCAGCACGCAGCGAACGCCTCCTCACTGACCCCACCAACACCACTCCCAAAGGCAAGTCCTGGGGCTCTGGCAGGGGAGAGGGTGAGCTCAGAGCACTGGGGGTCAGGAAATGCCTTGCAGTGGCTTCATTTGCCCCTCACAGAATTATTCTCTCCCTTTTCCATGGGCCGATTTTGCTGTGTCCTTCACTAGATGTGGATGGCAATGACCTCATGTCATATTGGCCAGCTCTGGGTGAGTGTGAGGTTCACCCCTGCTCCCTGCAGAAGTGGGGCTCTGAGCGGAAGCTGGGATTTGACATCAACAAGGATGCAGCCAACAATAATCAGCCGGACCTGGCCTTGACCAGTGGGGATGAGAACTCCCTCACCCAGACTCAGCGGCAAAGAAAAGGTAACAGCCTGGAGCAAGCGGGCAAGGGTGGCCTTGCCTGCCTCAGGTTGATGTAGCCCTGAAGGCTCAGCATCAGATCCATCTTTTCCTGTCCTTGGGGAGGTATGGCTTCTCTCCCCTGATTTTCATGCTCTTTTCATTGTTTTACAAAGATTTGACTTATCTTTCTGCCTGGTGCAGGAATTTTGAAGAACCGCCTCCAGTATCCTCCGACTCTTCAAGGCCTGCCATCCGTTGGCAGGATGACCAATGAGCTGACGTGGTACAAGACCTCCACACTGGGTCACAGAGCTGTCCCCGCTGCCTCCTATGGCAGGATCTACTCTGGGGCAGGCAGTCTGTCCCAGCCAGCCAGCCGGTACTCATCACGGGAGCAGCTTGACATGCTGATGAGGAGACAGATGTCCCGGGAGCAGCTGAGCAGACACAACTCAGGAGAGTGCTTGGAAACCGTGCCCAGCCGGCATGGGTCCAGGGAGGAGCTGGACACTATCCCCAGCAGGCATGGGTCTTCTGAACACCTGGAAAGTATCCCAAGCAGACATGGGTCTAGGGAAAACTTGGATCTTCTCGCTGCTAGACTCAGTCAGAGAGATCATGGGAATACGCTGCCACGGAGGCAGGGCTCCAGAGATCACCTTGATACTTTACCCTGCAGATTTGGGTCAAGAGAGCAGCTAGACTGTGGGCCAGTAAGAGAGGTCTCTAGGGAGTGGCTGAACACATTGCCAAGTAGGCAGGTGTCCAGAGACCGAATAGACATGTTGCCAAGTCGAGATACTTCTCGAGAACAGTTGGATTTGCTTTCTAGAAGACAGCCTTCAAGGGACCAACTAGCATCAGCTAGACAAACTTCAAGGGAGCAGCTGGACTTTCTCTCCAGAAGATCTAATTCCAGAGAACCTCTGGACACAGTGCCTAGCAGGAGCAGGCATCCCTCACAGGACAACTTGGGGAGTCTCTCTAGGAGGCAGCTGTCTAGGGAAAGCCTAGAGCCACTATCAAGGAGACAGCCTTCTAGAGAGAACCTGGAGGCTGTTCCTAGCCGACATCCTTCCACTGAACAGTTAGATATCCTTTCTTCCATCCTTGCTTCTTTTAACTCCTCTGTCCTGTCCTCAGTGCAATCTTCCAGCACACCTTCAGGCCCCCAGACCACCGCCACCCCTTCTGCTGTGCAGACCTCAACACCCTCTGCAATGTGCCCCTCAACACCTCGCTCCACCACCTCCCACAGCATTTCGGAGCTGTCACCAGACTCAGAGTAAGTGTGCCCCTTCCTTGGCCAGGCCTTGTTCAGCTGGTCTTGTGCATCATTCAGCTACTTGGCTTCTTCCTCAAGGGGGTTTGTTTTGTGGGGAGAGGGCTGTGCAAGGGTGAGCCCCTGGGGTGAGTGGCAGGTGTCTCCTGGTCCCAAATAGCGACCAGTGGGGGAGAACCCTTTTGTGTGACAGCTCCAGGCACTTGCAGTGCCACATGAGCAGAAACATCAGTGTATCTGAGTCTGCCTGCTCTGTCAGAAGCAATAGCCTTTGCTCGTGGCCTGTCAGGGCTCAAGGAAGATGCTTTGTGCAGCCAGGCTGACCTTACGACTGACCCCCTTGCTTGGTGCTGGTTGTAGGTCCCAATGAGTGGCTGTGTGCAAGGGCCAGGCTGGAGAGAAGGAGGGAGCCCAACTCCTACAGTAGCCCCACTTGTCCCAGTCATGTTTCTCTCCAGGGACCCTGTCCCAGTCTGTCACTTCTACCCCTCCAGCTCTGCTCCCTGGTGGTACTCCTGCCATCCCATCAGATCTTTCCTATTCCCTGAACTCGGGGACTTGAAGACAGTTGTTACTGCCCTGATACACTGGGTTTCTGCCCTGTCCCCATCTGTCATAGCTGGGGAAGGCAGCGGGAGCCCAGGGAAGATGCCACAGCTTAACACTGTTTTTCTTTCTTCCGAGAAGAATAACAAGAAACGAGGGCCATTCCTGAGGGGCTGAAGCTGTCACAAGAGCGACTGAAGAAGCAGGGCCTTTCACCTAGCCAGGCTCTGCCAGCTGAGGTTTGGTGTCCCCAGGGGGCAGGGGCCAGAACTGATGGTGGTCAGAGGCCCAAAACTTCCCCTGAGAGAAGAGACCCTGCCTTCCCCTGCCCTCCGGGCTGAGAGGCTGTCAGCCTGCACCAGCCACTGCCAGGAGCCTCTGGGCTCTCAGCTGCCACCATATTCCCTGTTGCCTGCCTGGTGTGACAGGTACAGCAGGAGGCTGCTTGGGTGAGGGTGATGTCTCTGACCCCCTGGGGCTGAGCTCTTCCTCTGCGACCCATTGGTACACCTGTGTGCATTAGCAGGGGGGTGGAAATGGAGCCCAGGACGTAGGGGCAGGGGAGGGTTTTCTACCTTTTTGTATCTTTGTAATCAGAGAGAAGAGAAATTTCTATGGTTATTTTTACGGATGGTCTGTTCCCAGGACCTGGAGGTTTTGTTTCACCAACAGCCCTTTGCCAGCTTCCCTGGGGGATACCAGGGACCATGATCCCAGGGTACTGGAGAGCCAGGCAGCCCTTATGGCTTTGCCAGCATCTCACTTTGTCCTGTCCCCACTGTGGGGCAGTTGGCCCACTGCCCCTCTGGCTGTCCCACTGTGCAGCTCCACATGTATCTCGGTGCTATCCTCCTGCCTGGATCCTGCTATCCTCAGCCCCCTGCAGCCAGGCCTCTCCCTGCCCTCCGCTGGGACCCCTTTGGGGCTGGCTCTGTCTGGGAGCCAGGGCTGTGTGTCAGCCAGAGCACAAGTGAATAGGGCAGCAAATTTGGCACTAGGGACCTGCTGGGGGAGGAAACAAGCTTTGCTGTTCAGTCCCAACCTGTACCAGAATGGTCCTGGTTTCCTCTGCTCAGCAAATGAGCACTATGTTGTTACCCACTGTATGTTGTGCTCTTTAACCTGTCTGTTGTAGAGCAAACCTCTGTTGTCTGTGGGTCCAGGCAAGGTGCTGGATGACCCCTAGCCCTGCTCAACAGCAGGCTGGGCTGTTCCAGAGACAGTGATCACCCTGCAGTGGTTTAGTGTCTGCAGGAACATGATGTGGCTCTGCTCTTCAGGTCCACCATTCCCCACAGCTGTTTTGTCTAGCTGGTTCCCAGCAGGTGTTGCATACATACGCACATATCCCTGTGCTCTCTGTATGGCAGAGGACCCCAGCTCAGAGGGGCCTTGATTTTTGGGACATCAAGATAAACCGCACTTAGCCCTATGTGGAAATTCAGACCACATTGTTGGTTTCTATGCTCACCCAGGGGCCTGACCCTGGGCTCCCACTGTCCCTGCAGTGAGGTGACATTCCTCTGTGCCTACTCCAGCCTTGGGCCAGGGGCAGACAGCTTGGGGGCCCACACGCTCCCTTTCACCTGCCCAACACAATGCCGCTGCTCGGCTGCCCCCGTGGTGCTTTTGGGGCTGCGTGACAGCGCGCTCCTTACTGCCTTACAACCACACTGCTGTAGCTTCTTGCTGCAGCCCAGCCTGACATGTTTACAGGAGAGGACTCTGCTGTCCTCCAGGCCCCTAGGGTGGCCAAGGCTTCTTGGCTGTATCCCCAAGTCAGCAGGGGGAGCGTGGAGGGAGCAGAAGGGCTGAGAGATGGGGACGCCATGGGCCTGGTGGGGGACTCTCTGCCCCTGGCACTGCCCCGACAAGGCAGGCTCATTGCTGTCCTTCTCTCAGAAAGGGGGAGGGAAGAGTCTGCTGATGTGTTTACATGCCATTAGGGACTGGTGCATAGAGGGAAAGCCTGCCTGCCCCATATGCTGGGAACAGCCATCCCTCTCCATGCTGCCCATCTTTGCCTTCAGGAACAAGCTTGTTTACATGTTTCTCTCCAGCTGTGCAGCACCAGAATCTTGGGGTCCTGTCCCTGCCATGCTGTAGTGCCCATGTTTCTGTCAAGTTGGACATGGGGGTTCTTTTTGCTGGTGCCAAATGGAGAGCAAGTGACAAGTGCCAAAAAAGAAGAGAGCAGCAGGGCTGGTGGCCCCCAAAGAGCTGGGCTGGTCAAGAAGCAGGAGTTGGTCTGTAGCTTGGTCCCTGATTGTAGTGCTGTGGCCTGGGCTCTGGGGAGCATCCTCTTTGGGTTGGGTTTGTTTCTTGGGGGGATTTGGTTGGTTGTATTTTTTTTCCTCTTTCCATCTCCCGATTCTGTGGGCAGGGAGTAGGGAGATGCCCACGCTTCCCCCCTGGCTGTGTAAAAGTGTATCATGGAAGCGCCAGATTTGGAAATAAAAGTCTATAAAATGGTACTGGCCTCTCTACTCCTGTGTCCCTCTGCCCAGGGTTCGAGGTCTGTGGCTGGGGGTGCATTACTGGGCTTGGGGCTGTGCTGGGAGAGGGCTAGGGCAGGAGCTTGCAGGCAGCTGCTGGCCTGAAGGGTAAACACTGTGGCCCAGGGAGAGGTGACTTTGAGTGACAGGGATTTCAGGTGCTGCCAGTTACTTGAGTTTGGATGAGTCCAGGCCAGTTCACCCAGAGCTGTGGTGGTGCACCATGTCCCCAGTCCTGGCTGGCAGGTCTGCAGTGGCAGGAGCTGGCACTGATGGCCAGAAGCCTGGGTGAAGCCAAGGGGAGAAAAACCCCTTTCTGAAGGCAGCATGACTTATCTGGGCTGTGGTAAAGGAGAGAAGAAGAGAAGCCAAGCATGATCCAGGTGCCCTCCATCGCTTCCTTCCTTGCTGTTGGAGAAGAAAAGAGCAGGTGAGCAAAGGGCAGTATTGATCCACAGCACCCTCAGTGAGGGTGACCATCAACTCTTGACCTCCCTGAGCCATGGGGGATCATGGCAGCCCCTCAGGAGTCCTGCAGTGCCCTGCTCTGCCCATCCTGCCCTGCTCACCAGCACCATCCCACACCCTCACACCAGTCAGGCCAGCACACGGGGTTCCTGGATTTCCACTCCTGTGTCCTCATATGCCTGGAGCCATATGTGACTCAGAAGTGCTCAGAAACCAATGGTGGTACCAGGTCATGGTGAAGTCCAGGAAGGTGTGATGGGTTCAGTGGGGCCCCGGTGCCTGCTGGGGACCTTTGGAACAAGATAAAGGCTGGGTCTGCACATGCTGTGGGAAAGCAGTGTAGTCCACAGGGCACAGCACACCAGCTTCCAGCAGGTAAGTGGGAGTAAGTGGAGACCTATGGAAAATACCCCATATACCAGGTTGGAGGCTGCAGGTAACCTTCCTTGCCCCCCACACAGCTCCTGCTCGGGGATGTGATGATGGTGATGGTGGTGGGGATGGGTCTGTGTGGGAGCCCTAGGGGGAACGGGATGATAGACCCTGAGCAGTGCCCTGGAGAGATGAGCACCCAGCAGCTTTTGGCAGAGGATTGGCACCAGGATATGCCCAGCGTCGACCACCCCTGCCCTGTCCCCATCACAGTGTTGGGGCACAGCAGCATGTTGGGCATGGCTGTGGACCAGGAGATGAGACTGGCCAAGACAGTCCCTATGATGGGGTGGCCCTGGGGACAGTGGTGGTAGCCCTGGGCCTGCCACAGCCATGGCATCCAGCACAACTGGGCAAGGGGGGAGCATGGCAGGTGCTGTGCAGCAGTGGAGCTGGGAAGTGAGCAGCTCTTGGCAGGGCAGGTGGGAGGGCAGGAGGCAGGGAGCGGTGTCTCAAAGATCACGGGCAGGTATTAATAAATAGGAGGAGCAGAGCGTGCACCTGGCTGGTAACACCAGACCAACTCGTGCACAGCAGGTAGGAGGGCTGGGGGCAAAGTGGGTCAACATCTGGGGACTGGCCTGGGCCACCAGCTTTGTGAGCCCGGCGGGATGATGGCAGCTCTCGGCTCCATCCCCGAGCAAGTCCAGGCTCTGTCTCAATACAGAGACGCCCCGGCCCCACCGCCCCAGCTCCTCCGGCTCTGCCCTGCTCTGCGGTGCCGAGGGCTGGGGAGGGCGCCGGCAGAGAGGTGGCGACCCAGCCGTGCTCACCGGGGGCTGACATTCCTGCTCCCCTCATGTGTAAAGGGACAAAGTCTGCGGACAGGGTTGTGGGGTGGCCGGGGCTCTGCTCGGCAGCTGTGCTGGCCCACTGCCCCGGCTACGCTGCGGTACGTGGAGGAGAGGGGTGGCTGCACCGAGGGGTCCTCAGTGAGCAGGTGGAGGGGAAGCCTCTGGGGCAGCCCCTGCCCGTGCACCCCATCGGGGCAGAGGGGGCTGGTGCAGGGCAGGAGCAGGCAGCGCTGACCACCACGGCCTCACCTTCCTCCTTGCCTGCTGCTCTCTGTCCCGAGCTGTTCTGCTTCTTCAGGACCCCCAAAACTCTGCTCATCCCTGCCTGCTCTTGGGCTGATTCTGCAGGCCTGACCGGGCTCCATGGGGCTGCAGGAGGGGCTGTGGGGGGGCCCAGCTGTGGTTGTGTGACTGAGCTGTCCCATGTCTCTCCACAGTGAACTGGCACGCGGGAGAACTGGGTGACCATGGCGGCGGAGATGGCACTGAGCCACCGGGTGCCCCGCGAGGTGCTGAGCGAGGCTGATCTGGAGGAGGTGGCACAGAGGAAACCTCCCGCCGGACCCTCTCTGCGAGGCTGTCTCCGTGAGGCCAGGTAGGACTGCACCAGCTGGGGGGATGTGTCTGGAGCCCACCAGGCACCGTCCGCCCCAGCCCCACCGCCACCGGGAGCCTGGCTCAGGCTGTCCCAGTCTCTCCAGCAGAAAAGGTGCAAATCTAGGGATTTACTCCCAAGCCTAGACAGCCATGTCCCCACCCTGTCCTCCTGCCTGGAGGAACATCTGGCTACACTGGAAGGAGCTGGGGGGCCCATAGGACCCACTCTTTCCCATGAGGCCCCCCACTGATGTCTCCAAGCCCCTGTGCTTGTGCTCAGCCCTGGCTCCTGCTCCTTCTCCACCAGATGCTCAGCCAAGTCCCTGACCTTCCGCTTCCTGCCCTTCCTGCGCTGGCTGCCCCGCTACCCGATCAAGGACTGGCTCCCAGGGGACATTGCCTCAGGCTTCAGCGTGGGCATCATGCACCTACCCCAGGGTGAGCGATGCCATGTCCAGGCTGATGGGGCCTTCCTGCAGGTGGGCAGTCCAGGGCTTGGCCATCTGTGATGCGTTTCCCTTCTCCCCTACATCCAGGTCTTGCCTACGCACTGCTGGCAGGGCTGCCACCAGTCACAGGTCTCTACTCTTCCTTTTACCCTGTCTTCCTCTACTTCTTCTTCGGGACGTCCAGGCACAACTCTGTGGGTGAGCTGAGGGGCCACTTGTTTCCATAGGGATGGTAGGGAGGGAGCAAGGATGAGAGGCGTGAGACTTCATCCATGGCACAGCATTACCACATCAGTGGTTGGGGATTTCTTGCTTTTACTTTGCCACACCAAGAAGACAATTGGCCAAACTACAGCCAAAGCACAGTGGTTGTGCTCTGGGGGACCAAAGGGGACAGGTGCCTGTGAGATCCTGGTGCTGAGCTTAGGCTTTCTGCCTGCACCCTGCCTGTCCCCAGGCCCCTTTGCCGTCATCTCTGTCATGATTGGGAGTTTGACTGAATCCCTGCTACCCAGTGAGAACTTCCTGGAATATGACAGTATCACCAACACCACGATAGTCAATGAGGAACGTCGTGATGCTGCCAGGGTGGAGCTGGTGGCTACCATCACTGTTCTAACAGGCATCTTCCAGGTAAGGGGGTTCCAGCCCAGCCTGGCAGGGAACAGGCAGCTGTGGTGTTGCCCCGTAGCTGCAGGGCAATCCTCCAGTTACCTATTCTTCCAGGTGGCCCTGGGCCTCCTGCAGTTTGGCTTCGTGGTGACATACCTCTCAGATCCCCTGGTGCGTGGCTACACCACTGCTGCCTCCGTGCATGTTCTTGTCTCCCAGCTCAAGAATGTCTTTGGTGTCTCCTTGTCTGAGCATTCGGGGCCACTGTCACTATTTGTGGTGAGTGGTGGTTTGCTGCTGCCCCAAGACCCCCTGGGCACTCACCTGTGTGAGTGGTCACACAGGTCCCCAGAAACCTGCCAGGGAGGCATCTGTTTTCCTAAGCCTGTTTACTCCTCCAATGTCCTCTAGACCATCATCGAGATCTGCAAGAAGCTGCCAGAGACCAACATTGGCACCCTGGTGACAGCCATCATTGCCATGGTGGCCATCTTAATTGTGAAAGAGCTCAACCACAAGTTTGCTGCCAAGCTGCCCATGCCCATACCCATCGAGCTGATTACGGTACCTAGAGCTGCCCCAGCTCCCTGTGGGGATGCAGCCATAGGTGTTGAGGGGTGGGATGTGTTGCCTTGGCATGCATCCCCTCATCCTCCTCTTTCACTGTGGTCCCTGCTCATTAAGGCCTTGCTTCACTCCACCATTCTTCCACAGATCATCGTCTCCACTGGCATCTCCTACGGTGTCAACCTGCATGCTAAGTTTGATATCTCTGTGGTGGGCAACATCCCCAGTGGGTGAGCAGGGCCAGGGGGAGGGTTGTTGTGCTGGGGCACTGCACCACCCATGGAACCCTGCTTTTGAGTCCTGTCTCCCTGTCTTGACCATAGGTTGAAGCCGCCCGTGGTCCCTAACTTCAGCTACTTTGGGCAGGTGGTAGGCAATGCCTTTGCCATTGCTGTGGTGGGCTATGCCATCTGCATCTCCCTGGGCAAGATCTTTGCCCTGAAGCATGGCTACAAAGTGGACAGCAACCAGGTGATGCTCTGAGGTGCAGGGGCCCTTCCCTGAGTGAAAACAAATCTTGTAGTGCCTGCAGCTGGGGAAGGCTCGGTGCTCCCTCACCACTGCTCTGTCCCTGCAGGAGCTGATTGCACTGGGCTTCTGCAACTTCCTGGGGGGCTTCTTCCAGTGTTTTGCCATCAGTTGCTCTATGTCACGGAGCCTGGTGCAGGAGAGCACAGGGGGCAACAGCCAGGTGGGTCTTGGGAGGTGCTGCCTCCCTCTGCAGTGCTGGACCAGGGCACAAGGAGCACAGAGAGTGGTGGTGGGAGCTCACCTCTGTCCTCTCACTTTCATCCCTCAGGTAGCTGGTGTCATTGCTTCCCTGGTCATCCTGGTGACCATCCTGAAAATTGGAGAGCTCTTCCGGGACCTGCCCAAGGTACATCTGGGCCCATGGCATTAGAGCCATGTCCCACCCCTGTGCCTGCCCCATGGTGAGGTGGTGTGGAAACAGGCAGGCCCCCCCCCCCCCAGACGTATCTTCAGCATCCTCTTGACTGCAGAGACTTCTCTCCTAGGCCATCTTATCTGCCATCATCATTGTCAACCTCAAGGGCATGTTCAAGCAGTTCCAAGACCTCTGCATGCTCTGGAAGTCCAACCGGGTGGACCTGGTAAGGCACACACTGGTGCCTGGTCTCTGCTCTTGTCCCTGGGGAGGGTTTCTCCATCCTCCCTGTAGCTCATGGTGACACTGACTGTGCCCTTCCTCCAGATGGTCTGGGTTGTGACATTTGTGGCCACCCTCACACTGAACTTGGACATTGGCCTGGGGGCCTCGGTGGCCTTTGGACTACTCACCGTCATCTTCCGCACCCAGCTGTGAGTACTGCCACATGGGGGGCTGGTGCCATGTCCTGAGGCCAGGGGAAGCCCATGGTGACCTCAGCCCCTTGATCTGCTCCCTGCAGCCCTCACTACTCTGTCCTGGGACGCATCTCTGACACTGAAGTCTACAGGGACGTGGCTGAATATGAGATGGTAACCGCAGCAGGGAGAGGGAGAAGAGCTGCCTGCAATGGTGGGGCAGGGGCTGTTCACTGGGCAAAGGAGCAGGGGGCTTTTGGGGGAAGGAGAGAAGGGGAGCAGGGAACTCCATCCCTGGGGTAGTACCCTTTCTGTCTGCCTCCAGGCACAAGAGGTCCCCGGTGTGAAGATCTTCCGCTCCTCCTCCACCCTCTATTTTGCCAACGTGGAGCTGTATGCTGATGCCCTGAAGAAGAAGGTAGGAGAGCCAGCAGCCCCCCCGTGCTCCCCATGTCCCCCACCTGCCAGCACCCATCTGGTGGTGGGGCCCCTGGGGACACAGGGCTTTGTTTGCAGAGTGCTTTTTTGCTGCATTGTTTTGCAGAGTGGCATCAACGTGGACCGCCTGATCGAGAAGAAGAAGAAGGCTCTAAAGAAGCTGAAGAAGCAGCAGAAGAAAGCAGAGAAAGAGAAGGCAAAGAGGAAAAAGGTGCTTCCCTGCTGTGGGGGAACCCCCTGGTGCCACCTTGTACCATGTCCTTTTCTGGCCCTGGCATTTGCTGGGCTTGGTGGCCTGTGGGGTTCCTGGTTCTGTCTGGGGACACCGGGTGAGAAAGAGGCACCAGGACAGATCTGGGCCATGGATTCACACTCAGGGTTGGTGGGGACAAAGTCCATTCCTGGGAAGAGCTGGGCCATTAATGATTAGATGGCAGAACTAGTGAGTCATTAGCCATTTGGTGAGTTAATCAGAATTAAGAGCAAGAGCAAAGGCTGATCTGGCGCCAGCTAATAAGCACCAGCTCTGAAAGAGGGTCACTGGGGAGAGGTGTGGATCTTCAGGATCCAGAAAGAGCCCAAAAATGGGTGAAGGTCTGAGCGAGGCACCTACTCCTGGGGTCACCCACTGCCTGTGCTCTAATGACACCCAAAAGCTTTGCCAAGCCCTACTGTGCTATGGGGCAGGGCAAGCTGGGGGGTGTGTGGCACACTGCCTGGCCTCTGCCAGACCCCATGCAATGAGGATGGGTCTCCTGCCTTCCCCCAGGATGTGGGGGATGGGAAGAATGGTCCAGGTGTGGCGGTGATCGAGCTGAGTGGGGCGGAAGGTGGCAAACCCCCTGCGCACACCCTGCGTGCTCTGGGGCTGCCCCAGCCTGACTTCTACGCTGTCATCTTGGACTTCAGCCCTGTCAGCTTTGTTGACACTGTCTCTATCAAGATCCTGAAGAACGTAAGTGACTTGAGGGAGCAGGTGAGGCAGCAGCATCACTGGGGGCATCCCTAGGGCCATGCGGGGTGGCCCAATGGCTGCTGCCTGTGCCTCTTCCCTGACCAAATGAGTTTTCTATCATTACAGATCTTCAGGGATTTCCGTGAGATAGAAGTGGACGTCTTCATTGCCTGCTGCTCAGGTGAGGAGGCTGTGCAGGGCATGCCCACCCCTTTGGGACTCAGACCTCCATGGTGTCCCCACTCCCAGGGTTTCCCAGGGGACAGGTGCTGTAGATTATCCCAGGGATCCAGTCTGAGCGCCACAGCCCGTGGCAAGGCAGCTGGATCCCTGGTGACAACCCCAGTGCCCCGCAGTACATGGGGAAGAGAGGTTGCTTTGGGGGAAGGGATGGGCTCAGCCAGGTGCCATAAGTTTTGATGTTTCTCCCTCCACACAGTGCCCGTCCTCATCCAGCTGGAGCGGGGCAACTTCTTCAGCTCAGCCATCACCAAGCACTGCTTCTTCCCCTCAGTGCACGACGCCGTGGTCCACATCAGCAGGGAGAGGTGCCAGGCCTCAGTAAGTACCCAGCCTCATGGCTGCACTGAGGGGTGACGGGGGGCAGCCAAGCTGACCCCTCCCTGCCTGTCCCCCTTAGGTGGACAGCGGCACCAGAATGTAACCCCGAGAGAGGAAAATGTCTCCCCAAGGAGCCAGATGGATGAGGAGGGTTTCGCTGCTCCCGGTAGCACCAACTCACTCACCCTGAGGACCAGAAGCCTCATAGCCCCAGCAGCCCCTCTGGACTCTGATAGCTGGGGTCCTGCTCTGGCCATGAGCCCCCCCAGGACGGAGCTGCTGCGGGCACACAAGGTGCCGGCTCAGCCTGGAACAGGCCTGTCCTGCTGGGCCAGGCCCTTGTTTAGGGGGCAGCGGAGGTGCCCCTGGGCCCAGCAGCAGGGTTGTACTGCAGATAAACCCAAGTCGCGTTTCTCAGCCTTCGTGTGAATGCGTTCTCCTCAATAAAGCTGACCTGAGGCTGGGACACCCGCCTGCACCCCCCCACTGCCGGGCACTGCCAGACTGGGATGAAGACCACGTCTGGCTCTCCATGTGGGCCCACCACCCTCCTTCCTTTGGCCTTTTTGACATTTTCCCCCAGCGAACCGTTCCGGGCTCGTCGAATCGGGCCAAAGGAGCAGCAAGGCTGCTTCCCCACCCCCGGGATCCCCACCCCCGGGATCCCCCTCCGGAATCCCCGCCCCGGGACCGCTCCCCGGGACCTCCCCCCCCCTCCCTCCCCTCTCTCAGCCCCCGCCGCCAGGGGGCGCTGCCACACGCCCCGCATCACTTTGCGCATGCGCCGCCCCACCGCGGGCCCCTCCCCTGCCGGTGCGCACGCGCAGCCTCTCCCCTCTCCCCCGCCTCCCCGGCTGCGCATGCGCGGTGCGGCCGCTCTCTGGGTCAGCGGCGGGGACAAGATGGCGGCGTCCTCGGTGTGCCGGGCGGGCTGTGCGGCCGGGCGGGCCTTGCTGCGGGGTCCTCGCCCTTCCGTGAGTTACCGCGGTCGGCGGTGAGGGGGAGCGGCGAGGTGGGCCCAGGGGAGGCCGGCGAGGGGAGCGCCTGCGGTGCGGTGGCGCTGCCGGGCCCAGCCTGCACGACAGGAAGGTCACGGGGACGCGGCGGCCGGTACGGGGGGGGCTGCGGTCGCCATGGAAACTACCGGTGAGGGGGCTTACCGGGGGCCTGCTGTCCGCTCCTCCTTCACTCCCGGACTGGGTTTTTTAACCGGCTCGCGAAACCCTTCCCTGGGGTTAGCGCCTTGCTGAACCAGTGGTTTCCACCCCTGCGGTGAACCGATATTTCAGTGAAATCGGGGGGGTGGGTGAGGGTGTGCAGCAGGAGCACCCTGTAATAGCCCTGGAAGAGGTTGTCCACCCGGCCAGTGGCCGGTCTTGTGCCCAGCAGCCTTGTTCTGGGGATTGCTGGTTAGGGGTGATTGTAGCATTTACCTTGTTTTCTGTTTTTTAGGCAACATTATTGACTTTGACAAGGAACCGAGGTGCTGCCACTTATGCCCAGACACTCCAAAATATCCCTGAGACCCAGGTCACCACTCTGGACAACGGGCTCCGTGTAGCTTCAGAGGAGTCCAATCAGCCAACGTGTACGGTAAGCTTAAGACAGGTTAAGGGCTTTCTTGAAGCAGACAGACTTGCTTAGTCTGTAGCTGGGCTTGCAAAAGCAGCAAACCCCGACTTGAACCAAAGCTTTCAGTGGAGGTCCTGCAACTTCTCTTTGTTAATTGGTGGGATTAATGTTGCAGTAAAAGGCTGAGTCTGGTTTATGTAGGTCTGTAGTAAAGCTTTGAAGCTCTTGAAGTTTTCTCAGCCTTACAGTTTTTGTGTAAGCAGTCAGTGACCAATAGTAGTAGTATCTTTGTCAAAACTAGCAGAGGCTTTTGCAGAGCTTGTAGATGAAAAGCCAAAATATGTACAGGAAACAGTTGCTGGTCCTTTTGATTTTGGTGCTACTGGTGCAATGTCTGGGGAGCAAACTTCTTGCTCCTGGTGTTATATTTGTGGCATGAGGCTTGGGTGTGCTGTTTTTTTCCTGATGTGTGTTTTCTGATGTGTTTTCCATTAGGTGGGACTGTGGATTGCAGCAGGGAGCCGCCATGAAAATGAGAAGAACAATGGGGCTGGTTACTTCCTGGAACATCTGGCCTTTAAGGTAAGGAAGTATGCTAGGACTGGCACAGGATTGTGTGAGAAACGTTCTCAGTAGCCCTGGGCAGAAGGTATCTAGGCCTGGGACTTCCTGACTGGAGTCCAGTTTGTGCCATCATAGGGAACTTCAGCATCTGGCTTGCTTTTTAAGAGATCAGTTCTGTGTTAGATGTAGTTTCTTTCTCCCATTCTGGCTTCTGAATACTGCTGTTTGAATAGCTAAAAAACTACTTATTTTTCTTTTAGACTTGTTCTTGGTTCACTAACACTGATTTGAATTTCAGCCACTGTTGTCTCTTAACATAGATCTTCTCCTCCCCCATGGGCTTTTATCACACACTCAAAATACACTTCAGACATCCTTTACAGTAAATAAGTCAAGTTTTAAATCTCTTACTTTCTGCACTTGCTCTTGGCTTGTATGAATCATGTGACAGCTTTTCCTGGGTTAGGTCTTTAATGTTCTTTTCCTTGCTTGATTTCTGCCTGAGAGGGAAATCTGTTCATTTCATAGTTGTGTTTATCTGTTTTCTTTTAGGGCACAAAGAATCGTCCTGGGGCTGCCTTTGAGAAGGAGGTGGAGAGCATGGGTGCTCACCTGAATGGGTACACCTCACGTGAGCAGACTGCCTATTACATTAAAGCCTTGTCCAAGGACATGCCCAAAGGTAGGATGGCCAGTGGACAACGTCTGATCTGGAGGTTAAGGCAGGAGCAAACGTGTTTCCTGTGTCTTCCCCACCAGCATACTTTCTAATAACAGACCAGGGAAGGAAGATGTGGCTGAGCAGTAGAATGGAGGTTCTAGTTGATGGTTGAAGAGGGCACTGCCATAACATGGTGTTTCAAAGCTACAAGTTTGTGTGTTTCTAAAACCAGTTTTAGAAAAAGCTCTGGTTATGTCAGGCTGCACCACATTGCCAGGAGGCAGGGGGTCTGTAGCCTGTGGTTGCTTTATGGAGATGAGAAACTGAGGTCAGTGGCAGCTCCTGTGTCAGGAGTGCTCAGTGCAGCTCTTGTAGGTGTTGCCTGTGCTCTGTACTCCCATGTGCAGGCTCCTCTTTGGGTCATTTCTGTCCAGAAGTGATGATTTGAATCAGAGCTTTGGGCCCTACTGTAGATGTGGGCTACACTGTAGCTGTCTCAAGCTGTCTGTAAGGATTCAGTATCTTTCTGCAATGGTCCCAGCCTTCTGACATACTTCATCTTCAGTTGTTTCCTGCTCCCCACTGGCAGTGGTGCTTGGCAAGCTGACTTGGAAATTTGATGCTAAAACAGCTTTTGTCCCTCTCTGGTGCTGTGGGAGTGGGTAGTACTTATCTCTCTCGTGTTGCATTCCCTTCCCAGCATGGTTTGTTACTTGCTCCTTTGGCAGTGCCCCTGCTCCCTCCTTGTTTTTTCTCCTTTCAGCAGCACTGGGTGGCAGTCGGGCAGTGGGATTGCTAACACAGGAAATGTGTTGCAGCTGTAGAGCTTCTGGCTGACATTGTGCAGAACTGTGCACTGGAGGACTCTCAGATCGAGAAGGAACGTGGTGTCATCCTTCAGGAGTTGAAAGAAATTGACAGCAACTTGGTGGATGTGACCTTTGATTACCTCCATGCCACTGCATTCCAAGGGACCCCGCTGGCCCGCACTGTTGAGGGGACCACGGAGAACATCAAGTGAGCAACAGGCTAGATGTGGTACACAGCCTGTGGGTTTGGTCCTTGGGGTCTGTGCCTGCTGCTTCTTAGTAGTGGTGACTGCACGAGAAAACCAGTCTGTACACAGAGGTGATTTGTGCCTGTGTTGTGCCTGGAGTGTTTTCCCTGTTGGTGCTGATGAAATGCTGCACATGCTCTTCTCTGGAGTGCCCCTCACACAAGCTGTGAGGGTGGTAGAGCCAGGCTGAGCCTTCTCCCACACTTGTCAGTTTGATGCTGTTGGATTAAGAGCTGGGACTGCTCATAAAAGCAGTGGCCTTGAGCATACACACCCTTTAGGGTACTGGTAGCTCAGTGACCTGGGTCAGTGCTCTCTAGTCTGTGTTGGAGTGTGTCCTTGACTCTGTGCCTTGGTCCTTGGTTTCCACTCCTGAATTAAAGCACAGGGAAAGCACAGACAAAGCAGTGTTGCTTCTAAAAGGTGTGCCCCACAAGTAAGAGAATCAACAATATCACTGCTGTCTCTGCAGTGTGAACTTGCTTCTCTTCAGCCTCTTGTTCCTCCTGCACAGAGATGCTGAAGTACTGGGTCTCTCTGTGTTTTATTCTAGGAGACTGACTCGAGCAGATCTGGCTTCATACGTTGATACTCACTTCAAGGCACCTCGTATGGTCCTGGCAGCTGCTGGAGGTCAGTTCTGGATCTTTACAATTCCAGGAAGCCTGGTTATTTTCAAGCTGGTGATCAAACCCTATTACACATCTTCAAGGTAAAGATGATCTTGATAAATGAAGCTGCTTTAAGGCAACAAATCTCTCTCTTTCCCACTACCAGGTATTTCCCACAAAGAGCTGGTAGATGCAGCAAAGCAACACTTAAGTGGAGTGGCTTTTGCATACAAAGAGGACGCGGTGCCTGCCATTCCGCGCTGTCGCTTTACAGGGAGTGAGGTAAAGTTTTGGTCCCAAAGAAAAAAAGCAGGTGTTGCCAAACTGCTGAATGAATGTAAACCAGTTATAGATGCTTCTGAAAGGGAAAATCTGTCTATCTTAGAGAAGCTGAGGATGCAACATCTTTCTAGTGCCCACACGTTCCATTCTTGGGGCTTATTGCCACAGTGTGTTGGGTTTGAGATAGGACCCAAATCCTTTAGGAATGTGAGGTTGTTGCTCAAATCATCTGCTGGAGAGCTCATATCAGAGCAGTGGGTTTGAGCTCAAATAGCTTGGGTTTAGCCCAAGACCATTTCACTGAGATAAAATCAGTTCCCCTAATTTTTAAGCCTGGCATTGCAGCAGGCTGCAGACAGAGGCACAGTGTTCATGCAATTCTCCCCCACTCTGATGGTTTTCTAGATCCGTGCCAGAGATGATGCTCTGCCCTTTGCCCACATTGCTCTTGCTGTGGAGGGGCCAGGATGGGCTCATCCAGACAACGTTGTCCTCAACGTGGCAAACGCCATCATTGGACGCTACGACCGCACCTTTGGAGGTGGCAAGGTAAGAGGTCTGTGTGTGTGACAGGGAGAACCTGGAGCCTTTTAGTAAGAAATATTATGGAGGCCATGGCTGGGTGTGCTTTATGGGAGGCTGTTGTGATTAGCTTCCAACTGTGAAGGGGTTAGGAGTCTGGAAAAGAAGATAGAAGAAGATAGATAAAAGAAGATAGATCGAGGCTAATCCAGGACAGCCTTGAGGGGTGATGCTGAGACATGAACTGAGCCTTCTCTGCTAAGTCTGGGAGAGGCTTAGCTGATGAATTCTCAGCAGCTTATTCTACCCTTACAAACTAGTTGCTCTGTGGGGGCAGTGATGGCAAGCAGGACAGAGTACTTCGTAGTCTAACAACACAAGCTTGCCTTACAGCTGCAAAGCAAGTGGAATTTGCAACCATTCTCAGCTGAAATCTGTCTGGCCTGCATAATTATGCTAACCCCTGCTTCTGGGAGACCTTGCACTTCCCAGTTTCTCCCCCTCCTGTGGTGATCCACATACCAGCACATTATCTGAGGCTGGAAAAGGAAATGTTTTTTCTGGATGGACTCAGGCCATTGTCTGTGGCTTTTCCACCAGTGAATCTCATCTGCTGACCACATGAAAGGTCTAAATTAAGCTCTGTTTCAGCAAAGTGCTCTGCTGTCTTGTCTGTGGTCTTTGTGAAAACAGCTCAGTTGGAAAGAATTTGAGCTGTGAGGGAGCTGTAAGAGCGAAATGGCTGATGGTTTCTCCTTACTTACAGAATCAATCCAGCAGGCTGGCTACGCTTGCTGTGGAGCATAATCTCTGCCACAGCTTCCAGACATTCAACACCTCTTACTCTGACACTGGCCTCTTCGGTTTCCATTTTGTTTCCGATCCTCTGTCCATAGATGATATGATGTATTGTGCTCAGGGGGAGTGGTAAGTAAAACTTTGGCAGAAGTTCTTGTTTAAAATCTGACTCTCTACTGGGACTCTGAGCTGGTGAGGGGAGCTTATTAGATCTTCAGAGAGCAGTCTTTTTATGAACTTCTTGGTAACTTGCTTTCTGGTTAAGTGATCTGAAAGTGGTTTCTGTAAATATCTTGGGATACGGCTTTTGAGGAGCTATTCTAATCCCTTAGGCCTCTTCAGGTCTTTTGTTTATGTTTCCGATTTTTTGCACTGAGGCTTTGTGTTTGTGTTTTGTTTGTTTTGGTGTTTTTTTTACAAGTTAAATCATCCCTTAGTGACAAGGCTTTCCCAGGTGCCCAAGAGACATATCTCCATTGTCTCATTAAGCTTGAGCAAAGCAGGCAGAGTTCCTGCCTTTCAGACTGTTGTGCTGTGGCTGAAAAACACACCAATGCTGGAGTCATGCCAGTGTTTGGGGGCCTTGTGTCTGTCCTTATTGTATATGTGTATGTCCCACTAATGGTTTGGGGCTTCATCTGAGATGCAGAGCCCAGCCACGCTGTGTTTGCAGCAGATGGAGTTAGCCCTTGCCCCAGAGACGTTGCAGTTGGCAGAGGAGGGAGGGATTTCGCAGCTGGAGTCCAAACAGACTCTGTAGAACTGTCTTGTTCTTTCAGCATCAGTTTCCATAGCAGCTTGCCATGCGTGGGAATAGCTGACAGGCCTTCCTTCCCTTGTGACAGCGACTGCAGGCTGCTTGCTGCTGTGCCTGGTGGGCAAGCACCAGGGCTGCTCAGGCCTTTGTGTGTGTAACTGGGCGTGTAACCTGCTGGGTGATGTCCCCTGCCTATAAGCTTGAGCTCTTTCTCTCACCTTCTACTGTTCAGTGCCCCCCAGTTCTTGGCTGGTTTTTGCTGATAAGCCTGTAAGACAAGTGATGCTGATAATATCTAACTTGTCCAGGGGCTAGGGAAAGAGAGGCATTCACTTTCTCTCTGAACAGACAAACATTTTTTAAGAGCTTTAGTAGTCTTTCCATCTCCTCTCCAGGATGCGTCTGTGCACTAGTGCCACAGATTCAGAGGTGAAGAGAGCCAAGAACTATGTCCGAAATGCCATGGTGGCTCAACTGGATGGTATGTTCTGGTTTATAGATTGACCACACACAGCTTTTAGTGAGTTGCTGTTTATGTCTCTCCTGGGGAGCCAGAGCTCTGCTGGACATTTCAGTACTGCTGGAAGGCACTGGGCAGACCTTCCTTTTCCCTGCTCTTCATTCCTCTTGCCTTGCTGTCGAAGCAGCTGACCCCAGCCCACTGTGCTCCAGGCTGGCTCTGGCTGTCATATGGTCATTGTGTGGCTGAGGGTGAATAATGTGCTGCACTTAGAATTGAGACCCTCAAACTGGTCTGCCTTAGAGGGAGCACTTCAGAGAGCACTGAAGGAATTTTCTTACTGCTTAACTCCCACTGAAGCTGATTATTATGGTAACTACAGCAGGTACTTGATGTGAGAGGTGGCTTCTAACCATCCCCCTTCAGGTACTTTGTTAGAAGCTGTTTAAGAGTTGCTTCACTCTGGTTTGACTGATAAATCAGGCTGTGCAACTCTGGAAGGCTTTCTGCTATGCTGACTGTGTGATGTCTTTAACATCCAGGCACTACCCCAGTGTGTGAGAACATTGGAAGCCATCTCTTGAACTATGGACGCCGTATCCCTCTGGAGGAATGGGATGCCAGGATTTCTGTAGGTATCCATTTGTTTTGGTTGGGGTACCTGAGTGTGGCTGGTGTCAGCATTTTCTGGTGTTAGTTTGCTGCAGTAACATGAAGCTCACTTACACTTTGGTCAGGCTGCTTGGAGTCCAGGCAGTCAGTTCACTGGCTGCAATATAAATATGTCTCTCTCTATATATATATATGTATCCCTGGCATAGGCTCAGTGTATCCTGTGTCCCTGTGGATGGATTCAGTCCGTCCAGGAAAGTTAAGCAGAACAGCTGGAAATAAGAGTTTCCTAGAGGTGGCCAACATTTAGTTTGTATGCTTCTGCAGCCACAGTATCCCTTGCAAGGTTTCAGGTTTTGGACAGCCATGTCTTCCATACCCTCAGAAGAACATTACCCATCCTCGCAGACAAGAGTGGTACAATTAGTGCAGATGGCCCCCAAGGGTCTGACAATGTCTTTTTAATTATCTTGATATGTCATGGCAACAGTAGCTTTCAGCTTGGAGAAATGCAGGTCTGCTAAAGGGGTTGTTAATTGCTTGTTTGATATCTACTAGGCTGTTGATGCAAGGATGGTGAGAGAGGTCTGCAGTAAATACATTTATGACAAATGCCCGGCAATTGCAGCAGTTGGTAAGTAGCATGCCAACTACACAGTGTACTACTACTACTACACAGTAGTAGTACACAGTGACTCAAAAAGCAGGAAAGGGTCAAGAACAGAGTGGAAGGGAGCTGCAGCCACTTTTCATGTGGCTTCCAACCCTCCTGGGTCTTTACTGGCATCCTCATGCCTCTGCACATGAGATGTGCCAAGGCACATTTGCCAGGAGATCAAACCTGCAGGTGATGGAGGCGTGGTGGCAGTGGGCTGCTGGCTGTCCTCCCACCTCTCTGCTGGCTGCAGAGCCTGGAACTAAGGTTGGGAGTCCCATTGCTGGGTGCGGGCCCAGCAGCGTCTGCCAGGTGTCCTTACCCTGGGGTCATGGTGGTTTATGTAAGGGAAATGAAGGGACCTGATCCTCCTGTGTTGCTCTGGCATGTCTGTCTGGACAAGGATAAATTCCACTCAGAAAACCTGCCTGAGCAGCTCAGCTCTGCTCTGCTACCTCCTTCCTGTGTGTTGTGGATTCCCCTCCTCCATGCAGCTGTTTCCTCTGGCCTTCAAAGCAGAGCAGCTTGGAAAAGGCAGAGAGTTTTTGAAGAGGAAGTTGAAGTGAACCAGCCAAAATTTCCCATGACTTGATGGCTCCTTGTATTTCATATCTATATGTGGAGCTGTCCTGAGCATTGTAGAGCAGCGTGAGAAAACAACTTACTTTGAGTAAATGAGTAACAGTTTATCTGTCAGGAGGGATGGTTTCTGCTGGTTTTTCTGATGCAGGTTTGAGCTGTGCTTGCCTGGTTTTATGCATAGCTGATCTCGATTGTGACCACATTCTGTACTGTCCCCATCTGCTTTAAGACCAACAGAAAAACTGTCCAGGAATTGTAGCTGCATCTTCAGTGTCTGACTCCTGTTCTGTTCACTCAGGTCCCATTGAACAGCTCTTGGATTACAACCGTCTGCGCAGTGCCATGTACTGGATCCGTCTCTAGGACGTGTTCCTGCAGGATGGAAGCAGTGAAGCTGTGGACTGTGGCAGATTCCCTCTGGCTCTGAATGTCTGGTGCATCAGGGCCAAGAAGAGTCCCATCAAAATGGCTGTCCTCTCGGTGTTAAATGTATAAAAATAAATATATCCTATATGGAGCTGGTTCTGCTGGGAGTCAACTCTGTTCTGCTGGGCTGTGTGTGTAGACATTGTTCATGCCAGAAACTTCTCTATGTGTCTGTCTGCAGCCCTGCCTTCTCTGTGCTGAGATGGAGCTGATAGTGTCCTGGTTCAGAGGTCTTGCCTTTAGGTTGGTGAATGGAAGACTTTCTGCTGGTACGAGGCTGCCAGTGTAGCTCTGGCTGTCTCTGCTGGTCAGATTTGGGCTGTAGCAGTGCTCTTTGTGTAGACCTAAGAATGAGCAGCCCTCATTTGAGGGGACCTTTGCTCTGCTGCTTCTCAGGGAGATCAAGATGTATCTATGGGAAGGTGGTCCTCTCCCTGACCCCAGGGTGTGATGATAGCATTTCTGGCCTGGCTGTTGGTCACCCTCTTGTTGCAGTGACCACCTTGTGGGAGGAGCAGTTGGTGCCAGTTCCTCTCTCCCCAATCAGTTACAGACAAAACCTCGCCTGAATGCCCACCACTGGTTTAAGGTGGTGAAGGGGATCAGCCTGACTTGCCTGATGCTGCCTCAGTACCACTGAGGTTGTTGGCTCTGGCACAGCTGGGATAGTGTGAGGAGCTGGAGCTGTTGCTAGATAAAACACCTTTCTAGAGACTACAGGAGTATGGTACCTCTTTCCTTGAGCTTCTCAGCTGAAAGCTCACTAATGAGCAGAGATTGTGGTTGAGTATGTTGGTGTTGCTCTGCAGGTTCCTCTGAGCATCCATCTACCCAGCTTCACCTGTGCAATAGCTGAGAAGCTGCTGACTGAAGTACTGGGCAACCTGGCCTGTACCTGGATGATAATCTAGGTTTGAACAGCTGAAAGAGCTACCCAACCCTTTCTGCCTTCACTGCTGTTAATCTCGTTGTTGCTCCCTTGTCTTGCCTCTGGGAAGCTGGAACATGGAACAGGAAGGATGAAACAGAGGTATGGAGAAGGGCTTCCCACCAGGTGGCACCAGCCTGTCATAGCTACCCTTGGAAGCTGCGAGGTACTCCTGTTTCATTTCTGTCTTTGGGATAAATCTCTCTGAGATTCTCATTTAATTTCCAGGTGCTGCCCTGACAAGTGCAATTTAAAAATAGTGTAAAAATTTCTAGGAGTTAGTCATTACACTTGAGACTAATCCAGTGTACTAAATCATTTGTGCTGAATTTGGATTCTTGCTGAGGGAGTCAGTGTGTCTGAACTCATTGCGTATCCTAGGCAAGTTTGAAACTGTTAAATGTTCTGGATGCAACTGGGGTTTAACTATCATCACAAGCTCTGGCTCGTTGCAAGTGCACCGAGGACTCAAAAACTAAAGAAGCTCACTTGTGCCTCAAGCCTTGTGGAACCAGTAAATGATTCTGTCTTGGTTTTGTGACTGCAACCAGGCAATAATCCTCTTTTGTCTTCCATTGCTATGTATTTCCCCCCCTCCAGGTGAGGTTCCAGGGTGCTTTGCAGTTGGTGAGAAGTACAGGGAAAGGGAAATGTACATCCTTGCTTTAGCATTTCCTACAAGTTTTCTTGTCTGGAGGTATCTGCTTGGGAATGGTTGTTTTCCTGGAGTAATTCCTGTGCTACTTTGTGCAAGGAGCAGATTCAAACACCTCTGCCATTGTTGCTTACCCGACAGCCATTGTGGCAGAAGTGGCTGGGGCTGGCAGTGCTCCCTTCTCAGTGAGGACTACCACTCCTTCCCTCCTCCTGCCCAAGAGGCTGCAGCTCTGCAGGGGTGGCTGGCTTATGCTGGAAGTTACTTTGTAGATGCTTTTATCTATGTAGAAATCTGAGTATCTGGGCTGATCTAGACAAGGATTTGTGCCCTGGTGAGTAGTGCTGGGTTCAGAGTGCTGTTGGGTGCCCACTAACAGCTGGGAGTTGAGGCTGAGCTGTGCCTAAGATGCTGGCATCTGCTTTCTGGCTGCATTTCTAGTGGCACTCTGCCTTGTAATGCCTGTCATGTTTGGGTGCTGTGGCAGTCCGTGCTTCCAGAAACACAGGCATCTCACCAGCTCTGAGGACTGAGAGGTTTGTGATACCATTTTTCCTTTGTAAACAACCTTTTTCAGCAGGCAGCCTGAGGATCTAAAAGATGAGAAAGGGAAATCCATTCAGGAGTCAAGAGCATTGTTGCTTGCCAAAGACACACTTTGAGCCTTGGTGAGCAGTTTGGGAAGCATCTCCTGGAATTGGTATGGAGTTGTCAAGCATTTGGTAGCTGAATCCCTTGGTGCTGAAAGAACTGAAGCTCTAATCTCTTTGGTGGGTCTCTTTGAGCTGTAGAGGTCTGTGTCAGTTCCTCCACTGGAGCAACCTCAGTCCTAGGGAAACCAAAACAGGAAGTGTCTGGAATGATGGAAGTGTCCTGCCTCAGTGCTTTTCCCAAACCTTGATAAAGAGACTTTTTGCTGGACCTCTCCCCTCCCCTTCCTACTGTTTCCACTGCCCACTGAAGGACAGTGGCAGTGCCAGAGGAGGGAGTTGGAACCATCCCTAGAACAGGGCAATTTCACTGAAACTGGAGATGGCCTGGGTGACCTAATAAATCTGTTTCCTGGCTCCCTGGACAATGTGGGATTGTTTAGCGGGGCTCTTTGACCAGTCTAGTTTTCAATGGCTTAAGTGTTTTATTTTGCTACTTCACTTGGAAGGTTGGGATCCCATTAAACCATGCTGATAAATTTAGTCTGGTGTATGAATTGGCCTTTGCTCCTTCCCCTTCTTATCCTCTCTCGCTGCCATTCCCTCTTTGAAGTTCACGCCTTCCACCTACCTCTAAGCAATTGCTTTCCCTCCCTGACATCTTGGCACTTTGTCTTTTGGCTGGAAGAGAGGAGGATTTTGAAAGGAAGGTGCTGTTGATTGTTGTGTGTGCCTATCCAAGGCTCTGCAATGTCACCTGCACAGTACTTTGTGGGTGTTTTCCACCATAAAATCTAGCGGTGAAAATGGGGGAGAGTGGTTCCTAGAGCCCTGTGCAGAGTGCTCCAGGTTTCCCTGGTCTCTAGCAGGAAAAGCTGTTGGTAAACCCCGTGTGGGGCTGCAGGGCTGGGGCAGATGCACAGGGTGGATCTGCTTGTGGAGCAGGCAGCCCCTTTGATATGTGAGCTGCTTGTTTGGGATCCAGGCGCTTGCCAAAAGAGGGCCCACAGCAGCCAATTGTTGGTAGTTGCCTCACCTGAACTAATTACCCCCCCTGGAAAGTACAGTTGATACTAATCATAGGTGCTGAGCCAAACCTGTCCTCAGGGAAGCGAGGAGCTGCAGAGAGGCTTTCACAGAAATGAGAGGCTTGGAGCCGTGCCGCTCTTTGGTGCCAGAGAGCTTTTGGGAGAGCCTGCAGCCCTGAGGGGCTGCTTCTCTACCCACTCCCCTGCTGAGGCTGGTGAAAAATGGCAGCTGGAGCAATGGGTGAGCAAGGTTTAGAAGACACAGGGCAGGGGAACTGCAGCTGTGCTGGTGCCTTGTGTTGATGGAGCCTCACACTGCTTGGATCCTTTGGTGTAGAGACTGACCAAGGTATTGGCATGGCTGTGCCCAGATACCTTTTACCCCTGGCCAGCCCCCGTATCGTGTGGTTTGGCCCCAGGAGGGCTGTGGTTTCCCCATGATGAAGTGTCACCCATCAGGGCTGCAGGATTGCTGAGGTGAGGATGGTACCTGATGCTTGTCAGACTCACAGGCTCGTCCTGCCCGGGCTCTCCTTCTCTTTGCACACCAAGAAAGAGGAACAGTGAGCAGTGGCATGTAGACGCATATCCAGAACAGCTCCAGTTTCCTATTTGGAAAAGGAAAATGGCTCATCTAAAGCTTTACTGTATTCATTGTATGTAAAAAGCACGGGACAAAGGGCCCACCCAGGCTTGACTGCCAGCTACAGCCATCTCCACTGCTAGGAGAGACCGGGCTGAGTAGGGCTGGTGGTAGGACTTGTCTCCATTGTCTCAGCTCTTTCTTCAGTAGTGGGTCAGGAGGGGTTGAATCTGAGCCCTGAACACTCTCATTAAAAGCTGCTTTACCCTACATGCCATCCAAAGAGGATCAGTGGTTCTCACCTTCCCATGCAAGTTTCTTCCTTGCTCTTCTTACATGATTTTCCTCCTCAGGGCTCTGAGGTTTTTAGTGGGGCAGCTGGGCTGAGGTTTGGCCTTGCTGCCTCTTGAACCCATCGCTGGGGTTGCCCAGAAAAGCTGCTAGAAACACAGTGCCTGGAGGAGGATCTGCCCAGGTTCCTCACCTGCCCAGGAATGGGAAATGGAGCTGCTGGCCCAGAACTAAGATGCTGGGGGTGGCAGCCTGGGGAGGTTCCAGCCCTGATCTGTGAGAGCAGGCGGGATATTTTTGTACAAAGCGGTGTTGATGGGAGTAGTATCTGTGCTGGATCACCCACCAGGTGCTCTGGAGACATTGTTGCTTCTTGATGTCCAACCCATAATTGCTGAGCCTCTGTCATGTTCTGATATTATTTAAGGCTCTGTACACTGCCTGGGCGTGAGAACTGCATAGCACAGGCAGCATGAGGACAGTGAAGGAAACTGGATCAAATGCCACATGACCTGGTTTGAGTGGGGCTAATTATGTAATTAAGATATTGAAACAGAAGCTGGCTATCTGAGCACTCTTCAAAGTCTCACCAAGAGCCTGTAGTGCAACACTGAGCATTTAGGTTTTCTGTGCCCTGTGTTGCCCTGCCATGAATGTGGGTACTGGTGCTCTGTGCAGTTCACAGAATAAGGCTGCTCCATGTGCACTGCCCTCAGCACATGGCAGCTCAGATGTGTTTTGTAAAATAGCCCCAGTTCTGTGCACTATTTTCTGCTGTGTGTGTAGCTTTTATTCAGAGCAGGCACTTGGATAACTCTGCAAAAGGAATGTGCTGCTGATCTCTTATTTGTTATATTTAGTGAAGAGAGCTGACTCTTTAGGAGGGGGATTTTTTTCCTTCCTTATTTGAATGTTTAATCTAGGTAATTGAAGTTGTGTTGCTTTGAGATTTAGGATTTGGTGTATATTCAGCTTCAGAAAACAGTCTTCTGAGCTTCTCTATGTACAGTTTAATATTGTACAGATTTATAGATACCAAAACCATGGCCTCTCCATTGAGACCACATTTCTCTTGAGTAATGCTTGTAGCAATTGAGAGCCAGACTGGGTGCTATGGATGAAACCTGGAAGATGTGATTTTTCAAGTAGGGATTTGTTATAATTGCCCATGGACATGGTGTGTGGGGCTGGGGTTTGGTGGGGGGTGGCTCTAGGAACTGGAGTGGCAGGCAGCGTGTCTGGCGAGCTCCTGCCTCCCCTGGTGTGGAGGGTGCCCTGGTGTGCCCAGAGGCTCCCAGGAAGAGGTTGTGCGTGAGCGTGCTCAGGCCCTGGGTGTCTGGGCTCCACGTAGCTGTTCTGCATTTATTTCCAACCCTTCCCCCCACCCGGCTGCTGTGAGGCTGGAGGTCCCCACTGCCCCTGTCTGATCTCAGCTGTGGCTCTCTGGCTTCCTCTGCTTTGTTTACAGCTGTTCCAGATGTGAAGCACTTGGCAGGAGCCCCTATGACATGGGAATACAAGTATCTGTCTCCTGTTTCTGCCTTGCACGCGCAGGGGTGACTCACAGGTGACCTTCCCCCAGCTTTGCTGAAGATGATGGAGAGGGCTGAGGTCCACACAGTCCCAGGCTGGTGACTCCAAAGGTGTTGGGGAGCAAGAGAAAGGCTCCTGTTCTCCTCTCTTCTGGATGGTAAGGGGTGTGCAGAGGTGCTGCAGACATGTTTTTGGCAAGGAGATGGAGCTTTGAGAGCCCCGTCCCCATTGTTATTTCTCTGGGGATGTGCTGCGTTGGTGCATACTGTAGCCCCATCCTCTCTGGGACCCTCACCTAGGCTGCTCAGCCTTCCCCCAGAGCCCTGCCTGGTGTTCCCCACAGCAGCTGCTGAAGTCCTTGCATGAGATGTACGTGGCCACCCGCCCCGTGCCATCCCGGTGACGCAGCCCTCCTGCTCGATGGAGATATGAAGTCATTCTGGGGGGGATCTGGGGAGGGAGGAGTTCCCATGGTGACAGACAGCGATTCACCCGATGGGGCAGGGCGGGTGCTTAGTCCTTTTTATTCTTTTCTTCTGGAGTCGGGCACCCAGCCAAAGAGCTGAAGGAGCAATGGCACAGCCTCGCAGGGGAGAGCTGTGAGGACAAGTCTGGTCTCGTGAGCTGCACAAATCCCTCCGGAGCGTGGTCTCCCCTCTGCACCCTGGCTGCTGCCACACAGGTAGGGGTGCTCCCAGCCTCTCAGCCCCCTGGGTGCTGAGCACCCCCCTTAGCTTCCTGACCACCCCAGCAGACTCGTGGCCAAATCTGTATCACCCTTCCCATGGACCGTGGCTGCTGCCTGACACACTCCAGGCAGTATCCTACAGCTGCTGGAGACCCAGCGCTGGCAGCTGGCATACCCTGGGTAGGGGAGGCACGATGGTGTCCTGCAGGTAAAGGAGTTTGTGCCCCTCCCATGCCCAAGGCTCGCAAAAGCCCCTTCCCTGGAGGCTGCGGTGTGCCTCGGCTCCCCTTCAGTACCTACCCCCTTCCATGTCCCTGCCTGTCCCGGGCAGGGCCCCCGCCGCGCCCGGGTGTGAGCTGTGCCGTCCCTCCCCGGCACAGCATCTGCCTCTACCTGCCCCGCACGTCGCCCACCGGCCCCTGGGCTGCCGGTGGTGCTCCCCACCGCTACCTCGGGCACATGTTCCACAAGGAACAGCCAAGCCACACGGAGAGAATTTATATGGAGCCGCAGGTAGTTTTTAGGGGGTGTTGGTGCAGATTGTGAAACGCTTGAATGGAGGCAGAGAGGAGGCATTGAGCAACCGCTCCGTCCTCCCAGCCTCCTGAGCCGCATCCCAGATGCAGAAGGGGGGAGGTGAGAGCAGGATGGGCCGAAAGGGGAGCGAGCAAGGGGTAGCCTTTCCCTGGAGCAGAGGCAGTGGGTCTGGAGTGGTTCTGGGTAGGCAAGCTCCCCCTCATGCAGCTGCAGAGTGTGCCCCTCATGCTGGCTGGCATCCTGCTCTGCCAGAGCTCTGTCCCTCCATCCAGGCTCAGTGCACAAGCCATTAGTGACTCATTTCTATCTCTTGGGACGGTGGTGGCCATTCCCAGCAAGCCCTAGTGCAGCAGCAGGTTCCTAGGACAGTGGTACAGCGTGCCCTCACGCCCTGCCTTCAGGTCTGGGATAGGGGCCCCTGAGGGCTGCCTCCTCGGACTGCTGCTATTCCTCTTGGCAACGCTCCTCCCCTGGGAATACACCCACCCTGAGCCGCTGCAGCCGGGGAGGCATCTGCTGTGCTGTTGGAGGGAGGAACAAATACTCCCCAGCCCCACCAAGCTGTGTGAACCCCCCGCGAGGAGCAGCTTTTTGCAGCACAGCTGGCAGCATCCTGGGAACAGCTCCAGCTTCCCAGGCCCACTCACTGCTCGCTTGCCATTCCCCCTCCCTGCCCAGCGAGCCCTTGCTGAACGTCCCTGCCACCACGATGCTGCCCCCAGCATCCCCTGCCACCCTGAGCACCCTCCTGCAGGCTCTTCTCTCCTGAAGATGCTCCTACAACCACGTTAGCCCTCAGCTGAACTTATGGCCCTGCATGCCATGGAGGGAGCTGGGCAACCACTGTTTCCCTGCCCTGAGAGAGGGAAAAACTCAGAGCTTGGGCAGTCTTGTCTATCCACCCCTGCATTGGCTGCTCTCGGCCTGGGGGAGGAGGGATGGGGTAGACATGGTTTCATACTGCTCTGATGGGGTGTGGAGGTGCTGCAGGGTTTGGGAGCTGGTGGGTAGCTTGTCCTCATGTGCTGTCAAGTGCTCTGGTGCTGTGGGGATGGGCTCTACATACTGGGATCCTGCATGACACCTGTGCTTGGCTGTTCCTCATGTTAATTCGGATTTGAAGCAGAGTGGTGGTACCATTCTGCCTCTGGTGCTGGTGAGTATTTCCATGAGGTCACTGGGAGTAGTTCTGGGCTCCTGCATATCCCTTGGGTCCCGCAAAGTTATGGTGCCCCTACTGCCCTGCCTCTGGGAGACAGGTTGGGTGCAGAGCCCTGCTGACAGGAGCACCCGTGCCCTGGTGACAGCCTGCAGCACCCTCCTGGTGGGGTGCACCTTGGTGTTTGCAGGTAAGACAACCTCCTCACCTCCCCCACACTGGGGGGGAGGAAGCACGGGTGACCTGGCCTTGCCCCAAACCTCACTCCCGGGGGACGGCAGTAGGAATGCCACCTTTCACCTCTGCATCCTGCTGCTGGGCCCCAGGCACTACATTGCTGGTGACGTTGGTCCCCGGGGACCCCCAGGGGCGGGCGGGTGTCTGGGAGGCACCGGGCTGTGCTGGCGCCCGGTGCAGGCGGGCACGGGCTGGCTCAGGGGCTCAGCGTGTTCAGTCACGCTCTGCACGCCGCAGCCCCGGCCCACACATGCCCTGAGCACACATGCCAGGGGCTGGCGGCTCTGCCTTTGCTTTCCTTTATCTTCTCCTTCCTGCAGGCATCTGAGGCTCTGTCTGCTCTGCCAGCCCCGGCTCTTGCCCTACCGTGGGTCCTCACGTCCCTCTTCATGCACAAACCCACCCCGTGCTGCCTGCCAGGGCTGGGCTGCGTGGGTGTGTGCTCTCTGCAGCATGGGGACATGTCACCTCCAGGGACACTTCAGCTGCTGCCTGCACCCTGCTTCCCCTGCGTCCTCAGCACATAGCCCCAACCACAGTGCAGCCTCCTGGACACCCCCCAAAGCCCAGCCACAGGGTGCAGCTCATGAAGGCAGCTTGTTAACCAGGGTCTTTATAGCCCCCTGCAATGCTGCTGGTTCCTCATCCCACTGCCATTGCCTCCATCATCACCCTCTCTGTCTGATCCCATGCCATTGAAAAGCCTTGGTGGTGCCTGTTTTTCCCCTCCCTGGCTCACCCTGAGAGCTAGTGTGTCCTCCACGGTCAGGCTGACCAGGGTTGCCTTCTCCTGCCTTACTCAACCAAGAGGGGGTCACATCTCTGCAGTGTCACCATTCCCTCCCTGAGCTCTGTCTGTGGACAGCAGGGCCTGGCTGCAGTCCAGCGCAGCTTCGTGAGATGCTGGTGTGAGGCCACGCTGGCAGCAGCCTCCAGACACAACAGTTTACAGGCAGGAAAATCTTTCCATCCCTCTGCAGCATCTAGGGGGGAAGCCAGGGTGTGCTCCTACCCCATGGGTAGCCCTTGCATGGGGGCATAGCAGGCTCAGCCCAACCCCAGACATGGCTGCAGCAGGACAACCTGCCTGCATCATCCTTCACCAGATCCTTCCTGCTATTCCCATAACTGCGGTGATCCCCACAGCTGGGAGCATCCCACTCACTTTGGGCATCCCTAGAGCTGCTGGGCAGAAAAGGGTCACAGTTTCTCTGGTCACAGTTTCACTCTGATGTGACACTTTGCTTCCTTTTTCCACAGGGATGTGGGCTGGGGTGCCATGAGATATCCCCTCTGACACAGAGGAGCTGGGGTTCTGCTGCCTGTTCTTGTGAAGTGCAGCTGGAGGGGCTGGCAAGACTCCATGGCTTACAACCCTTGGAGGCAGGAGGTAAGGAGTGGCCAGTTCTCTGTCCTGACCCATTTCATGGCCTCTGGGCTTGTTGGGGAGACCTGTATCGTGGCACAGGGGTCCCCGAGGCCCACACCATGAGTGTGACGCTGACCCCTTTGGTGGTGGCCCCAGGCTCGCTGGTGATGGTCATGTGGGTCTGCAGCTCCCTTCCCTGGGATGCTGAGGCAGGCAGCTGGGTGCTGCAGCAGAAAGCCAGCAGTGGCTGGCGCTGGGAGACATTCCTGGAGCATGTCCCAACCAGCCCCTGTGGCAGGCGAGGTTCCCCCACCAGTTCTGGCCAGCTCCTCCTCC
Organism: Heliangelus exortis; assembly: GCF_036169615.1. Classification (NCBI taxonomy): domain Eukaryota; kingdom Metazoa; phylum Chordata; class Aves; order Apodiformes; family Trochilidae; genus Heliangelus; species Heliangelus exortis. The sequence continues at coordinate 9,557,001 of NC_092433.1, forward strand.
ACTTGCCCACCTCGGTAACAGCCCCCTGCTGCTCCCCTCTACCTGAAAGCTCCCAAATTTAAGAGGAACAGGAGAGAGGGCAGCTCCTTTCCAGCAGCCTCAGAGCTGCCCCATGCATCCCTGTTGGCTGGGGATGCCCCCACTGTGCTGGAGAGGGGAAGGCTGCTGGACCACCATGGGACCAGGAGACTAAAATACTGCAAGGATTGTGCTGAGAAAACAGCCCATGCTGGGTCAGCATTGAAGGCAGTGGCTGTGGGATGTGGAGAGGGTGGGCAGAGGATGGGGTGCAGGACCCACAGCACTGTGGCTGCAGCTGGCTCTGCAGCCCAGCACACGTCTCCCTGTGCTGCATCACACCGTGCCCCGTGATTCATATTTCCTGCCACTCCACACACAGCTGAAACCTCACCTGGGGCTGAAGAAAACAGATTTTCCAACCAAGGCTGCTTGCCTGGCAAGTGTTGGGCAGGGAGGGACTCACCTCTAGTGTTTCCCACCTGCCCACTCTCCAACTGGGGATTTCCTGTCCCTGGGGATGGTGGGACCTGCTGGTGTTGCCCCGTTATTGCAACCCTGGTGTAGTGTTCTGCAGGGACTAGAACCAGTGGGGACTGGTGTTGGGGGTTCCCATGATCTGAGACTTATGGGTGTCAGCAGAGGTTGTGTCACAGAGGATGTTTGAAAAGTTGGCAAATGGATTTGGGGATGGGGGTGTCATGCACGGGGCAGAGAGGGGAGAGGGGCTGGGGTTAGAGTCAGCACTGTAAGCTTTGATCCCTGTCAGGGAAGAGCAGTCAACATGCTTTGAGGCCAAGCCAGCTGGGAGATGGGGAATCCCAAGCCCGGACTGTGGGAATGAGGACCAGTGGTCTGGCTGCCAGCCCGTCAGGCTTGGGAAAGGGCCGACAGCTTTTTGGGATGTTCCCGGAGGGACTGGCGTGCAGCGGCGTGGGGCGGCTGCGTGAGTCACTCACACCTGGTACTCTCTCTCTCTCTCTCTCTCCCTCCGCAGAGGCAGCACCGTCCTGCGCCCGGGGCCGTGGATTCCTTCCCCGGCCCTGGTATGTGTGTGTGTGTGGGGAAGTGGGGAACTGTGAAGAGGGAGGCACTCTGGTTTTTGGTACCCAGCAACGCTGCGTGCCCCCCTCCAGTGCCAATGCAAGGAGGATGCAGCCGGAGTGATGGCTGCGGTGTTCCTGAGCTGCCCGTGGAGGGAGCAGGATTTAGGGACCACCTCACACCAGGGCTGGCCGTGTTCCCGGTGCTGAGGGGGCAGGCAGAGCTCGGGGCACAGCTGTGAAGGATCGCTGCCCCTCTGGCACCGCCTGTGGTGCCCGCTGGGTGATGCCAGCCCGCTCCTTGAGGTTGCTCTGCCAGCTCTGGGCCCGGGGCCAGCTGCAGAGCCCTTGGCAGACCCCTCCACTCCCTGTTTAACGAAGCCCCTTGTCTAATTGGGACAGGCCACCCTGCTTTCATTAAGTGAGCTCTGGTGGGAAGGGGGTGCTGTGATGGTCCTGACTGGGAGATGCTGGACCCACTGCTGGACCCATAGCGCCCAGGCAGGCAGGGAGAAACCTGCGGCCACGGTGAACTTCAGATTTGGCTGACCAGGTTTGGGGGCTGGGGCCTTGCAAGAGGAAGGCTAATGAAGAGGAGGGGACACACTGCTTGCTGTGCCTTTTAGAAGAGTGTGGGCACCACCACTTCTCCCCTGCTTGGGAACAATGTGTGCCTGGGAGAGTTGCCTGAAATCCACCCTGGAGCATCTTTGCTCAGTGGCAGGTGGCCCTGCCCTAGGCACCCAGTTGTGAGGTGGTCCTGAGCCCCCAGGGACCCCCATTGTCACTCACCTTGCTGCCCACAGGAAGATGCCCCTGGACCTGCCTGCTGCCCCACCAAGAGCCAGAGGGGAGTCCCTGGGCCAGCAGCTGGGAGGCTGCAGGTATGTGTGGCACTGTGTGTGCCAGGTGAGCAAGGGGACAACGGGAGATAGCGTGGGGCACATCCCAGAGCCACGAGCCATGGTCAGCTCCGGGAAAGGACAAACACCAGCTAGGAGGGTGGGGTGCAGAAGAATGACAATCCCACAGGATGACCCGGGAGCAAGGGGCACCTTTGAGGGTCAGGAGCACACCCTGGGCCAAGGTGGAGCCCTAGGGGACAGTTCTGCTTGTCAGTGGGTGGGCAGGGCTTGAGGCCAGGGCAGCACGGGGTCCCTGTACACCTTGCTGGACACCTTCTCCCTTTTTGCTTCCTCCCACCAACTACAGTCACAACTACCAGTGTGTTTCTCCAGCTCTGGGCTGGGTCTCCACCAGTCTGCTGGAGGCTGGAAGGTCCCAGAGTGGTTCACCACATTCCTGGGATGAGGAGGATGGAGATGCTGGAGGGAAAACTGCCTTGAACTTTACCGAGACCCACTGCATCCAGGTCTCCGTGTCAAGCCCCGTCGGGGCTTAAAACCCATCCCGGGGGTCGAACAGCTGCCCCAGCTTCTGCCTGGGGTGCAACCAGTGGGGGAGCCAGGGGTGGCACTTCGGGGGGAAACAGCCTGAAAAGCCCCTTTCCTCCCCTCTCCGGGGAGCGGGTGGGAAAAGCCCTTTTGGGGGGGCCGGGATGGGCGGGGGCTCCGCCGCTCCCGCTCCCCCCCCGGCACCGCGCTCCGGGCCGCCCCCAATAAAGGGGCGGGAGCGCTGGGGGCCGCTCCGCGCCGGCACCGCCTGCGCCCGGCTGGGCTGGGAACGGCGGGGAACGGCTCGGCACGGCTCGGTGCGGCCCGGCGGGGGGCGGTGGGTGAGTGTTTGCGACGGGGAGGGGAGCAGGAGGTTGTGGAGGGGGTTCCGCTGAGGGCAGGGGACTGCGAGGTTTGACCGGGGGCACCCGCGGGCGCCCGCCCGCCCTCCCGAGCAGTTGCCAGGCTCTCACCTCCTGGGTTCAGCTGTGCTTGGGCTGAGACCCGGCGTGGCCGTCGTAGTGGTGTCAGGCCGGGTACCCCCCACCCCCACCCCGCAGCCGTATGTGTGCGGGGCTAGCGGGAAGGGTAGCCCACCCTTGCTGACGCTTCTGCCCCCCTTCGTGGGGTATGGGAGCCCCTGCTGCGGGTCCGATGGGCAGGAGCAGCCGGTGTGTGCCGATGCCTGGTGCCGAGACTTGGAGCAGACGGGCAGGAGGCAGCGAGGAGGGCTTGTGGAGGCAGAACCCGCGCACAGCCCGCAGCGGAGCTGGCAGCCTCCCGCACGGCTCCCGGGGCAGTGAGTGGGACTGTGGGCCAGGCCTGGCATCGCTCTACCGGGAGGGCTGGAGTGGGGCCAGACACGGGCTGCCACCGGGACCACATGCAACCGTGGCACCACTACCAGCATGTGCCACACTGTGGGATCCCCACCCAGTGGTGGCCACCTGGTTGGACATGGGCCAGTTGCTGCCCACACAGCAGTTTTCAGTGAGCCAGCAGACCCTCTGGCATGGGGGGTGTGTGGGAACACAGCTGGGCACAGCCATGCTCCTGCCCTGGCCTGAAGCTGGTGCTGTATGCTGAGGGGTGCACCTTGTCCTCCCAAGAAATGGTGTTGGATGCCCTGGTCCCCACTGCTCCATCACCATTGTCCCCAGAGGGGTGGTGTTTGTGGCAGCATCTTCTCCTGCAGGCTCCCAGGATGAGTGGCCAGCTCCTGCTTCTTGCCACACTCCCTGTGCTTCTGAGCCCCCCAGCCACTGCAGCACAGAAGAGGAGCCAAGGTGGGTGCTAAACATTGGGTGTCCATGGTGAGGGGTGGATGTTAGAGGGACCCAGCACAACTCTGCTGTGGTATTGGTCCATGCCCTGAGCACCATCACCCCCTCACAGCAGTGTGCGAGGACGTGCTGGAGGCTGACATAGCCTTCCTGGTGGACGGTTCATCCAGCATTGGCAGAAACAACTTCCGTGCTATCCGCACCTTCATGGATGAGCTGGTGGGGCCCTTCGTGCAGGCAGTGGGTGAGAAGGCGGTGCGCTTCGCCGTGGCACAGTACAGCGATGAGCCACGGTGAGCCTCAGGGAGGGGGCATGAGGGGCAGTGTGGTGGCAGTGCTGGGAGTTGGCACGTCTGCCTGTGCCCTTCAGGGTGGAGTTCTCTTTCTCCCAGCACACTGATGGTGCGAGTGTCCGGAGGGCCATCCAGCAGCTGAGCTACAAGGGTGGCAACACTCGGACAGGTGCTGGCTTCCGCTACATCGCTGACAACTTCTTTGGCCCCACGCAGCTCCGGCCTGGGGTACCCCGGGTAGGTGCAGGGTGGTGGCATGGAGAGCAGGAGATGCAGCAGGCCTGTGGGGCATGGGCTGGCTCTTACAGCTCTTGCTTGGCCCCACAGATCTGCATCCTCATCACGGATGGCAAGTCCCAGGACGATGCTGAGGGGCCAGCAGCAAAGCTGAAGAGCCAGGGCATCAAAATCTTCTCTGTGGGTGAGTGAGATTCTGATGCTGGAGGAGCAGGGCTCCTGTTGGGTTCAAGGTCCCTGCTCTCACCTGTCATCTCCATCCCTGCCAGGGGTCAAGAATGCAGACCACAAAGAGCTGATACGCGTGGCCTCAACACCGACCGAGTCCTTCTTCTTCTATGTCGGTGACTTCAAGCTGCTGGGGACACTGGTGCCACTGATGACACGCAGGGTGTGCACAAGCGTGGGGGGCACCCTGCGCCTGCTGGGTATGGGCTCCCACCCTCCACCCTGTGGTGTACAGGTTTACCTTTAGCACCCCTCCTCCCCAAAATGCCCTCTTGGCCATCCCATTCCACTGGGCACATGGCTGTGCCACCCTGGCAATCTCTCTCCACTGCCTCACACACCCTGGAACTGATGGCCTCTGTGGTCCACTTCAGATGGGCCAAGCCATCCTGGCCCTTCCAACCTGGAGATCCTGGAGCGGGGCCTCGACCAGCTGCGTATCCGCTGGACGGCAGCCAGCGGCCCCGTCACCGGCTACCGGGTACAGCACGTGCCACTGACAGGGCTGGGACAGCCGATCGTGGCGGAGAGGCGGGAGGTGAGCGCTCCCCCTTGCCTGCCCAGGGTCCCCGGTGGCTCCATGGGTGGCCTGGGGGACAGCGCAAGGATGACACTGTCCCTGCCCAGGTGAGCCTGGGGCCGCGGGAGACCAGCGCTGTGCTGCGGGGGCTGCGCACGGGGACAGAGTACCTGGTCACTGTCACCGCACAGTACGCCAACAGCATCGGCGAGTCGGCGTCCAGCCGAGCGCGCACCCGTGAGTTTCTGTGCCCGTGGGGACGGGGACACGGGCAGCGACTGGGGGCTCATCCCTGCCTCTGTGTGCCTCCAGAGAGCCGTGCCGGCTCCGTGCTGGATTTCCGTGTGGTGGAAACAGGACCGACCTTCCTACGGCTGGCCTGGCAGCCTGGCCCCGAACCGCCTCAGGGCTACAGCCTCAGCTACACTGTGCAAGGTGAGGGGCGGTCCCTGCCAGCGGAGAGTCCTTCCCGGACGCCTCTGTGCAGCCCCATGGGCTGGTGGTGGCGGGAGCTTGCATGGCGGGGTGCACGCAGGGGTGCGCGCCGAGAGCCCCGCGGTGTGTGCGTGGCTGCCCTCACCGCAGCGACCGCTGATCTTGCGTGGGCTGTGGGGCGCGTGTGCGTGCAGAGGCGGCGTGTGTGTTCTGCACCTAGGAGCGTTGGTGCGTGGGGCTCAGGGTGTGTGTGGGGCTCGGGTGCTCGCGATGGCCGGGGGCCGATGTGACCCCCAGCCCGGGGCTGGGAGCGCAGGCGTGCGTGTGCCCCCACGGTTGCTGCTCTTGGAGCTGGGCGGCAGACCCCCGTCCCAGCCAGGAGCTGGGTTGGAGCCGTGCACCTGGCAGCTCCTCCCTGGCCTCGGGCGCGCCGGTGGGTGCCCCTTTCCTGGCCGCCATCCCAGCCTCTCCCAGTGCTCCCCACCCCTGGCACTGCCTGGCATCCCCGGGGCAGGGTGCCGGCCCACGGACACCCCTTCTCTGCCGGGCCTGATGTGATCCATACCCACTCCCACCCTTCTGCTTCCCCTTCCACCCCCCAAGGAGTGCCCCAGGGGGAGGAGAAGATCTTGGGGGCCAGTGCGCAGTCGGCCACGCTCAGCAACCTGCACCCTGACACTGAGTACGTGGTGACACTCAGACCCCGATCCACACAACAGCCATCCGTCCCTGCCACCCTCACCACTCGGACACGTGAGCACTGTACCTGGGCATGGGCACAGCTGGGGACAGGGATGAGATCCCAGGACAGGGATACCCCTCCATACCCCTCTGCCTGCCCCACTGCTGCTTGGGGGGGGTAGGATGGGGATGTGGGTGAGCACAGCTGCAAGGTGATGCTCTGAGCCCCAAAAGGTGCTTCCAGAGCACCTTCCAGAGGGTATCCAGTGCTGTGTGGTCTCCCAGCTTCTTCACAGCCTTCCGGGAGTGTTTCCGCTGGAGCTTTCCCCACGTAATGGAAAAATGTGGATTGAAAAAATGCAGTGTTTTTTTTTTTTTAATAAATCCCAGCACCACGCTCTTTGGGAGGAAAGAGCGGTTTCCGTGAGCGTGGTGGAAAGCATCATTGGGTTGGAGCGGGGGTGAGGCCCTGAGGCAACACCTTTACAACCCTCAAATTTTGGCAAACCAATTCCTTCCACTGCCCCAGGCAGCCTTAACCCACAGAAAGTATTTAAGGCATTAAGAAGAAGGCATCTGAGCTCCAGTTTGCTGGAGCTGGGGTGTTTGAAGGAGCTGGCTGAGTATGGGCTGCACTCAGTGACCTCTGCACCATTCAGCATCCATAAACAGGGGCAAGGGGGCTTTACCCCACCCCCCGGAGCAGACACTGTTTGCAGGTGAAGGTGCTTCCTGCTATCCCCTGGTCTGGTCTCCTGTGGGGGATGCGATGGGTACCTCTCACCCACAGGGCGCCCGGTGGGCATGCAGCACCTGGCTGTCCAGAACATCTCAGCACAGAGCATGCTGCTGGCCTGGCAGCCTGTCAGTGGTGCCACTGGCTACCGGCTCTCCTGGGCGACCCTCACAGGTAGGTGCCCATCCCAGAGTTTGTGCCCCTTCTGCTGTTGGCCCCAGGGAGGAGAGGCAAGAGGGAGATGGTAGCACCCCCTACCCAGCCCCCCCAAGGGACTGCTGCTCTGGCTCTTGCAGGGCAGGACAGGCACAGGGTGGACCTGGATGCCGGGCAGACGTCGCATGCACTGGGGGGGCTGCAGCCCAACACTGACTATGTGGTGACGGTGGCCCCGCTCTTCGGGCAGCTGGAGGGGTCCACTGCCACCATCCGGCAGAGGACGGGTAGGTGGCAGGTACGGGTGATGACATCCCACTGGCTGTGCCCCCAGTGCCATCACTACAGGGTGGGGTGGGGACCAGCACCCGTGGCCCCATGCCATGGTGATGCTCCCCATCCTGCCATGAGCAGGTGGTTGGGGACATGCCGGGGAAGGTTACTGGTGGCAGAGTGGCAAGGGCAGCCTGGCCCATGGTATCCCTCTTGTAGAGGCAGGTGGGGAGCAGACACTTCGGACCAACATCCTGGGCCCCACATCCATCCAGGTGCTCTGGACCAGCACCCGTGATGCCCGTGGCTACCGCCTGGAGTGGAAAAGAGCCACAGGTGGGCTCGAGGCACCTGGTGTCCCCCATACACCCTTATGCATGCAGCCAGTAGTGACTCTCCACTCCCAGCAGGACCAGAGCCCCCCAGGACAGTGTCACTCCCCAGCAGTGCCAACACCTACCAGCTAACAGGGCTGCAACCAGGCACTGAGTACCGCATCACCCTCTACACACTCTACGATGGTGGGGAGGTGGCCACCCCTGTCACCACCTTCCAGACAGGTGAGTGACTGCCATGGGTCCCCTGGGTTGTCTTCCAACTTTCTAAACCATAGAGATGGAGGAATGTCCTGCATGGCATTGCTCACCCCGGTGACCCCCTTGGCCATGAGACCTGCAGTTCTCTGGCCATGGCCCAGGGTGAGGATGGGGGCTGTGCTGTCTGGGTTGTGCAAGTCCTGCCTTGCCTCACCTTATCTCCTCACAGGTGTGGACATGCCCGTGGGTGCTGTGTCGGACCTGCGGCTCGTTGAGGAGTTGGGCAGGCGGGTGCGGCTGGGCTGGACCGGTGTGCCCGGTGCCACAGAGTACAAAGTAGTGGTGCGCAACAACCAGGGTGAGTGTGGGCATGGGTGGCACCACAGGGGACCCCAGCCAGATGGCGCTGAGGGTTCACAGGTGCCCTGCTCCTGGCAGATGGAACGGAGAGGATGAGGCGTATCCCAGGCAGCCAGACGGGGATGGAGCTGAGTGACCTCCGTGAGGGCATCACCTACCTGGTGCGTGTCTCGGCTCTTGTGGGTGGCCGGGAGGGCAGTGCTGCCACGCTCACACTCCGCCTCAGTAAGTCCACACTGGGATTTGGCACTGGGAGTCCCAGTACTGTGTTTTCCACCCTGGCATGTATCTGTCCTCTATGCCTCCACAAGCCCTCAGGGTGCTGCGGTGGCCATGGGGTCCCACTGGGCACCCTGAGGTGACGCCGTTGTGCTGTGGGGTGGTGCAGAATACCCAGTCGTGGGCAACATCTCAGAACTGCGGGTGACAGAGGCCGGTCCCAGCCAGCTGCGGGTCACCTGGAGAGGGCTGCCGGGTGCTGGGGGCTACCTGCTGACATGGAGAGGCAGTGACGGTGAGTGTGGGGACAGTGGGATGCTGTGGCAGCAATGCCAGAGCCCTTCCCATGCTGGCTGTCTCTCCTAGGTCTGCAGCAATCCCGTTTTCTCCCTGCCAACCCCACTGCCTTCACCATCGAGGGGCTGCGTGCTGGTATCCTCTACACTGTTGGAGTCTCGGCCATTGTGGATGGCCGTGAGGGCAGCCCTGTCACTGCCACAGCGCGGATAGGTGAGATGTCCCCCCACCCGTCAGTGTTGGCTGGTGCCACTTGCTGTGTGCAAGAGTGACAGCAGCCTTTTTGGTGTCACAGTGACCGAGCAGGTGGGGACAGTGTCCCAGCTGGAGGTGCAGGCATCCAGGAACAACATTGCCCGTGTCACCTGGGTTGGTGTGCCAGGAGCCACTGCCTACCGTGTGGTGTGGAGCCGCAGGGACGGTACCGTGGGAAAGGGATGGGGATGGGCTGCAGAGACAGTGAGGTTGGGGGCTGACACCACAGTCTTTGACAGGTGGCTCAGAGAACAGCCGGCAGGTTCCTGGCCACATCAACTCCTTCGACATTCCTGATCTGGAGGGAGGTGTCTCCTACACTGTGAAGGTGACAGCGCTCATCGGCAACCGGGAGGGCAATCCTGTCTCCATCGTTGTCACCACTCGTGAGTGCTGGGGTGGAGGACAGCACCTCAGAGTAATGTTGGGAACCCCTGCTCCTGACGCTGTCTCTCTGCCCCACAGCAGAGGCAGCCCCTCTGCCCCCCGTCAGCAGCTTCCAGGTGACAGAGGCTTCAGAGCACCGCCTGCGTCTGGCCTGGGTGCCGGCTGCCGGCAGTGCTGGGTACCGGCTGGTTTGGCGCCTGGCTGAGGGTGAGCGTGGCCCGCTGCCTGCCCTGTGTCCTCGCCAGCCCCTGCCCCGCACCCCCTCACCCCTCTCTCCTCCTGGGCAGGGGGTCCCCAGCACAGCCAGCAGCTCCCAGCCTCTGCCAACTCCTACGACCTGGGGGGTCTGGAGCCAGGACAGCGCTACCACATCAGCATCACCAGCCTGGCTGGTAGCCGGGAGAGCAAGCCGGCCACTGTCACTGCTGTCACTGGTAAGAGAATGTGTGTGGCCAAGGGGACATCAGATCCCAGGCGCAGGGCTGAAGCCCAAAGGAGCACAAAAGGACTGGGCTGCCCCAGTCTTGGGCTGGGAAGTGATGGGTGGAAAAGTGGGAATGGGATGCGGTCAGGACAACCTTTCCTCCTCGGCAGCCACCCGAGCCCATGTCACCAGCCTGCGGGTGACAGACGTGCAGAGAGACTCGGTGACGCTCACCTGGTCACTTGTCCCTGGCGCCTCTGGGTATGTCTTCTCCTGGAGCCCCCCCGCAGGTGAGATGGGTGGGCGGTGCTGGGATGGGTGGTCCCGGAATGGGGGGTCTCTGTCCCCACAGGGGCTCTCTGGCCCCCCTGACGTTGTCTCCTGGGTGACAGCGGGGGGCGAGAGAGGGCGGACACTGCCCAGCACTGCCAGCTCCCTGCAGGTCTCTGGGCTGCGCCTGGGGCAGCGCTACACCTTCACCCTCCGCCCACTCCTGGGGAGCACACCGGGTGCTGAGACCTCCGTCAGCGAGCGCACAGGTATGGTGGGGACACTGGAGGGACGGGTACAGCTTGTCTCCACTCTGGTGGTGGCTTCACCTCTTCCCTGCAGTCTGCAGGGACGCCCGCGGTGACATCGTCTTCCTGGTGCACGGCACCCGTGACAGCTCCGCGGGAGCTGATGCCGTCCGCACCCTCCTCTCCAACACCGTGTCCGCCCTGGACCGCCTGGGCCCCGACGGCACCCAGGTAGGGTCTGCTGCGGCAATGGGGGGCTCAGAGGACACAGGGGGGCAGTGGTGCCCACTGCTTCCCCATGCCATCCCTGGCAGGTGGCTCTGGCCACGTACAGCTACCGCAGCCTGCCCTGGCTGCTCCTCAACCGCTCCAGTGACCTGCAGGCTGTGCTGGAGCAGATCCGCACCATGCGCTACGAGGAGCCCAGCGGCAACGCCATCGGTGAGGGGCTGCACCGGGAGCTGGGGCAGTGGTTGCTGTGACCCTGCTGACCTCTTCCTCCTTGTCCTTCCCCAGGGGCAGCCATCACCTTCGCCAAGAACTACCTGCTGAACCCTGGTGCAGGGCGCCGACCCGGTGTGCCGGCGGTGCTGGTGGTCCTGGCTGACAGCCCCTCCGGGGATGATGCCATCGCTCCAGCCAGGGATGTCAAGGCTGGGGGTGAGGATGGATGGGGTCCCAGGAGGGTGTGCAGGGAGAGGGCTGCATCCTGTGGGGTGCTGAGGGTGCTCCTGTCTCAGGGGTCCAGGTGCTGGCTGTGGGCTTGGAAGGGGCAGACCGTGAGCAGCTCCGGCGTGTAGTCACTGGCGAGGACCCACGGTACATCTACCACAGTGGTGGCACCTTGGCAGAGCTGGAGGAAGAGCTCACTGATGACCTCTGCACCATCATCTCCACCAAGGTAAGGGGTCTGGTGCCCTGGGTACGGGGACCAGCCCTGCAAGGGGCTGGAGGCTTCTCCTACCCCTGGGCTCACATGGGCTTACCTTGTCTTGCCAGCCAGAGCCAGAGCCAAAGCCGAAGCCTTGCACTGTGCAGTGTCCCAGGGTGAGCATCCCCATGACATGTTGTGCCATGCCATTTTGTGCCATGCCATGCTGTGCCACTGGGGCTAAGGACCCCCCAAGCTTGCTCATGGCACCAGTGTAGTGGGGAGACAAGAATGTGGGTAGAGCTTCTAACCCATTCCCTCTGCCCCTTTGCAGGGTGAGAAGGGGGACCGTGGTGAGATGGTGAGTGTTTTGGTGTCCCACCCACCCGCTCCCCCAAATGGTGGCTCTGATGGGTGGGCTGCATCTCCTCAGGCCCTGCTGATGCCAGGCTGAAGGGTATGATCACTGTCTCTGCAGGGACCACAAGGACGTGTGGGGCATCCGGGACCTCCTGGACAGCCGGTAATGTCCTGATGAGGATCAGCTCCCTTGCAGGGGGCAGCTATATGGTCACTGTGTCCCTCTGTCCCTATGTCCCTTTTTCCTGCTAGCCAGTGGGTGTAGGGCAGGGACTTGTCCAGCCCTTGCTGCTGAGGCAAATGGGGAACATCCATTAGCCACTACCTGCCACCCAGTCCGTCCTCTCTGCTGTCTCTCCAGGGCCGCCATGGGCTGCCTGGCCCTCCAGGACCCCCAGGGCCACAGGGTCAGCCAGGAGAGAGCGTCGAGCAACCGGGCAAGAAGGGGGACAGAGTGAGTACTTCCAGCACCTCACCCACACATCCTGTGGTCCCTGAGCACAGGGACACAGCCACACAGGTGCCTCTGGCCCTCATTCCTCCTCACCCAGGCTGGTGGGGGGATCCCACTGGGGAGTCCTGGTCCAGACCCATGCTTGTCCCTCTCACCCCAATTTAACACATGGGGGAAAGGCACCCCAGGACCCATCTCTGCCATTGGGCTGTCCTGGGCTTACAGTGCCAGGGTGTGCTGGGTGCTGGCTTGATGCTCCTGTTCCCTGCAGGGATTCCCTGGAACTGATGGGACACCTGGAAGCCCTGGCCGTCCTGGGAACCCTGGATCACCTGGCCAGCCAGTGAGTGGAGGTGTCCCCCTGGGTTTGCTGTTGCCTGCTGGGCTTTTGCCATTGCCCTGCCTGGTCCGGAGCTTTGCCCACCCCTTGCCTATGCTGGGGGAGTCCTCCATATTTGGCAGGGTCACTGTTGTCCCCAGGGTGTGCATCCCAGGCCAAGTGTCTATCCCTGCCTTGGCTGGAGCCCCTATTGCATCCCATCCCATCCCATCCCATCCCATCCCATCCCATCCCATCCCATCCCATCCCTTCCTGCTCTCCTGGCTGGCAGGTTCACATATTCACCTCCTGAGCTGTTGTTGTTTTGCAGGGCATTCCTGGCCCCCGAGGGGATCCTGTAAGTATAGTCCCATCCCTTCCCAGCCCCAATCCTTGTCCGGACTCTCCCTTCACTCTTGTATTTTGTTCCAGGGCCCACGGGGCCAGATGGGGCTTTCTGGCCCAAAGGGGGAGAAAGGAGAGCCGGTAGGTGATGGGTCCAGGGCTGCCCTGTGGGTGTTCCTTGGGAGCAGTAAGGACCCCAGTGGGCACATCACAGCCCCTGGCACTTCTCATTCTTGGTGTCTGGGTGACCCCAGGGTCCCCCCATCTTCCTTCCAGGCCCCTGGTCTCACAAGTGGCTCTGCAGACCCCATCCTGAAGTGGGGCACACAACAGGGCATATGGGGACACTAATTTTTCCTCCCCCTCCTCATTCAGGGAGAGCCCAGGGTGATTGTGGATGGAGAACAGGGGCTGCCAGGCAGGAAAGGGGAGCCAGGCACACCGGTATGTTTGGGGGTGGTGATGCTGGGGGCTCTCTGTCAACACCCCCAGCCATGACACAGCTCCAGCTAACAGAGCATCTCTGTCCTCTAGGGCAGCCCTGGCCTCCCTGGAACCCCTGGCCCACGGGGGCCCTTTGGTGATCCAGGTCCCCCTGGTCCACTTGGACCTGTGGGGCCACCAGGACCTCCAGGAGAGTTTGTCAAGGTACTTTCTATCTTATGCTGCATGGCAACAGCTTGGGGGAACATGTGGACAGACAGAAAGAGGGACAGAAAGAGCTTGAAGTTACTCTCTTGTGCAATGCTCCTGATCCCACTCATGGGCTGCTGTCCCCATGAGCTGTTGTCCCTGACAGCTGTGCCCATGCACACCTACACATGCCTGAGCTGCTGCTGACACCAGTCAGTGTGGGGAGAGGCACGTGGCATGCATGTGCCCTGATATCACTGATGATGGGCTCCATCCAGCCTGCATTCAAGAGGGTATGTGGAGTGCAGATCTGCCTTTACCCTGATATTTTTTGCTCTTGCAGGGGGAGAAAGGTGACCGAGGAGAGAGGGTGAGTGGCTCTGCATTCCCCTGGCTTCTCTACCCTCCTGGATAGGGGTCTCAAAAGTGCCTGTGGGCATCGTAGCGCCCCAGGGTGCTGTGAAGGACTGAGACCCGCAGGGCCATCACAAAGGAGCTGACCCTTGTCTCTACAGGGACCCCCAGGACTGGTGGATGGGGCTGTGCGAGGGGAGCCTGGTCCACCGGTGAGTTTGGCTGCTGGGCCAGTGGGGATGGCAGAGGGGAGCAGGGCTGCAGCGGCCATGTGTCCCCAGGGCTGAGCTGTGCTCTCTTGCAGGGCCTGCCTGGGGACCCTGGGCCTCGGGGACCTGCTGGACCCCCTGGACTGAAGGGAGAGAAGGTAAGAGAGTGGTAGGGATGCTCCAGGCTGGGGCTGGACCTTACACTGCTCTCCAGCAGGGATACCTGTCTCCATCTCATGGGCACCCCCACCTCACTGGCATGGCTGTCACCTTTCCTAATCCCTAGGGTGACAGCAAAGAAGGTTTCCCAGGGCCACCCGGCCACCCTGGGGATCCAGGAGACCGGGTGAGTTTCCCAAAAGATAGTAAGGAGGGCAGGAGTCTGCCTTACCCCCAAACCAAGCCCTGATGGCACCTTGGTGGCTCTCACTCTGTCCAGCCTGGGTGCTTGCCCTGCCATGCTGGAGGTGACATCTTCTCTGCCCTCCTTTGCAGGGGCCTCGGGGACCACCAGGCGAGCAGGGCCGGAAGGTGAGTGGTGTGGGGAATGAAGGGATACTCTCACCTTGCCATCAGTGGGGAGAAAAGGGGCGTGGGGGGCACACTGGGACCCTGTGGGTTCTGCTGTCTCTGACCCCATCTTCCTCCTGTGCCAGGGAGACCGTGGGGCACCAGGGGAGCTGGGAGAGATGGGCGAGAAGGTGAGATGGCTTCAGAGCAGGACCATGCCACTTAGCAGCATCTGAAGGTCCTGGTGACCCTGCTGCCACAGGGTTGTTCTGTTTGGGGGTCACTGTCAGAGCCCCATGATCTTGTATGGGATTTGAGACCAGGCTCTGAAGGGCTCTGTGGAGGAAGGAAGGCTCCTGAAACCCTTCTCTGCTTCATTCTGCAGGGGGACCGAGGTGTGCCAGGCCCTGAGGGTGAGAAGGTAGGTGGACTGGGGCAGCTGTGGCCATGCCAGGGCAATGCCTACCCTGTCCTGGAGCAGCCACACTGGCTGATGCCCCTGACACCTTCCTCTTCCCCGCCTTCTGCAGGGTGAGGCTGGAGCCCCAGGACGCCCAGGGCCATCAGGCAGAGAGGTGAGTGGGGGAAGCGGCTGTGGTGCTGTGGACCCAGCACCCCAGGAACAGGGGGATGTCATGCCCCCGGTGTGTGTCCCCAAGCACCCCCCCTGAGGTCTCTTTTCTCACCACAGGGAGCTCCGGGACCAGCTGGCCCACGGGGAGAAAAGGTGAGGGTGAAGTGGGGACCTGGTGGGGTGGTGAGGGGCTGCCAGGGAAGGGGCTGGCAATGACACCCATCTCTCTGCAGGGTGAACCAGGAGCACCCGGCAAGCCGGTAAGTGATGCTGCCCAGTGCCTCCACCTCTGCCTGCCCCAGCCCCAGGACAGAGAGCTGTGGGAAGCACCCAGCATGGTCCCCTCTGCTTCTTTCCCCCAGGCTCCCAGTGTGGTCGGTGTTGGAGAGAAGGTAACCCTGCCCCAGAGTCCCCTGGCCCTGCACAGGAATCCCTGGGCATGGCTGTGAGCTGAGAGACTGCACAGCTGGTCAAGGGGATGCCTGTGCTGGTCCCCAGGCCTGCCTGTCCCCAGCTGCAGTGGGGAGAAGGGAGGTTGATTGTGCCCTTTTGTCCACTTCAGGGTGACAGAGGTTTCCCAGGACCAGAAGGACCTCCTGGCCCCAAGGGCGATGTAGGAGATAAAGGTGCCCGTGTGAGTACTGCCTGGGGACAGGGGTCACAGGGGGCATGGCACAGCGCCCCTCAGGCTTATGGTGTCTGTGCCATTGCTCCAAGCTGCATCCCTTTGTGTCTAGGGTGCCCCTGGACTGAGCATCCCAGGGCCAGCTGGCCCCAAAGGCGAGCAGGGCGATCGGGTGAGTCTGGGTGGGCTTCCTGGGTCTGCTCTGGGGACATCAGTTCACAGCCATGGACCCTCTGTCAGCATGAGGCCACCTCAGTCCCCAGTGACACGTACTTTCCTTTTCCAACAACCAGGGTATCGTTGGCCTCACAGGCAGGACTGGCCCAAAGGTAATGTCACTGCAGGGAGCATCACTCCTCCATCTGTCTGTCCGTCCTTCTGTCTGGGCTCTGGAGGGGCTCTCCCTTCAGGAGGTGCTGGAAGTGCCACGCCAGGGAGTGAAGGTTTATGGTGCTGAGCCCCTTCAGCCCCATGCTCCCCAGACTCTCCCCTGATCTGCTGCCCCTTCCCCCCTGCCCAGGGTGATCCAGGGGAGCCAGGGGAGAAGGGGGAGCCAGGCCGAGCGGGTGCGCCGGGGCAGATCGGGCTGCGAGGCAAAGAGGTATTGTGGGGTGAGGGGAGCTGTGGGACTGGGGGCTGAGGGACACTGTGTCTCCAGGGAGGTGGGGGGGCTGGCAGGGAGCAGAGGGATACTGGTGACTTGTGCTTTTCTCCCCCTGGCTGGTGCCTGCTGACCTGTGCTGCAGGGAGAGCGTGGAGAGAAGGGTGATGAAGGCACCCCGGTAAGTGCAGACCAGGGACCACTGCCCCTCTCCCTACCACCCCCCACTCACCCCTTCTCTCCCCACAGGGTGAAGTGGGTCTGCCTGGCAAACCTGGAGACAGGGGTCCCCGGGTAAGCACAGGGCTGGTGGGCACACTGGGGGGGGTGACATGCCCGATGGCCTTGGGGCAACCCAGTGAAGTGCACTCTCACTCTGCTCCCACCCAGGGCCTCCCCGGTTACCGTGGGCCCCCCGGGGAGAAGGGCGACTCAGGGGACCCAGGTCCCGAAGGCAGGAATGTGAGTACCACCTCGTGTGCAGCCCCTGCCCTGTGGGCACCCACCACCCCCTCACGCACCCCATTGACCCACGGACACCCTTACCCCAGGGGTACCCACACCCCCCTACATGTCCCACATCCTCCTCTCCTCCCCTCCCCTGTTCTTTTCCACAGGGCAGCCCAGGAGCACCAGGGAGCAAGGGTGACCGTGGGGAGCCGGTGAGTGACAGGGGGACACGTGCCTGTCCCCCACCTTGGGGACAGCCCTGCCCTTCCCCGAGCAGTGCCAGCTCCTCTTAACATGCTTCCCTCACGCTTCTTTTAGGGGCCTCCTGGACCCCCAGGAAGAACTGTAAGCTCTGCCCCCACCCCTCTCCCTACCCACAGGCTGGTGCCTGGCTCTGTGTGCTCTGACAGCCCCTCTTTGCCCCACAGGTTGATGTGGGGCTTGGAGGAGCAGGGGAGAAGGGTGAGAAGGTAACGAGTGTGTCCCCCAGGATCCTGGTGATGGTGAGGTGCCCTGTGCTGTCCCACACTGGGCTCTGCTTGTGCACTGGGGTCCTCCCTGCCCAAATCAGCCCCTGCCCTGTGGAGCTGATGTGGACCATGGCTCACAGCCATGTGGGATCTGGGGATTACATGGGATCTAAGGGATACATGGAGTGATGTTCCCACCCAGTGCTGGGAGAAGGGTACCAGGATAGGATGCCCCTGTAGGGATGAGGCCTTTGAAACTCACCAGCCCCACAGAGATCCCACAGCAGTACCCCATCTCTGGGTGTTCTGCTTTTACATGCCAGCTCATGCTCAGAGAAGTTTTGGCCATGGGCTGTGCTTTGTGCTGGATGGCTCCTGGCTCAGCAGTGCTGCATGTTGCATTTTTTTCTGCCACCACTATCATAGATTCGTATAATTGGTTTGAGTTGGAAGGAACCTTAAATATCATCTGGTTCTACACCCTGCCATGATTAGGGACACCTCCCACTAGACCAGGTTGCTCAAAGCCCCATCCAACCTGTCCTTGAACTCTTCCAAGGAGGGGGCAGACACAGCTTCTCTGGGCAATGTGTTCCAGTCTCTCACTACCCCCAAAGGAGAGAATTTCTTCCTAATAAGTATCTTCCCAATAACTATCAGGCCAACCATGAGCCCAGCTGCCTATTTTTTCAGCCCATGGCTGTATTTTGAGACCTTTGCTATTATCCCACCCTTAAACTACACAGCATAGGCAGAGGTGCTAAGCACTGGCTCAGCAGAGGCGTTTATGGTGGCCTTGGGGCAGTGCCCTCTAACTGCAGTGCCCTTCCCTGGCAGGGAGACCCTGGGGACCCTGGTGAGGACGGTGCGAAGGGGGCCCGGGGCGATGCTGGCTCCCCTGGACTGCCTGGAGAGAGGGTAGGTGCCAGGTCCCTGGTGTAGGAGGTGGCAAGACAGCAAGATGGATGATGTTCTGCGGGAGAGCTGGGGGTCCTGGTGTGTGGGGGTGTGTGTGTGGAGCTCCCAGGACCCCCTCCTTCCCATCCATGGTCCTGCTGCTGAGCGTTTCTCTCTCTTACAAGGGCGTGGAGGGTCCCCGTGGTCCCCCCGGTGCACGGGTGAGTGCCCCTTCCCCACAGGGGTCTGAGTGAGGGGTCTGTGCCCTGCTTGGCTCCCTCACATTCACTTCTCTTCCCACCCCACAGGGTGACCCCGGAGACCGAGGCCTGCCGGGAGAGAAGGTGAGGGGGCTGCAGGGTGGGGTCTGCCCCATGGCACCCCTGTCCCCTCCCATAGCTCCAATCCTCTGTCCCTGCTGTCTTACAGGGGGACCGTGGCCCCCCGGGGCTGGATGGCCGCAATGGGCTGGAAGGCAAACCTGGGCCCCCAGGTCCCACCGGGCTGCGGGTGAGCATGGTCCAGGGTGGGGGCTGCAGGACAGAGAGGTGATGGAGCAGGAGGAACTGTTCCTCCAGACACCCTCTGGGTGGGGGATGCTCATGGGGGGCCCATGGCAGGGCAGTGGTGTCCCTGCTCTCACATCCTCCTTGTTTGCAGGGGGATCCAGGAAAGCAGGGGGACCCCGGTCGGGATGTAAGTACCTCTGGAGAGGGTGGGCTTGGGTTGTGCTCCTGCTGGGGACACTGTACTTGCAAGGGACTGGCATCCTGCCCCCTGCTACTTGGTCCAGGGTGGCACAATGGGACCATTCCTGGTCCCCAGCAGGGTGCTGCTGTCCCTGTCTCATCCCCTCGTCCCAGAGCTGTCTGGGTGCCCTGCAGCCCTGTGCTCCCTCCATCTCCTTTCCCCACAGGGGCTGCCTGGGCTGCGTGGGGAGCAGGGACTGCCTGGCCCTGTGGGCCCCCTGGGACCACCTGGCGCCCCTGTAAGTACCATCTGCCCTGTGCCCTGGGGACATATGGTGCCCTGTGTCCTCTGCAGTCTGTCTCAGACAGTTCCATATGCCAGGACTTGTCCTGTGCCCACCTTCCCCTTCCTGGCACCCTTGGACTGCAGGGGGGCACAGGGACCTCTGGCTCTTGGGTCACTCTGTGGTGGGGGGAGCTCTGGGGAGCTCTGTCACTGCCTCTATTTCTTCCCAGGGAAAACCTGGAGATGATGGAAAACCTGGGCTCAGTGGCAAGAACGTGAGTAAGGGGGAGCTGGGCTTGGCTCTGGGGTACTGAGGGCATAAAGGAAAGAGGGAAATGTGGTAGAGAGCCCCTGTGCTCTGAGTCATGTCCCTGGCACTGGTCCCCATCCCATGTGGTGCCTGTGCTGGGGTGGTCAAGTTGGGCACTGACTGACAGCCTGTGTCCCCAGGGAGAAGATGGGACACCAGGAGAGGATGGGAGAAAGGTAAGGAGTAGAGCCTTGGGTGGTCCCTGCATGATCCCTGCCTGGTCCCCACACACCTAATGGCTCCTCCCTGCCTGGTTCCTGGAGCATTATTTTGGGGTATGTGGATGGAGCAACATCCCTCTCATTCCTTTCCCTCCTGGTTAGGGTGACAAGGGTGACACAGGACCCCCTGGCAGAGAGGTAAGAACCTCCCCACAGAGGAGCATGGTGATGGGTACATGCCCACCCAGGGACCGACCTGGGCACCCAGGTCCTGGGGGTGACACTGCTCTCTTGGCAGGGCCACAGCGGTGCCAAGGGTGAGCAAGGGGACAGAGGTCTGCCAGGTCCCCTTGGCCCCCCTGGCCTCCCTGGCATCCCAGGGCAGGTTGGCCCCCCAGGCCAGGTGAGTAGTCCTCAAGCCCATGGTGCCACCCAGCACCAGACCCTGGGGTGCAGGCTGCCATGAGATGGACAGACCCGTGCCCACAGCTCCCTCAGGGCACTGCCCCATGCTTGTGGGTGCCAGGTGCCATTATGTTCCCCCCATGTCTTCCAGGGCTCACCAGGTGTCCGTGGTGTGGCTGGACCAAAGGTAGGTGTGCTCCTCCTGCCCCCAAGAACCCTCAAGGCAAAGGTCTGGAGGCCCCTTTGCCAGAGGTGGTGAGTCCTTGGAGGGACTCCCTGCTGCCAGGCTGGCAAGGCTGGACACTGGTGATGGAATTGGGTGCCAGGCAGCCTGGATCTGCACCCCCTTGACACCTTTGCTGTGTTTCAGGGAGACCCGGGGGAGCCTGGACTGCGAGGGGAGCCAGTGAGTACGCAGCACGGTGCCGGGAGGTGGGGTGGTGGCAACCATCGCCCCTGCCCTGGCAGCACCAGCAGTGTTAACTCTGAAACTTACTGAAAGCAGCATCAGCACTGCTCCCATCACCCACTACACCACTGCACCTCTTCTCATTCCCTCTTTCTCTGCAAACCTAGGGGCGACCTGGCAACCCTGGAGCACGCGGAGACCCTGGGACTGCAGTGGTGAGTCCCACCCAACCTGCTGGGCTGGGATGTTAGCCCTGGAGGATGGAGGATCCTCCACAGCCTCCATGATGGGAGCAGGCCAACACCCACTTTGTTTTTAATGTTTTTTGTTGCAGAACATTGAACGTAGCTTAGAAGCACTTGGCATTAAGGTACATAGTCCCCCAGCTGTGGGGTTGAGGACTGTTCCTGACACATAGCAGGAGGGGGTGACATGGGGTGCAATGGGAGATCCTGAGTCACCTGGAACAGGTTGCCAGGGCTGTGGAGTGCTGCTGTGGCTGGACTGCACTAACCCCCTGACTTATGGCTCTTTCCTGGCACCCAGATTTCATCTTTGAAGGAGCTCACAGGTGCCTACGATGGGAGCTCAGACTCCTTTCTGCCAGTGTCCGAGCGGCTGCGGGGCCAGAAGGGCAGCCGGGGGGAGCCAGGAGAGAGGGGACCTCCAGGCCGAGAGGTGAGCAGAGCTGAGCTCCATGCTGTGCCCAGACATGTGTCCTGCTCCCCACACCCAGGCTGGCTGGAGGGATGGTGTGGCCAGCTCAGCCTGGGGTGCTCATGGTGAGCTGACATCCCCCAGCACAGGGCTGGCTCTGCAACACTGTTTCACATTTTGCAGGGCTCCTTAGGCTTCCCTGGTGAGCGAGGACCCAAAGGTGACAAGGGGGACCCGGGAGCCCCTGGCCCCCAGGGCCCCATTGGCCGTGCTGTGGGTGAGCGGGGTCCTGAGGGGCTGCCTGGGCAGCCAGGGGAGCCTGGCAAACCGGGCATCCCTGGGGTACCGGGCCGGGCTGGGGAGCTGGGAGAGACTGGGCGGCCTGGTGAGAAGGTGAGTGTGTGTGGGGGCTTGGGGTGGGGGTCCTGGGGGACAGCCCTGTGACAGACACTGTGTTGTTTCCCCAGGGTGACCGGGGTGAGAAAGGTGAGCAGGTGAGCTGGGATGGGGACACGGTCCCCTCTGTCCCCCTTGTGCTGTGTACCCCTCAGGGGGATGGGCTCTCTCTGTGGAGCAGGGGGATGCCCTATGGGGACCAGGACTGGCTGTGCCAGGGGTGGCTCTGCTCCTTGGTGCCCCGATGTCCCTTCAATGCTTGACATGTTTTTCCCTTCCCCCAGGGCAGGGACGGTTTGCCGGGACCCCCGGGGCCCGCAGGGCCCAAGGTAGGTGATGGCTGCTGCTGGGGACTGTCCCCAGGGTGTGCCAGCTTGCACCTGCAGGGGTGAATGGCCATGTCCAGTCCCCTAGCATGGGGGCTCAGGGAGGACTGTGCCTCTGGGGGACCACCCTGAGGTCCCCTGGGTGCCAACCCTGACTGCACCCTGCCTGCAGGCAGACGTGGTGGAGGGCAGCCTGATGGGCTTCCCGGGAGAGCGTGGCCCCATCGGACCCAAAGGAGCAAAGGTACGTGGCTGGGCAGAAAGGAGCAGTGTAGCCAAAGTGACTGACTAAGGGACAATACTATGAGCTGGGCTGGGACAGTGGCAGGACAGTCATCCCTGGGAGGGACAGAGGGGGCTGATGGCATCTGTCTTCTCCACAACGCAGGGTGAGCCAGGAGCCGAGGGCGAACGGGGACCAAAAGGAGATAAGGTCTGCGGTCGTAAGTCTCTTACTGCCAGCAGGGTAGCCCCATGGAGCAAAGTCCCAGGCAGGGACGCTGCTGCGTGTCAGCAGGCTCTGAGGGGAATGAGAATGTCCCTGCCTCTCTTATGACCCTGTGCCTGTCCCCACTGCAGGGTGAGGGTGGTCAGCGGGGTGAGCGCGGGGAGCCTGGCGAGAAGGGCAGAGAGGGTGTCCCGGTGAGTACTGGCACTGTCCCCCAGCCTGGCTTTGGCTCCAGACCCCTGCCTGGCACTGATGCCATCCTCATCCCCACCTCTTGCTCCAGGGTCTGCCGGGTGAGCGAGGGCTGACCGGGCCCGAGGGGAAGCCGGTGAGTGGGGACATGGTGGGGGGATGTGGGGTGTGATGTGGGGACAGGTCCTGTGGTCCTACACCAGCGGGAGCCTTCACATCACCTCCTTCACTTCCATGCAAGACCCATAGGGCTGTAGGGGACCTCCTGTTTCCCTCTGTAAGTACCCATGTAGTTGGGTACCACACACTGGGAACAGGGAGCATCCCGGGGGAGCAGGCAGGGCTCTGACGTGTTTCTTTGCAGGGTGTGCCAGGCTTCCCCGGCGTGCTGGGACGCCCGGTAGGTCTCTGTGTCCACTCCTTGTCTCTGTGTCCACCCCTTGTCTCTGTGTCCTCCCTGTGTCCCCTCCATGTCACATTGTCCTCAGCACACAGTCAGGGCCACTCTGTTACCTGGATGGGTGCTTGACCCCAGGTGTCTCACAAGGAGCTGGCCAGGCTTGTCCTCACCTGGTGTGGGTGCTTACTAGAGCTGCTGGCACTGTCTGGGTCTACTCTCCCAGGGGTGCTCTCCATGCACCCACCAGGGAAACCCCATCCCTGCAGTGACCACATCTCTTCCTCCCTTCAGGGCAACCAGGGAGACCCAGGACCCCCAGGACCTCCGGTAAGGGGTGCCCCCTTGCCAGGTGCAGGGGACTGTCATGCAAGGAGGGTGTCAGCCAGGGTGGGCATCCCTTCTAGGAGCAGGGGTGGGATAGCAATGCTGGGACCACACTGCTCCTTTGTCCTGTCCTGTGCCACCAGCAAGCACCACCCCAGCATAATGTTCCCTTGTCCCCTGCAGGGCAGTGCTGGCCCACCAGGGATCCAGGGCCCATCTGGGACCAAGGTATGACACCGGTACTGCCATCGTCACATCCAACTTGGCAGAGGAGAGCGGTGCCTTGCCAGATTTGGGAGGTGGAGGGAGGGACACATTTTGGGACACTTTGGGCTGGAGGGAGGGGTGTTTTAGGTTGGTCTCTTTCCTGGATCAGCCCTGTGGCAGGGGCAGGGGCGTGGCTGTGACCACAGTGATGGGTGGGTTGTGGCATTTGGACTGACACAGGTGCTCTTTTCTCAGGGTGATCCAGGGGAACCTGGCTCTGGAATCCGGGTGAGCACCCATGTCCTTCTGTCAGCACCTACCTGGCCCCCTCTCAAACCATCCAGACCCTCCAAAGCCAGGGGACCCACTTGCCATCCATGTACCATCCTCTGGGGGCAGCTGAGGTCCCAGCTGTGCCAGGGCAGTGCATCAGTGTCCCCTCTCTGATGTGGCTGTTTCCATTGCAGGGTTTGCCTGGTCCCCAGGGCAGCATGGGGCTGCCTGGACCTCCCGGGCCCCCTGGCCCAGGGGTAGGTGTCTGCAAAACCCCCCCACCTGCTTTCTGGCTGTTCCTGGTGCCCAGGATAACACTTGATTTGTCCTTGTGTCTCCTTTACAGGGCCCACCGGGTGTCCCTGGGATGCCAGGACAAGTGGTGAGTGTGTCACCTCTCTGACCTCACTGCCATCCATCTGGGTGCTTGGGGGTGCTTAGGGGGGCTGTGGGACTGCCCCCCATGCCCCAGCCCCACTCTTACCTCCCGCAGGGGGAGAGTGGGAAGCCGGGTGTGCCGGGCAGGGACGGTGTGCCAGGGAAGGACGGCGAGGCAGGGATGCCTGGGAAGATGGTATGGTGCTGCTCATCTTGTCCCCTTCCAGCAGGACCCCCGCGGGGCTCAGCCCGGGGGGTCTGCAGCTGAGGCTGAGGGCTGTTCTGCTTATGCCAGGGTGTGCCAGGACCTTCGGGCCCTGCTGGTCCCAAAGGAGAACCAGGGGATGCTGGACCCCCAGGGCAGGTGAGTGCAGAGCTTTCCTGGGAGAAATCCCAGTGTTCCCACGCTGGGATGAGGAGGAGCATCCCTGTGCAAGCCCTTCTCACATGCCCTTCTTTCCCCTGCATCCCAGGGCATTGCTGGCCCTCCTGGCACCAAAGGCGAGAAGGTGAGGAGTCAGGGTGTGGGGTGGGGCTGCTGAAGCCCCCAGGGTGGGCAGAAGTTCACTGTGGGCATGTCTGAGCACCCCTGTGTTGCTGCAGGGAGAGCCAGCGCTGCTGGAGGGTGTGCTGCTTGGAGAACCAGTGAGTTGGCCCCATTAACTTTGTCCCCTTTATTAATCTTGTCATCTCCTGTCCCCTCTCCATGCCTTCTGGGGACTGAACCAGCTCTGTGGCTGCCCCCCTCCCCTAACACCACTCTTCCCCTGGCAGGGCTCCAAGGGTGACAGAGGTTTGCCTGGCCCCAAGGGTGAGAAGGTGAGTGCTGCCCTGGAGGGGCTGGTTTGGAAGGGGTCATGGGGACTCTGGATTCCCCAGCTGTGTGCCCATGGCTGTGGGGTTCTGGCTGCAATGGCTCCCTCTGCACATCATCTCCCAACCCTGCTTTTTGCTTGTTTCCCCCTGCTAGGGTGAGCCAGGAAGATTCGGGGAGCCAGGAGATCCTGGGGAAGATGTGAGTAGGAGGCACAGAGGCCAGGAGATGGGTGCTGGGGGCAGCAGATGCTGTGAGGGGGAGGGACCTTTGCCCTCACCACCTATCACCCAGTCCTTCCTGATGTCTTCTTGTCTTTGCAGGGAGCCAAGGGGTCCTCCGGAGCCAAAGGGGAGAAGGTAATTGTGCCCAGGTCCCAGGGATGTTCCCCTGCCCTGTGAGGCTGCTCCAGGTGGCACGATGCCCCCAGCCCCCCTGTGTCTGCCGGCCAGGGGACACACTGTGTGCTCTGCCACTATGCAGGGATCTCCAGGTGTTGGTGTGCAGGGACCACCAGGACAGAATGGGCCTCCAGGCTTGAAGGTAACCCCTGTCCCTGTGTCACCCAGGCTCTCACTTTGTCCCCAATGCCCAGGTGCTGGCCTGGCTTGGCAGCCTGAGAGAGAAGCACGTTTCTGTCCCTGGGACTCACCTTTTTTCTACATACTCCAGGGTGACATTGGCTTGCCAGGACCCCCAGGACCCCCAGGCTTAGCAGGCATTGCTGGAACACCAGGACAGCCTGGGCTGAGAGGGGACAATGGGCAGCCTGGCCCTCCAGGTGCCCCAGGAGAGAGGGTAAAGGCTATGGCTAGCACTCACCCATGCTGGTCTGGGTGACCCCAAACCCTCAGGCAGTGTCAGTGGGCTCACTGAAAGCCCCACCAGCTCCCAGACATGGTCTCTGCCTGCTCACCAGTGTTTTCCTGCCAGGGTTTGCTTGGCTTTCCCGGGAGAGATGGCACCCCTGGACCACCAGGACCTGCTGGACCCCCAGGGCCAGCTGTGAGTATGGGGCTTCAGTGCTGCAGTGTCCCTGAGGGGTGCAGGCTCTGCCCTGGCTCAGGGCAGGGTGATGGGGACCCACCCTGCACCTTCCCAACCCCAGCCTCTAGGTCTGAGGGTTGCTGGGGGCTCCAGCATGGGGCAGGTGCTGCTGTTAGAGTCCCAGGGAAGCTTTGTAGGGTGCCTGGCATCACCCATGGCTTGTTCACTCCTCTCCTTTCTTTTAGGGCATACAAGGAGCCTCTGGCCTGAAGGGTGACAAGGTAGGACAATGGTAGCCCTACAGCATGAGTTATGGGGCCACTTCCATCAAGGGGTGTCCCTGCTGCAGCCACCCCTTGGGTAATGCTGAAGCCACCCCTGATGGTGACACATGGGAACCTGCTCTTTGCCAAGCAACCAGGGCAGTGGGGGATCCACAGAGTGTCCCCTGGCATGTTGGGGGTCATGGCATGGCTGGAAATAGTAGTGGGACAGCAAGGACAGGGACAAGCTCTTGCCTTCCCCTGGCAGGGTGCTCCAGGAGCTGGGCTTCCAGGAGCCAGAGGTGAGCGTGGAGACCCAGGGCCACGGGTAGGTACTGCTATGGGCCCCCTCTGTCCCCACCACCAGGGATAAGAAATCCCATGGTACCAGCCCTAAGGGGACGGGGAGCCAGTGCTGCATCAGTCCCCAGGATGGGGTGACACTTGGGGTGCTTCCATCTCAGGCGCCCTTTTCCCATCTCTCATCTCACAGGGTGAAGATGGGCGCCCAGGGCCAGAAGGAGATCGTGGGCCAGCGGTAAATAACCCCCCCCTTCCCCAGCTGCACCCCCAGCTGGGACCCCTCCCTGACCACCCCTCTCCTCTCTCCCACAGGGTATGCCTGGGAACAGGGGGGAACGTGGGGACAAGGTAAAGGACCCTGGGGGTTGGGGGCCCAGGAGGGGCAAACAATGCACCCCCAGGGACTGGGATCTCCGGGGAGGTGCTGCCCATTCCCCACTGTGCACCCTTGCATCATCTCATCATCTCACTTTCTTCTCAGGGAGACACTGGGGCTCCAGGGCCCAAAGGAGACAAGGTGAGTCTTCAGGATGGGGGGCAGTGGGAGGGAGGGCATCAGCACTGGCCCTCCTGCTCACTCCCATCCTTTGGGTGTGCAGGGTGATACCATGGTGCTGGAGGGGCCAGCTGGAGCACGAGGCAGCAAGGGTGAGCCGGTAAGAGACATCCTCATTGTCCAGGTCACCCTCTGTATCATCCCTCTTGTCCTGACAGGCAGGAGCTCTCCTGTGCATCTCCCTCCCCCAGGCTCTGCCTGCCCTGCTTCTGGCACAGGGCAACTGCCAACCCTGTGGGTTTGATCCTGGACCCCCTCTCCCAAGTCGCACAGGATAGTCCCTTCCAGAAAAACCAGGGGGGTTTATTGCTGCCAAGGGACCCTCCTTCATAGAGCATGTTGTCCCCTCTCCTTCTGCCACCCCATGGACCCCTGTGACTCTGCCCCAGGGAATCTGTCCTTCCATACCCAAGGTACATCTGGGTGTCTCCCCATCCCCTGACTCCTCCCTCTGTTTCCCCCTTTGCAGGGAGATCGTGGCCTAAAGGGCATGGAAGGGGAAAAAGGGGACAAGGGGGAGCAGGGCATGCCTGGAGAGAAGGTATGGAGCTAGGGGAACTTCTGTGGAGCTGGGGGGTGCTGAGGTAGACACCACAGGGGGCTCCAGACAGGGTGATGGGCAGAGGCACCAGGGCAGGGTGGTATCCCTGTGTGCTGGTGCTTGTGGGCACCTTGGCATGGTGCTTGGCCTCCACAGCAAGTGGGGCTGCTAGAGCTGGTCACCATGGCCATACTGTGGCTGTACCATGACCAGAGCTCTCCCTCCTCCTCTGTACTGATCTGGGTTTCTGCTTGCAGGGGATGAGGGGTGAGCAAGGCGAGAAGGGCTCCGTTGGCTTCCCTGGGGCACGCGGCCCCGGCGGGCAAAAGGTAAGGAGCTGGGCACCCCCCGAGGGGGTGCTGATGGGCTGCTGGGGGCACAATCCCCTTTGTCTGCCCTAACTGATGCCTTTGCCTTCTCCAGGGAGAGGTTGGAGTGCCAGGAGAGCCTGGTGAGCCGGTGAGGAGCCACGTCTCAGTGCCACTGCCACCCCATCATGGGGCAGGAGCAGACCCCTCATGCTCTGTGTTCTCCTGTAGGGCCAGCCTGGCCGTGATGGGATCCCTGGAGCCCGGGGAGAGAAAGGGGACCTGGGACCCCTGGGCATGCGAGGTCCTAAGGTGGGTTGGCCCCTCTGTCTGCCTGTGCTCTCCCAGCCAGGGCACCAGCTCAGCAGGGCTCTGACTCCTCTCCTCATCCCCACAGGGTGACCGAGGCACAAAAGGTGCCTGTGGCCTCGATGGGGACAAGGGTGAGAAGGTGAGTGGGAGCCCATGGGGTGCCACGGGAGCCCATGGGGTGCCACAGGAGCCCTGATGGTGCCTGGAGGCTGTGGCCCTTTGGATCCCCTCTGCCAGCCAGAGGGAGCAAAGAGATGCTGAGGCTGGAACTCAGCCCCATGACAGGGGCACAGGGTCTCCTGCTCTGCCTGCAGCCCTTGGGTGAGCATCGAGGGCTGCAGGACTGACCACCCTGCCTCTCTCCTGCCTTGCTGTAGGGAGAGCCAGGGATCCCAGGGCGCTCAGGGCTGCCGGGGAGGAAGGGTGAGCCGGTAAGTACCGTGATGTTGCCAGGGACAGATGGGGTGGCTGGTGGCTGATGGATGTCTGCTTTGTCTCTCAGGGAGAGCTGGGTCTGTCAGGACCACCGGGCATCCCTGGGAAGGAGGGGCTCATGGGACCCAAGGTAGGTCAAGGCTGTGCCAGGAAAAGCCATGCTGGCACTTCAGCTGCCTGTCCCCTGCTGTCTGTCCCCTGCTGTCTGTCCCCTGCTGCCTGCCTCTTCCTCTTCACAGGGCGACCGGGGATTCGATGGGCAGCAGGGAGCCAAAGGAGACCAGGGGGAGAAGGGAGACCGGGTGAGCAGGCTGGAAAGGGACAGCATGCATTGCACTGCCTTGCTTTTATCAGGATCCAGACCTGGTCTGAAGCACATCAGAGCCTGATGTTCCCATGCAGCGCTGCTCCAAATTATGTTACTATAAATGACAACAAATCTCTGCTCTTAGCAAAAAGGCACTGGTGCTGGTGCTTCAGGCTTGCCCATGGCACCTGCACGGGGCCCAGAGGCTCTGACACCCCCAGCCTCACCCTCTGCTCTCCCACAGGGTGCCCCAGGCATTATTGGTGTCCCTGGTCCCCGGGGCAGTGATGGTTCTCCTGGCCCTCCTGGGCCCCCAGGGAATGTTGGCCCTCGAGGTCCTGAGGGCATGCAGGGCCAGAAGGTGAGTCCCCTCCCTGGGTGTCCCTGTTCCCAGAGTGGGTGAGAGTTTGGGGATATCAAGAGCTGTGTTCCAGCTCTGTCCCTACCCTGCCAACTTGTTGGCTTTGGGGTCCTCCCTTGTGTCTCTCTGCCTAGAGATTGGAGTCTGGGGGTTTGGAAAACTTCTTGTCCTAGGCTGGGCTGGACCCCTCCCTGTCCCCATCCTCACCTGTGCAGGTGTTCGTGGAGTACAGGGATGGAGGAAGCAGCACATCCACGGCACTGAGGAGGGCAGAGAGGCTCTAGAGCTGCCAGCCTGGCCCTTACCATGTGTTCTCCTTTTCAGGGGGAGAGAGGCCCCCCTGGACAGTCAGTGCTGGGGGCCCCTGGTGTGCCTGGCAACCCTGGTGAGAGAGGAGAGCAGGTGGGTGAGTGGGTCCCCTGCCATGGGTGGAAGAGCTGCAGCCAGGTCCAGCTTCCCACCTCCCCTCTGCTTGTCCTTAGGGCAACCCTGGCACCCAGGGTCTCCGTGGGGAAAAGGGGGAGCCAGGCATGACGGTAAGGAGATGAGAGGGATCCAGCATGTGCTCAGGGTATTTGGGTCACCAGGGTGGGATGAGGGGCTGGATCCATCCCACAGCCATTGGTGGAGGGGCTTCCCCCACCTCTGGGCTCTGCTCTGGCACTGGGGCCTGGAAAAAGGTTTTTTCCTCCCCTCTGACTGCACCATCCCCTGTTGTGATGTGGGTCCTTTGCTGCTCTGTGTGGCCGGCAGGAGGAGGAGATCCGTGCCTTTGTCAGACAGGAGATGAGCCAGCACTGTGGTGAGTACCCTCACTGCACTGCCCAGGGCTGGGGGTCTGTTCCCTGCTGTCCCTCACCCCCTACCCCATCTCTCCCACAGCCTGCGGTGGCCACTTCCCACGGCACCTGGATTCACGTGAGCACTCAGGTTGCAGCTCTCCCTTCCTACCCCCTTGACCCACACCAAAGGGGTCCCACCACCCATGTGTGCCACTGGTTCTGGGGGGAGTGCAGGGAGGGTAGAGGTGTCTGGGATACACCCTCAGTCAGGGCTGGCATCCGTATGGGACCATGCACAGGGAGGAGGGGAGGTTCATGGCAGAACTGATGGCACAGCAGGGATCCCCGGGGGCAGCCAGCTTGGGATGATGACAATGGGGTCTGGATGCTGCCAGGGTCAAGAAGGGACCATGGGGACTGCACCCCATCCATACATGGGTGCTGGGGAATGGGGCAGGAGGGCCAGGGTTGCTGGAGGTTGAGGGTGGGCTGGAGGAGTGGGATAGATGTATGGTGAAAAGGAGTGGTCTGGGATGAGGTGTGTGCTTTCTCTCCAAGGAGGCTGGGGGGCTCAGGCAAGGAGCAGCCTTCAGTCTGCCCAGGGAGGAGGAAGAATTGTCCGCCAAGAGAGGGAGCGTGGCCAAACAGGTGATGGAGAGCCCAGAGGACTCATCTGTCCTCCTGGGCACGTGTGCCTCCCCATCCCCATCCTGCTGGGCTCCTCCCTGATGCCTGCACTGTGTCCTTCCCCTCTCAGGGCTCTTCCCTACCCAGCCACTCCCTGCTGTAAGTGCTCAGGCTGTCCCTGTGCTCAAGTTGTTGCACACCGAGGAAGAGGAGGGTGAGTGCCATCCCTGTTCCTCTTTTCCCAGGTTGTACCCCTGCCTTCTGTTCATGGGCACTCATACATCAGTGGCTGTGCTGCTGATCCCAGAATCATTTAATTAATGAGTGTGGAGAGGAGAGGGCAGCAGGGAGTGTGGGTGCATGTGTGTGTGCAAATGCAGATGTGCACAGGTGTGTGCAGTGTGTGCAGAGCCAGGGCCAGGGCTGGGAGATGAAGGATGTCAGGGATGGAGTGGAGGAAGGGGGCTGCTCACTCCTGTCACTGTCTCCCAGGGCAGGACAGGCGGGTCATGCTTGACACAGATGACCTCGAGTACGACAGCTTGTATGAGGAGGATGACTATGATGAGGTCCCGGAGATGGACAGCTCGGAGCAGCCCTCAATGGGTGGTGAGCTTCCCTGTGCCTGTCTGGCACCAAGTATGGAGCCACTAGGGGTGATGGTGGGGTCTACTAAGGCTTTGCTGGGGTGATGCCCTCACATCCTGCCTGGCAGTATGTCCCCACAGCCTCTGGCTAGTGGGATTTGGGATTTGAAGCCCTCCTGCTGGCACCCAGCACTGTACCACACGCACCATGCAACCCTGTGCTCTGTTCCCCCTTGCCGAAGCTGCCACCAGCAGCGATGAGGGGTTTGCCGGGCCACTGAGACCTGCTGCCCCTGGCAGGTTTTCTGTGCTCCTGGACATGAGGCACAGGGGGGGATCCCAAAGCCCCCAGAAGAGCAGGGAATCCCCCGCAGGAGCATGCAAAATTTCTCCCATATCCTCCTAAGGAATGCTGGAACCGTTGCATCCCCATGCCACCCGCGTCTTGGCTTTTGTAGGGAGCTGCCCCTCGGTGAGGGTTTGCCCAGAGCAGCCTCTCCTGCCCACACTGTTAGCGCACTGTTAGTGCTCAGACAGGGCACAAGATGGCCGGGCAGCCTCCCTCACCGGCGTGCTGCCTGATCCTGCCTGTCCTCACCATCGCTGTCTGACCCCGCAGATGAGTTCTGCACCCTGCCTCTGGACGAGGGGGACTGCCAGCGCTACACGCTGCGGTGGTACTACAACCAAAGAGTCACCGAGTGCCGACCCTTCGTCTACAGCGGCTGCCGGGGCAACCTCAACCGCTTCGACAGCAGGGAGGAGTGCGAGCTGCACTGCGGGCAGCGCCCGGGGGCAGGTGGGCACGGCGTGGTCCGGCACCATCCCTGCCCGGTGCCACGGTGCAGAGCCGGGGGGACGATGCTGGTCTCCCACCTCGGCTCTAACACTGCCTCGCTTCTCTCCGCAGATGCCCGCGGTGCGGCTGGCAGCGATGCGGGGGGGCAGCCGAAGGCGTAGGTGCGGGCGCCGTCCGGGCAGGCAGGGTGATGGCTGCTGCTCTGCCTGGGGTCGGGCTGCCCCGGGTGGCGGGGGTCGAGTGCCCACCAGCCCCCAGCAGGAACCTGGTGCTATCTCTAACGTGTATTTTTGCTGCTCATGGGTTTTTCCTTTCGTATCACTTTTATTACCCGTTAAGGTGAAATTTACATAAAATAGGAATCCACCCTGCTCTAAGGCTCTCAAGCCCCTTTCCCACCCAGAGGTTTCCTGGGCTGTTTCCAGTTTGATTTTTAACTTATTTGCTGCCAAAGGGGTGGCTCTTTGCCCTGTGCCCCCTCTCTAGCTGCCCAGGATTGGTGCTGGGACTTGGAGTGGCTGGACTCCCCTTCCCTCATTTAATATCCTTGTCTCCTTCCCTGCCACCTCTCCGAATCCCTCAAACCCCACACTGCTCACCTTTCCTCGCTGGGTGAGGCTGCCCACTTCCCTGGGCCAGGTGCTGCTGCCTCACCCAAACCCTGCAAGCTGCTCCATCTGAATAAATTTCACCTTAACCTCAACCAGGACCTTGTTCCACTTGTGCAGCTGTGACATTTGGCAAAGACCTGTGGGAGGGCAGGGGCTTTCTCCATGCACCACCCCCAGCTCACATGCCTGCCAGCTGCACATCTGTCGTCAATCTGGGGGTGCTTGCCTGCACCCCCCAGCCTGCTGGGGAAACCCTAATGATGGTGCTGTGTTAGAGGAGGTTCCTGCTCTCCTATGCTCGCTCTCAACAGCTCCGTGGAAGCAATGATAGCTCCCAGGGGCCTACAGACCCTGCCTGCCACCAGACCCAGGGCCAAGTGGGGATGTTCCCCCCACTGCCTCAGGGCCTGGGGGGCTAACAGGCTGCCAGGTGGGCTTTGTGACTCCTATATGTTCTGCTGCTCTCTGTGTATATCTGTATACAGCAAATGTATATCTGTACCAGCGGGGGAGGGGGCTGTGATATTAAAGCTGTGCTCATGGGGAGATGCTCTGCTTCTCAGTGCGTCACCAGAGGTGCCTGTGGGGTCTGTCTAGAGCCAGGTCTGGAGCAAAATGTTTCTCCCCTTGCCCACCCCAGCTGGGATGCCCTTTCCAGCTGCACACTGCTGGCAGTGCTGGCTGGGGGCCCTCACCCCCCAGGGACCCCTATGTCTCATCCCCATGCCTGGCATGTGCCAGGCTGATGCAAGCTGGGCCGTGACCCCCCAGCTGGGCCATGATGTGTCAGCACGTGGGGCTGTGTGTTGCACTGGGTGAATCAGTGCCAACAGCTAATTTTGGCTGCTGAGAGTAAGTTTCTGGATGTCCCTGGGAGAAGGAACAGAGCTGATGTTATTTCCTCTCCCTAGCCTGGGATGGGTCACCCTGTGGTCACAGGGGTGAGCAAGACCCCTAGTGTTCTGAGCACAAACCACGGGCACCCTGACTACTCATCCTGGCAAGACCTTCATGCTGAGCACTCACCAACTCATCTCACATAGGTGACTGCCCAGCCTGAGAGCCCCTTGGTCCTCCCACAGCCACTAAGGAGGGAAATTTGGGGCAAAACCCTCCCTCTGTATGGGGCTCACCCCTCAACAGCACTAAGTTTGTTCCTCAGTGTGGTCAGGCAGCAGAGGAGCAGGGTCAGTCTTGACTGGTGAAAATGGGCTGCAAACCAGTGGTATTCCCTGGCTTGGTAGTGCAGGTGATCTGCAAACCAGTGGTGTCCCAGTTAGATTGTGTGAAGGTGAGCTGCGAACCAGTGGTGTCCTGGTTTGACTGGTGCAGCTGGCTGCAAACCAGGGGCCCAAGAAGCACTCTGGGGCTGGCACAGTGAGGAAATGGTATCTCCAGATACATCCCCCAGCTGGCCAGGGCCAGGGAGCCCATCAGGACAACAGCACCAAACCAGCAGTAGGAGATGTCCCGGAGCCTTGTGTGGCACGGGGCCAGGGGTCTGGCACTCAAGGACCGTGCCAGCGACACTGGTCAGCAGGGATATGCATGTGCATTTTTTCCATTCCTTAAGTAATTAAGCAAGGATGTCAGGAGCAGGAAGGCTCAATTAGATGGATAAAAACCATCTTGCCTGTCAGATGTGAAATAATTATGCCTGAGCTGCCCCGGGTTCCTGGAATGCCCTCCAAAAACAACTCATGGAACGGAGGGGGCAAATGCCCACCCACAGCCCAGGATGATTTCATCTGCTATTAGGCAAAATGTATTAATAACATCGTGTGTTCCCCCCGCCTGTCACCGTCACCCCCTCTGTGGGTCGGAGGTGGAGCTGGGGGCAGGATAAGAGCCTGGGCTCAGCGAGGAGCAGGGCAAACCCCCAGCTCGTGGTCCCCGCTTCTTGGGATCATTGCCTGGACATCTGGGGGACAAGGACCTTCTGGAAATGGTAAGGCTGCAGCCTTCGGTGGTGCTTTCCATAGGGCAGTTAGCTGGGAAAGGGGTTACAGGGGGTTGGATGCTTTTCATTACCTCTCACCAGTGAGTTGAAACCTCACCCACTGCCGGCCCTGGTACTTTCCAAAGGGTTTCACCCTGGAGAGGGATTGCAGGATTTCATCGCTCTCCTTCCAGCTGAGCAAACTCCGCTGCATGACTGATTTTGGAGGAGAGGTGGACACACAGCAGGGCCTGTGCAGAGGTGTCCCGACACCTGTGCTGACCCACACCGGGGCAGAGGAAGATGCTGAGGCTCCGCATAGTTCAGTGCATAGGGCCAGTTTGATGCCCTTGTCACTCTGACCTAATGTCTATTTTAGGCTGAGTGGCTTGTGTCCCTCCCCGTGGGGTGGCTTTTGTCCCAGAGAGCCCAGCAGCTGTCCCCAGGGAAGGCGTGGGAGGAGGAAAGCCTGCCTGGCCCTGAAACCTCTGGCACATCATGCTTCCCTGGCCAAAGGGCAGGTCTGGGCTGGGGAGCAGCCAGAACCCCCACGCTGACACCCACTCAAGTGGAATTGTGTCTTCCCCTGGGTGGCAAAGGGCTGGAGGGTGTCAAATGGAGGGGACAGTCAGCAGCTGCAGGAAAGGACAGGGACACCAGATGATTTGGTTCCCATATCCTCTCCATCCTCCCCAAAACTTCCTCCTTAATGAAAAAAAAGTTAAAATCAGAGTAGAAAACTTACAGGCTCCCCAAAATCCCCCAGTGCTGGACATGGCCACCTGGTGTGGGGAGTGAGGGGGTCTGCGTGTGGAACCCCAGTGGGTGCTCTGTGGGGCCATGGCAGCATGGCAGGAAGAAGGTTCTTGGCACTGACTGCATGTTCCCTGCAGATGCTCCTGGCCACACTGCACTGCAGGACCTTGCTCGCCTTCCTGGTGGTCCTTGGAATGCCAGCAAGAGCCCAGAAGGAGCTGAGATACAGGCAGCTCCCATTGGCCTTCCAAGATGTGGATGGAGGCAAGCTGATGAGGCAGGAAACCACGGGGGTTAAAAGGATGTTGCCGGGTCTCCCTGAAATGAGGAAGGGTGACCATGGCTCTGGAGAAGGATCTCATCTGGACAAAGACAGCCTGCAGCTGCTGGAGGGGTCAGCAAGAAAAGTGTTTCCCTTGCTGATGAGCTCAGCCACCCAGAGACCTGCTCCTGGAAAAACAGTGAGAAAGGTGTCCCTGTCACTTGATGTCCCCATACACGTACTGAAAGTGCTCCTCGACCTGGCCAGAGAGAAGGAGCTGCAGGCCAAGGCAGCTGCCAACGCCGAGCTGATGGCCCGCCTTGGGCGCAGGAGATAAACCTCCCCGGATGGGACAGGGATGGGGAGGACAATGGGTCTGTGTGGGGCACGGGCAGAGGGGAGCACAGAATGGCATCCATGTGCCCATGGGGGACTGCAGACATGGCACCTCATCCCTCCCCTGGTCCAGGCATTCATGGCAAGAGCAGCAGCTACGTGAGGATTTGGTTTAGTAACCATCATCTGAGCACCAGCAGAAAAGCTCCAGCTGGGTTTGCCTTCACCACAGCACAGCTGGTCCCAGCCCTGGGCACCACGGGGATTTCTGTACCCTGCTTCACTCCTGGCTCACCCACTCTGGGATGGCCACATCCAACCAGGATGGCTTTCCCATGTGCTGTCTCTCTCCAGGTAGCTGTAGCACACAAAATCCTCCTTGAAGCTGGAGTTGTTGAGTGTGCACAATAAATGGTGGCATCAAACTTGACTTGTTGTGGTTTATACTGGTCCTACATCCCTGCATGCCCCAGTTTTATGTTCCCTTTTCCTGGAGCTGCAGCAGGGGCACAACCCAGGCCAGGGCTGTCACTAGAGGTCATTAAACCCTACATGAGGAATGTCACCCCTTGTGCCAGCAGTGGGGCTGTCCCCCAGCCCAGGGTGGCCACAGCAGCTCTGGGACAGCAGGGACGTCGCTGTGTGCTGCCAGAACCGCTGGCTTTGGCAAGGGGGGGAGATAAGAGCAGCGCAGGGCAGAGCGTGGCCGCCCCGTGCAAAGTACAGAGTGGTGTGAGCGAGGTAGAGGGACACCCACAAAGGGATACGAGCTGGGGACACCGCTGGAGCTGGTGGGGGACACAGCCATGTTCTTTGAGGACTACACGCCGCAGGGTGAGTGCAGCCCCTTCGCCCCGGGGTGGGCTCTGGCTTTGGGAAGGGGGAAGAAGAGATTAGACCGAACCCACTCCCTGTGGGGCGGTAGCAGGTGAAGAGATGTGCCAGCAGATGGGTGGGTTGTGGTAGGGTGGCTTTTGAGTCCTTTGCCTCCCTCACCTGCCCCAGGTGATGTCCAGGCAGCCCTGGACCTCGGGGACACTGGGGGGTGTCACAGGGCCAGGCCCAGGGGTTTGTGGGTGCATGACAGGGTGCTGGTGGAAGAAGGGACACAGGACATAGGAGGAGCTGCTGGTGAGGGCGTCACAGCAGGGACGGTGCAGGGCAGTCTGGGTGACAATCACCTGTCCCCAGGAGGGGATTCTTCTCCTCTGCCCCCCTTGCCCCCCGGGGCACTGAGCCCTGCCAGGATCTGCCCCACTGCCCCATCTCCCCTCCACGAATCCCAGAGTGCCCCCCCCCCCCCCGGCTCCGCCCAGCTGTGGCCCCGGTGTCCGCCAGCTCCGCACTCCGCCGCCTCCAGGGTGTCCTACCCCCTGCCCACTGTCCCCACACCGATCCCACAGCCACTCCCGCTGTGTCCCCCCCGCCCTCAATCTCCTCCCTCCCCACGGGCCCAGGCCCCGCCCCCTCTTCTCTCCTCCAATCAGACCGCATCCTCCCCGCCCATCCTCCTGTCAATCACCTCTCCGAGCCCCGCCCCCGCCTCGAGCC
Organism: Heliangelus exortis; assembly: GCF_036169615.1. Classification (NCBI taxonomy): domain Eukaryota; kingdom Metazoa; phylum Chordata; class Aves; order Apodiformes; family Trochilidae; genus Heliangelus; species Heliangelus exortis. The sequence continues at coordinate 9,594,264 of NC_092433.1, forward strand.
TCCGCCGGCAGTCACGTCAGGGGGCGGGGCCGCGGCTGCGCAGTGCGCGGGGCGGTGGCGTCGGTGACAGCCTGGCAGGAAGGGGCGGGGAGCGGCACCGGGATCGGCACCGGGACTGCTGCGGGGCGGGAAGGGTCTCACCGAGGAGCCGCTCGGCATCACCATGCTGAAAAAGTTCGATAAGAAGGACGAGGAGTCGGGTGAGGGGAGGCGGGGGGAGCCGCGCTGTGAGGGCCCGGGGGGGCTGCGGGGCGGGTGTGAGGAGAGGAGAGGAGAGGAGAGGAGAGGAGAGGAGCGGAACTGTGAGTGAGGGGAGACGGAGCCCCCCGGTGTGTAGGGGGGAGATGTGAGGGGAGGGAGATCTCGCTGTGGGGATGGGGGCAGAACCCTCCTGTGGGTGAAAAGAGGAGCTGTGAGGGGAGGAGGCCTCTGCTGTGAGGGGCAGGGGGGAAGCTGCCGGTGTGGGCAGGAGCGCAGTGGGAAGCGCCGTGCCAGCACTCCAGCAGGGTGCCGGTGTCCTTCTCACTGCTCCAGCCAGAGGTTACACCGATTGCATTGGCACAGCGCTGCCAGGTGAGCTGCTGCATCGCCAGGTGTGGAGATGGAGGCTAAATACTGCACATGTTAGACCTGTTCACAGTTCCCTGACTCTCAAACCAGCTGCTAGCACAGAGTAAAATCAGTTTGTAGCTTCTGACAGTTTTTCTGATGCGCATGGTCTGCTTTTCCAGCAAGATTGCTGCCACTGAGAGTGGGTCTGAAAAGCTGACAGCACCAAAAAAACACAGTGATTGCTTTACGTTATAAAACTTAAGGCCTAAATCATAAGGAAGAGGTTGATATTCTTTGTGGTGTGCAATTCAGGTGGAAACAAAGCTAGATGAGACAGTATTTACTTTTATGGTTGTGCCACATGGTATATTTTTTGTCTTCCTGTAATGCTTGCTATGCAGCTTGTTCTGCATAATACATCGCTGCATCCTGAAGATAATTGATTCAGCATAAATCTTAGTGATTGCTCTGTGTGACTGTACTTATTCTTTTTTTTAATGTGCATTAAATGCTTTGTCCTTGTTTCCCTTGTCCAAAGCCTCCAATGACATCTTGGTAAGTGTAGAATTTAGTGAGGCAACTACTGGGGGCTTGGCCTTCATTTTTGGGGCTACTGATCATTTGCACCTGCCACACACTTCAAGGTATGGTGTTGCCCATGGCCAAGGCTGGCAGGAGATGCACTTCCTTCTATTTTGCTGTTGACTATTGTTGATTTTGTTCATGCCCTTTCTCCTTTCTGCCACTTTTGCTTTCATGCTTCCCAATGTTTTTTCTTTTCTACTGCATTTACTTCTCATCCTGTTGCTTCTGTTTCAAATGAAGATTTTTAACATTTACTCCACCTGCCATTCTCCTGGCTTCTGTTTCTTTGCTTTCCATGGATGGTAGCCTTGGATGGGCTGCTTCCACTGGCTCTCAATAATGCATTTTGAGATGTTATTATGGGCATATAATTGTTCTGAGATCATGGCTCAGTCAGTGCTGCTTTCTCTGCAAATAACTACAAATTGTTGTTAGTCATCCAATACGAGGAGCTCTCTGAACACACAAACTCTGCCTTTCTTGTGTCTTTCTCTCCTCTGATGGAAAAATACTTTGGCACAGGGTGCTGTGAAGACCAAGACCTCATGTACAATATATTTCAAGATCTTTAGTGCAGTGAAAGGTGAAGAGGCAATGCTCTGTTGTTCATGGCTGATTTAGGGATTGTAGGCAGTCTGGGCCATGGGACATACTGTGCTGCTGGTCAGGTTTTTTGGAACACATTCAAATACTTATACTAGAACTGGCTCACAGTCTGGTGCAGACTTTGATTTTTTTTTTTTTTTTTTTGCTTTCCCCTTGTTTTCTTCTCTTCCCAACCCCACATAAGTTTGTTCTTCAGCCACCTCCTGCATCTGCAAACTTCTGCTATGCCAGAGAAGGGCAGTTTATGAACTGAGGAGGAGCCAGGGTGCAGATGTGTTTGCCTTGAAGTGTAAGGCTTGTTCTTGCAAAGGCTTCTGGCACCATGAGGGGTGCTTCAGGCCCATTTCAGAGTGGAGCTGGGCCCAGGAACTGTGCTCTCTAGGTCAGGCTTGTTAAAAGTTGGAACAGGGCTGAGAATGGCTGCACTTTGTCCCAGGGCCAGGCTGAACACAGGTACTAATTAAAACTTTCTTATCGTTAACTAGCAAACTAGCAGCTTTTGAAAAGCTGAAGCTCACAAATGTCTTAGGAGGGGATTTTATAGAGACCATGCAGAATGCTGGTGCTTTGGTGCTTTTCCCTCTGATCATTTCATCCTTAATTGGTGAGGTTTTAATTATTTAATATAATTTATTCTATTAAGTGGAACAATGAAAGTTACTCTTTCCAGACTCTCTAGTTTGCTGTCTTGTTCTCTTAATTAGTCATAGAGTCAGAAATACTTTACTGGTGGATTTCTGGTTGGTTTATAAGGAAGGAATAAAGCACTCCTGACCCTCCAGTCTGGCAAGTAGTACCTGAGCTTTTGTTTCTAGGCTTGTCTTACTGATGCTCTAACTGTCAGCAAGCTCCCAGGCCAGGAGCTGGAAATGGGTCTGTGGGGGTAGCAGTGAAGCACAGTAACTGTACAGCTCATCAGTCCCATGGCTGGTTACTTCTGGAGGGGATGACAAATTGAAGATACCCTGTCTGCTCTGCCTCCAGTAACTGCTGTGAAGACATCCAATTAATATTACGTAAAAGAGGGAGCTCTGGTTGCTTGGTGTTCATGAAAATAGTTACCCTGAAATGCTCTCTCTCATTTTTAAAGTAGAAGCATGGTTAGGAAGTTGCTTTCCTATAGCATTATCCCTGGAATGACTTTTACTCTCTTTATCTTACAGGTGGGGGTTCCAACCCATTCCAGCACCTGGAGAAGAGTGCAGTACTGCAAGAGGTAAATTCTCAGATTATTTTCTTTATGTGCCCTTTCCTAATAGAGTCTCTCCCTCTTCTGAGTTCTTCCAGTTGGAGAACTTCAGCAAGGAAGTGAGGGTTTGCTACAGTCCTGGTACCTCTGAACAAAATGGGCAGCACAACCATTAGTTCTTATTTTGTTGTTGGAGAATGAAAGGGAGAAGGTTGAAATGGTGCCTCTGATGAATTAAAGACTGAAAATTATAAATAGTAACAAAATGAATAAAATTTTCTGGGAAAGCTCACCCTAAAACAAGAAGATTGTGAAACTGGCTTTGAACATTCCAAATGTAATGAGTAGTGAGTGAGTGGTTATTGAATAGTCTTTGAATCTGTTCTGTTTCTATTCAGCAGCAGGTAGGTGTCTCAGTCCCCAGATCCTGTTATTCCAGTGTCATCTCTTTGCTTGCAGTGTTGTGAATGGTGTTGGCTCCCATTTGCCAAATCCAGACTTGTATGGGTGGAAGTGTGATGAGGAGTTGGCCTTCAAACCTTAATTGCACTTGGATTCGTGATCCCAGACTGCAGAACCAGCTGTTTAAAAGGATTTCATGTTTAACAGGAATTGGGGCCATTAAGAATCTTGCCGTAGCTCACTCTCAATGTGTTTGTGTCAGTGGTCAGTGTGTTTCCAAGGGGGTGTTGGTGTCAGCATCCTTGTCTGTCCTTTGTTTCCAGGCACGAATGTTCAATGAGACTCCCATAAACCCAAGAAAATGTGCTCATATCCTCACCAAAATCCTGTATCTCATAAACCAGGTAAGGGAGAGAAATTTACACCTATTCAGAGACACCTGCAGCAGGCCTAAAGCTGGCTGTGATAACTAGGATTTTCTTCCTTCTTTCTGAACATCTTGTAGGGCGAGCACCTTGGTGTCATGGAGGCTACAGAAGCTTTCTTTGCTATGACCAAGCTGTTTCAGTCCAACGATGTAAGTTTGCTTGTTTTGGTTGGTTGGTTTTTTCTGTATTTGTCTGGTGGAACAAGTTGTCAACAGTGTCTTTTTCAACCTGGAGATGTGTTTTTATACAATCAGCTTTACTGTCTCTCCTGGAGCTACCTGGTATGAGTGCAAAGAATAGTTTAAGTTTCTTAAGTTTAGAAACAGAGAATCAGCATCCTAACCCTTCCCAGGCCTTGTAGCAGCTTAACTGAAGCATTCTCTGTTTTTGAGACAGAGATTCCTCCCTCTGAGTTGCTGTTTAACTCCTGAGATTGTGCTAGGCACAGATCAAGCATATAGTCAGAATACACAATGATTTGTGCCCAGTGTTAAAAAGTTCTGCTTCCTGCTAAAAGTCTTGGAGGAGGCCAGGAATTAGTACCTAGCCACAGTGATTTATACCATTGCTGGTTGTCCCCCAAACCACAAGGCATTAAAACCATGAGACTGATACAGAAATCACCAGATTCAGGAATATAAATTGCTCGCTTTCTTGCTTTTGAAGCAACAGTTTGCCTTCAGCTAATGATTTCAAGGTGTTCTCCTTGTTCATGTGGATGACAAGTGAAAGATAAAACTGTAAATGCAGCTAGATCTGGTATCTCTGCAGCTTCACCCTTAGATTGAGAGATTTAGAAGAGAAAGAGGTGTTCTGTTAATCATTACTCACATCCTTTACACTCAGGCACTGGGGCTCTCTGAAGGTATCAGGGTCTTGATGTTCGCAGTAAAATCCTGGAAGCAGGGAAAACTAAGATCCCTTCCTATCTGGGGTCCTCTCAGCTGATGTCTGTCTTCCTTCTTTCCATGCAGCCAACTCTTCGCAGGATGTGTTACCTGACTATCAAAGAGATGTCTTCTATTGCAGAAGATGTGATCATTGTTACCAGCAGGTCAGTTTCTTCACTTGTCACAGAATCACAGAATTGTTGCAGTTGGAAAAGACTGCTAAGATCACTGCTAAGATGTCAACATTCTCCCTGAATAAAATATATATCAATATCTGTATCACCCACTAGATCATGTCCTGAAGTGCCTCATCTGCACAGCTTTTAAATATCTCCAGGGATGGTGACTCCACCACCTCCCTGTGCAGCCCATTCCAATGCCTAACTGCTCTCTCAGTAAAAAAATTCTTCCTCAGATCCAGTCTAAACCTCCCCCTATGCAACTTCAGGCCATTTCCTCTACTCCTGTCATTATTAACTTGAGAGAAGAGGCCAGCACCCAACCCCTACAACCTCCCTTCAGGTAGTGGTAGAGAACAATAACTTCTCCTCTCAGCCTCCTCTTCTCCAAACTAAACATTCCCAATTCAGTCAGCCTCTCATCACAGGGCTTGTTCTCCAGACCCTTCACCAGCTTGGTTGCCCTTCTCTGAACTCACTCCAGCAGCTCTGAGTCTTTCTTGTAGTGAGGAGCCCAGAATGTAACACAGGTGCTGTTTGTTACTGTTGCATTCACATTCACGTGTACTTCAGTGCCGCCAGGCCAACTTCTTGAACATAACTGTAGTCCCCACATAGGATGAGGATAGGGATTTCTTTCCTTACTTAACTTTTCTTTTCTTTGGTGAGGAAATTGTTTCCTTGGGAAGAGGATACCATTAGATACAGACACCAAACTCCTAGTGATGCATGTGAGATGGGCTGTGTCCCTGTGTCCCTTGCCCACGGCTGTTTGGATTGTCTCTCAGTTACATTGTGTGGCAGCACTGCTGGTTTTTCCCCTTTGAAAAAGACTGTTTCATTAGCTCTTACTTCTTTGTCTGACTGCCTTGAAGCTTTTTGAAAATTCCTGGCAAAAAACCCAAGGCTTTCAACAGGTAGGCAAGGATTTACTGCTCCTGTAGCAGCACAGAATACGACCTCACCAGGGAACAAAATGCTCTCTGTGAGTCATTCCTGAATTGCTGCTCATCACACTGAAAGGGGGAGAGAGGAGCCTGAGGGTACAGGGTCAGCTGAAGGCCAATGCTATGCAGCATGCAGAAGACAGTCCCAAGTGCTGTAATGGTATGAACTGTAGACTCATAGATGGTCTCACAGTGACCAGGAACAAGCAGAAATGACCTCTCAGTAAGGAAGGCAAATTCCTCAGGGGTATGTGCTCCAGCTTTGTTTGGTGTTCAGGAGCCCATAAAGCCTGCTGATGGGTCTGGAACCTGAGTACTGATCTTTTCCTCCTGCCTTCCCATCCTCTGGGACTTGCCTGAGATCTGCTTGGCATTCAGCTGTGATCCTGGCTGCCTGCTGCTCTGCAGTGCACCTGAGAGCAGCTGGCTCAGGAGTGCAGTGTCAAGAGCTTCCTGTTCTCCACCAGCTTAACCAAGGATATGACTGGGAAGGATGACAATTACCGGGGCCCTGCTGTGAGAGCACTCTGTCAAATCACTGATGTAAGTACTGCTTTCCCCTTGGGGCAGCCCTAAGCCCTTCATCTTTCCCTACTTCATCCCATCCCACCTTCCACTCGCCTTTTCATGCCTTTGCACCTCCCCTTGTTCATTCCTCATAACTTTTCCTTGTCAGCTGCTGTTTCCCTCTCCCTGCAGAGCACAATGTTGCAGGCGATTGAGCGCTACATGAAGCAGGCGATTGTTGACAAAGTGCCAAGTGTATCCAGCTCTTCTCTGGTGTCCTCCTTGGTAGGTACTCCCAGCAGGGTGGGTTTGAGGGACAGTCAAGCTGGGAAGCAGTTATCTGTGGTGGGATTGAATATCTTGGGATTTTCAGAGTTTCATTCTTTGTGAACTTGAGAGGCTGGTGCTGACGCTGTGAGATTTCGTCGACCTCTTGAGGCCACTGCTGTCATGGCCAGGTCTCTGCATGCTGATTCTCTTCTATAAGTTGCTGTTGCCAGCACTCTCATGGGGAAGGCTTGCAGCTTCTTAATATCAACTATGATTTTCAAAGCCTCCTCCATCCTTCTCTCACAGCCTGTCTGTGGCTTTGTCTCTCCCTCAGCACCTGCTCAAGACCAGTTATGATGTGGTAAAACGCTGGGTGAACGAGGCTCAGGAGGCAGCTTCCAGTGACAATATCATGGTGCAGGTAGGAAATCCTCTGCCAACACAGGGATTAGCAAACAACAGCTGGGAGTGGAGCAAAGTGGGAGAGCTCAGCCAGGCACATCTGGGATAAAAGGGGAAAGGGCACACTGAGGATTTATAACAATCTCTTTCCTTGCACAGTATCATGCTCTGGGCTTGCTCTACCATGTGCGGAAGAATGACCGCTTGGCAGTCAACAAAATGCTCAGCAAGTTCACTCGCCATGGCCTCAAGTCACCATTTGCCTACTGCATGATGATTCGAATAGCCAGCAAGCTGCTGGAGGAAGAGGCTGGCAGGTGAGGAGGCTCCTTTGCTCTGCTGGAAAAATTTCCTCAGGTCCTACTTCCGTCTCCTCTTGCAGGCTCACTTGACGTTTCAGGAGGGCAATTATTTCTGTCTTTGGAGAGCAGCATGCAGCTTCTTCCCCCTTATTGTTGGGTAAAAGGAAGCATAGAAAATACAGGATGCTTTCATGCCTGTTACAGGATGGCTTCTGTGAGCCTTGTCTGTGTGCTTGCACATCAAATGCCTTTTTGTTTCTCTGGGCTATTTGGCATAGCTGTTCTTTATCAAGATCTTCTACTTCATTTTCTCTGATTCGGTTATTATTTGGCTACCATGTATGCAGCATGGCTTCCTAGTGGATAAGGCTTTTGGTGTGTACAGTCAGCTCTTGGTGGCTGAGGGCTGAGGGAGATTCTGTGAGGCAGAGGGTGTCTTCTCTGGAGGCAGCCTGACTTCCAGCCTAAGCGTGTTGGAAGTACAGTATAATGACCACTGCAAAATCTGGGGACAGTGGATTTTTCTGTCTGCTTTCAGCTTTCCATGGGCTATGGGACCTTCCTGGTTTTGCTGCTGGATTCTTCATTTCTGTTAGCATCTTTGTTTTAGTTAATTCTTGTGGGTTTTCTTGTCCCTTAGCCGTGATAGCCCCCTGTTTGATTTCATCGAGAGCTGCCTAAGAAACAAACATGAGATGGTGGTCTATGAAGCTGCTTCTGCCATCGTTAACCTGCCCAACTGCACTGCCAAAGAGCTGGCTCCAGCTGTCTCAGGTAAGTGTGGTGCTCATGGCAATGGTGAGGGGATTATGGGCTTGAAGTGGTGATGGAAACTGCTGATTAGCCCAGGAAATGAGGACCTTGTGTAGTTTCAGGCTTTTAATGCAACCTTCGTTGCTTTTATGCTGCTGCTGAGAGCCTGTGTTGTGTGTGAATAGTTTTGCTCCTATGAAGGTATTTGCCCGTGGTGTTCAAGTGTGGTTTTACTGGAGGAGTCTTTTTTTCTGTGAAACGGGGCTGAGCTCTAGCTGAGAAATCTCCCTGCTTTAGACTGAGTGTATCTGTGTGAGATGCCAGAGTGTTGGGGGCCTTCCTTCCCAGCTCATTCCAGTCCAAGGGTTCTGAGCTGGGTCTCTTGGCAGGTAGGAAGGCTGTGTGTCACCTCTCTGCACAGGGAAGGTGCCTTTCATGGGCCAGCCCTGGGAAAGGAGAAGGACTTGTAGAGAAATGGACAGCAGCAGTTCAAATTGACCTAATAAGAAAGATGAGGTGAAGAAATTGGCTTTCAAGAGAAGCAAAAGATAGCAGCACTGTGGAAGAGGAGGAGGGTGAGTAAGAGCAAGGTGTCAGCAGGGGTGTGTAGCAAAGGGGACAAGAGGGAGGAAGGAAGCTGGTAAATTCACAGCTGCTTCTTAAGTGTGCTTCTAGATAGCTTGTGCTTGCAGCTGTCTCTTCACTGAAGCTCTTGCTTTAGGTACAAAACACTTCATAATAAATTGCCTGAGTGTTTGCCTGTGTTGGTTTTCCCATGTTGCAGTTTTGCAGCTGTTCTGCAGCTCCCCCAAAGCAGCGCTGAGATACGCGGCCGTCCGAACCCTCAACAAGGTAGGAGCTGTTCTCCTGGGGGCTGAAATAGTGCTCTTGGGAGCTCTCGTGCAGGGAGGTGCAGGGAGGCTTCAGAAGAGAAAGGGGGGCAGACTATATGAAGATTTTATGTGAATAACCCCTACCTGGGGCTGCAGCCTTACATTTCTTCCTGAGTGGAATAAAACCTCAAAGAGCACTTCACAGAAGGGAAAAAAAAGAAAAAATAAGAAAAAAGAATAAAAATTCAGTAATTTTCACAGATCCCTATAAGAGTGTCAGTGGTCTTACATGTTACTGGTTTCCCTTCTGAGCTCCCCATGGTGAAGGAGCTCCTTGTGTAACAGAGGTCAAACCTTGATGCTGCTGCTTGCTGGCTCCCTGGCAATTTTTGCTCCAGCTTTTCGCTTGACCTTGCAAACTCTAAAAAAAGGAAAATGCAGAATAGCAGTGTCTGGTAACTGCTGTGCTTCCACCCCGAGAGTTGTTGTGCACAGCTAGGCTTGATAATTTTTTGTACTTTGTAGCTTTCTTTTCCTAATATGTAGAGAGGAATGAAACAGTTAAAAATAGTAATCACTACTACTCTTCCAGCAAAAGATACAGTTCTGCAGGAAGGAAGAGCTTGTTGCTTTAACCTCAGATTAAATATTTGTCTGAGTTGACCGTCGTGTACAGTCTGTATTACTTATTGCAGGGAGGAGCAAGAGCTTGTAGGGACTTAGTGGCTTTGCCAACTGGGCCTTTTGCATGTGTTGAGTGATTTCCACTCTTCCTTCCCTGCTCAAGGTGGCCATGAAGCACCCATCTGCTGTGACTGCCTGTAATCTAGACCTGGAAAACCTTGTGACAGACTCCAACCGCAGCATAGCCACCCTGGCCATCACCACCCTGCTGAAAACTGGCAGTGAGAGCAGCATTGACCGTCTCATGAAACAGATCTCATCTTTCATGTCAGAAATCTCAGATGAGTTCAAAGTAAGGAAGTGAGAGGAGGAAGGACGTGCAGGTTCCTGAGGAAACCCCTTGGTTTTGTCCATGTTTCTTTGTGCACTCTGAAGCCTACATGGAGCTGCTTCCAGGAGCTGGGCTGCAGGGGATTTGCAGAGAAATATGCTGAAGCTACTGGCCTAAGCCATGCCTTTGTTGTATAGCATCCAGCTTCAAAGCCACATGTTCTGTGGCAGGCTGAGAGACTTGGGGTTCAGTCTGGAGAAGAGAAGGCTTGTGGGAGACCTTGAAGCACCTTCTGGTACCTGAGGGGGCTACAGGAAAGCTGGGGAGGGACTTCTTACAAGGTCATGGAGTGACAGGACAAGGGGTAATGGTTTCAGACCGAAAGAGAATAGTTTTGGATTAGGTATTAGGAAGAAATTATTTTGTGTGAGGGTGGTGAGACACTGGAACAGGTTGCTCAGAGAAGCTTCGCCCCCCTGTAAGAGTTCAGGCAGAATGGGGCTTGGAGCAACCTAGTTTAGTGGGAGATGTCCCTGCTCATGCTGGGGGGTTTGGAACCAGATAATCTTTAAGGTCCCTTCAAACTCAAACCACTCCATGACTGTGCTGTCTTTGGAGAGATGCCCTTTGAGGATTAAATCTCTTTCCTCTTTTGACTGGGTGTGGGCTCTTGCTAGGGGCCAGTCCATAAAGGTCAATCTCCTCCAGTCCCTAGGATTGTACCTTCTGGAACTGCATTTGTTGAATAAGTAAGAGCCAGCCCATAGTTTCCAGGCTAGAGACCAGCACAAAATTGATACAGTTGAACTACTTTTTCCCACCTGGTGAGACAGAATCCTTTTTTATTTGTCCCCCTCTTCCTGCAGGTGGTAGTGGTGCAGGCCATCAATGCACTGTGTCAGAAGTACCCTCGCAAACACGCTGTCCTCATGAACTTTCTCTTCACTATGCTTCGGGAAGAGGTGAGTTTGCAGGACAGCTACTTTGTGTTCCTTGTTTGTAGGCATGAACTGCAGGACTGCACAGTGGTCCTTGTGAGAATCAAGCTTTTAATGCTAATGCTGTACAGTAAGAGCCTCTCTTGAAAAGGCCTGCAGCCTTAACTGGCAGAAATGGCCAGCTGTGCACAGGAGATATCCACAGGCTGCCAGGCATATTTTCAGTGTGGTTTTCATTCTTTGATTTTTCTGGGGGTTTATTAACTCTCAAAGCAAATGCAGGCAACAGCAGATCTGTTGGCAGAGCGTGTGTGTTTCACATTGGAACCAGCTTTCTTTTGTACTTTGACAGCAAATTCCAAGAAGTTTTGTCTTGTACACAAAGATTCAGTAACAACCTATTTATTGATGACATGGGGCTGCTTTTGTTCTGTTCTCTCTGCTGTGGCAGTGAAGGGATCACGAGTACCTATAACCATTCTCTGCATTCAGTCAGACATAAATTGCAGAAAGACAGCTTTCAGAGGTTTGCTGAGGCTGTTTCTAAATGAGCTAACATGCCTGCAACACAGCTGGCACCACTGCTTGCTCTGACATCACTTTCTGCCAATTGCAGCCTCTCGTTTGGGAACAAACCAGAGCATCTCATTTTCCTCCTGTGAAAAATGGACCATTCTTTCTCAGATTTTCTGTGGGTGGATGGTATAATTCTGAATGTGGTTTTGTAGTTCAAACCATTCTGCTTTTTTTAATACAAAGTAGCTCCAGAAAGATCCCCCAAATGCCCAGCACTGTGCATGTAATTGGCAGAGGATAGTGTGCAGTTTAATCCCCTGCTGTGTATTGAGGACAGTAGTAAACAATGACTGAAGATAAGCAAGCCTTAACAGCACATCAGGTTGTGGGGTGGGCCTGGGGAAGTATTGATTGCCTGTCTTCCCACACTAATGGGACTGCTTGCTGGGTCCTGCTGCAGCAGATATAATCCTTAATATATTTCTCTTGTGATCCATCCTCTGATGTCTGGTGCTCAAGGGGAGAGGGCTGGATTTTTTTCTCCTCCCCTATGGTTGCTTTTATGGACTAATTCTAGCAAAAGAGGATTTTGAATGAGATTTAAACCCTTAAGGCAGATGAATTCTTTTCTTTTCTTTTTTTCTAGACCTTTTTGGGGTTTTTTTCTTTTTTTTTTCACTGCAGCCATTCTGAAAGGAGCTGGCAAGAGGGTTTGAATGTTAGCTGGCCCTCTGGGTGTAAAGAGGGTCAAAAGTGAGGGCAGTGTTACTGCCCTGCTCCTTTCAAACAGACATTAAAAGCACCAAGTGTGAGTGACATTTTTGATGGAAATTCTTTCCTGTCTGGCTAGTCCAGAGTCCATCAAAATATGGTGAGAATTCCAGCTGAGCATTTCCCTTTTGCTCCTTAGGGTGGCTTTGAATACAAGCGAGCCATCGTGGACTGCATCATCAGCATCATTGAGGAGAACTCAGAGAGCAAAGAGACAGGCCTGTCCCACCTCTGTGAATTTATTGAGGACTGTGAGTTCACTGTGCTGGCCACTCGTATCCTCCACCTCTTGGGACAGGAAGGTCCCAAAACCAACAACCCTTCCAAATACATTCGCTTCATCTACAACAGGGTTGTCCTGGAGCATGAAGAAGTCCGGGCAGGTAAGAAGTGGAAAGCTGTCTGTCCTGTGACAGATATTCAAGGAAATATAAAACTCTGTAGACCTTTGCTTTTGTGGATTGTCATTTGCTCTGGTTATATCAGATCTTTTTTGCACATTAAAGATCCTGCAGTTCTATTGATGGAAGAGGTGGTCTGCAGCTGAAGAATGGGGGGGGGGGGAATGCAGTGACTCTGAAACTAAGCAGGAGTTTTGCAAGCACTTCACTGTAGTACACCTGCCTCCTTCTAGTCACAGTAGTGCTTTATAGTAGTGGTAGCATCTCCAATGGGATGTTTACCAGGGCCAGAAAATGGAGGAAGCTTCAGCTGATTTCTTTGCTTTCTAATTCTGTTTTCATTACTTGGGCTGCAGGTGCTGTAAGTGCCCTGGCCAAATTTGGAGCCCAGAATGAGGAGATGTTACCCAGTATCTTGGTATTATTGAAAAGGTGAGTTGTACTTCAGAGTATCTCAATGTCCTGGGTGAAAAATTCTGTTCACCTGAGAGCCTGTTAGCATCCCCATGCATGTCAGCTCTCTTCTAGCTGGGGATATGAGAAGGTGCAGTGGGTACCTGGGGTCCTGTGATGGGATCACCACTGTATTCAGTGCTCCAATGTGGACATGAGAAACCAAGTGTGGCAGATTATTGCTTACAATTACTAGTAGATTGCCAGTTGCCTTCTCTCACATGTTCCTCTGGCCCAGCAAGGTGGTTTGGTCACCTGGATTTAGTCACAGGAAACTCAGCTGCCTTGCACTACAGAAAGTTTTCCACTTTCTTCTCAGGTGTGTGATGGATGATGACAATGAAGTGAGAGACAGAGCCACTTTCTACCTGAATGTTTTGGAGCAGAAGCAGAAAGCCCTTAATGCTGGCTACATTCTGAATGGTAATGAAGGAAGTCCTCAAAACAAGTCTGCACCTCTTTCCTGGCATTATCTGTGGTTTCAGTGACCTGTTCCTTCTGTCCCCAGGCTTGACTGTGTCCATCCCTGGCCTGGAGAGGGCTCTGCATCAGTACACGCTGGAGCCCTCTGAAAAACCCTTTGACTTGAAGTCTGTTCCTTTGGCCACAGCTCCTGTTATCGAGCAAAGAGCAGGTGAGGAACAGTCCCCCAAATGCTGGTGCAGGCAGATAGTAATTCCCTAGCAGCTCCAGCCCTCAGACAACAGACTGCATTGGGTCTGCTGGGAATTGCTGAGCTCCATCCTGTTTGAATTTTGTGGGATTACATCTTCTGTAAAGCCCAAGGCCAGCGAATCTGGTTGCTCCCTTGTTAGTGTTTCAGCTAATAATGGTAAGACCTGGAAATCATCACTGAAGCTGCTGCAGTTCCAAAGGTTTACAAAGCTACAGGAGTCCAGTCCATAGCAAGATGAGAAATGATGTTCCTTCCTTTCCTTTGTCAAATCCCTGTCCAGATATTAATCTGTTTTCTCATTTAGTTACTTTTTACTCTTCACTTTCAAATCTTTTTGGGTTTTCTTTTGTTTGTGTTTTTTTCTCTTCTGCAGAAAATGCCCCTGTTGCTGTAGTCAAACAGCCAGAGAAGGTGGCAGCAACACGGCAAGAAATATTCCAAGGTAAGCTAATGCAAGGCCTCTCCTGTGCCTGTGCCTGAGAAGAAAATAACCACCTCCTGATAAGCCTGCCAAGCCCCTCTAGTTTTTTTCCCCATCTCCTTTCAGGGAGTGACATGGGCTCCTACCTTTAAGTGTATTCTTCACTGTTGGAGGGTGGGGGTGCCTGCAGTCCTATTCTAGATTGCAATAGATGTGGGTGAGGAATGACTCTGCCCTTAATTTTAAAAGTCTTTAGTGAATGTTTATGGGTGCTTCCCTGCTGTAAGTGACCCTGCTCTGGCAGGGGGGTTGGACTAGATGATTTTTCAAGGTTCCCTCCAACCCCCAGCTTTCTGTGATTTCTGTTCAGATAATTCCTTGCTGCAGCAGCTTCTGGCAGCTTAAATAAGGCTTTTGACACTGCTAATGCCTTCCTGTGGATTAGGGAAAGCAATGGTTTCTGTGTCCTCTGTTTCAGAGCAATTAGGGGCAATCCCAGAGTTTCGGGGACTGGGCCCTCTCTTCAAGTCTTCCCCAGAGCCTGTTGCCCTGACAGAGCTGGAAACAGAGTACGTGGTTCGCTGCACCAAGCACACGTTTGGCAACCACATGGTGTTCCAGGTGGGTAGCTGTGACGTGTGGTGCTGAAAGAGGATTGGAAATAAGCTCCTACCAGTTAAAAGCTCCACTGGGAAGAAACAGCTCAGGGATATTCGTGTTCAAAGCATGTGACTTCATGGAGGAGTCCTTAGTTTCTCATCCAAGGCAGCAGAGCCTCAGTAAAAAAATTAATTAGGGAGCATGTGTGTGTGTGGCTGAGCAGTGCTTACATGTACAATCAAAATAAGTCAGACTAGCACTGGGAGGGGCTGCTATCAGTGAGCAGTTGGCAAGGGGAGCTGTGTTCTTCCCTCAGGGTTTTCCAAGTTCCTGCTTTGAGCATAAAAGAGTGGAGCTTTATCTGAGAAGCTGAAAAAAGAACCCAAGAAAGGGACGAGGTGGAAGAGAGCTCTTCATCCTGCATTTTGTTTTAGCTTGTGTAGTACAGGTGCTTGTTTCCATATGTCTTGGCCTCAGCTATACCTCCCTGCTGCTACATGTGAGCTGTGAGGATCAATGTGCCAGCATCTTTTCCTGGGTCTCAGGGAGTTCAAGCAGTGTTTTTTCATTAGCTCCTTCTTTTGAAGCTCAGAACTGCTCATACAGTCCCTGTAGGGGTTGATCTTTGTTACTCTTGTCCATCCACCAGATGCAATTGAATGAGGTTAAGTGACTTGTCACTGTAGCTGGAACAAAGTCTAACCAGTAATTTTAGACCTGCTGAATGATCATGCTTGTTCAGGCTTGCTCAAACTAATCCTTTGATTGAGCTGTACCAAAGACCATCTTCCCATCTGCTGTGGGCACTGTGTCCCTGTAGCATTGAGTGAAAAGATGTTGGCAACATAGTACTCACATTTCTGTACAGCAACGAGTTAGTCTGGGAATTGCCATTTCTCAGAGGAAGGACTGTGTGTTTAGAGAAGAAAAGTTCTTACTAACTGCTGAATTGAACCAGGCAGAAGCTGACATATCCCTGCCCTCAATGTATGTCTGCTCCTGCCTGGGTGGCAGAGAACAGGCATTGGATAATAATTGTGTGCTAGTTCATTTTAAGTGGAGAAATAAATGTTTTTTTGAGCATTAGAGTCCACTGCAGGGTTAAAGTTTTTCATGTAAAGCATTTAAATGGGTAGTTCTTAGTCATAGTTCTGTGGCTAAACTAGAATGCATGAGCCCCATAACCATGCAGCTGATGAGAGATGCACTGTTGAAATACAGAGCTAGGGGGTGACACCACACTCCCACTATGCCTAAAGTAAATCTGCTATTGGATCTATAGCTTGCAGCTTCAAGCTGTTGCTGCTGTTCCCTTTCCTGTTTAGTTTGACTGCACAAACACCCTGAATGATCAGATCCTGGAGAATGTCACAGTGCAGATGGAGCCGACAGAGGGCTATGAGGTCATTGGCTATGTACCTGCCAAAACCCTGGTGTACAACCAGCCAGGGACCTGCTACACCCTGGTGGCACTGTCTGAAGAGGATCCAACAGCAGGTAAACAGTGTAGCCTCTGTGTTTTCCTGACCTCCTCCACATTAAGTGTACTGAATTGCTCACCCCCACGCATCCTGCCTTGCAGCCTAGTCAGATATTTATAGCCTGTGTGTGGGTGCAGCCCAGAGTGATGCTGAGCATGACTTCTATTTGCTGTTTGGGGGCTGTTGGGCCTCCCTTCTCTTCTTCAGCTTCCCTTGTGCTATGAGAGCTGGCAGGTGAGCATTCAACTTTCTGCTGGGTTATCTCCCATGCACCCCAGCGTGTCCTTGAGCCTGTCCTTTGTGTTAGTCTGTGGGAGGCTGTTAAGTGTTAGTGTTTACAAGTTGTTAAGTGTTTATGAGTGCCCAGATGCTCTTGAATAGCAAAGAGGTATTTCATAAATACCACTGGATTTTCAGGGATGTCTCTTTGAACTGAACATCCCATCATTTGTCACTGTCCAGAACATGAGCCAGACCTTACCTGTGCTTTGGTCTCCCTGGGACTGCTCACCTGTGAGTGGTGCTGCTGTTCACCTGACAGAGGATAAGTCATTGCTTCCTCTCCCAGCCAGAGGGTGGTTCAGCAGCTGTGTTGCAGTGCAAGGTGGTTTCATTTCAGAGGCACAGGAACTGATCCCTAGAGAATGATCTTGCCTCTTCACAAGGGGCTGGTGGGACATGTTTACTTAATATTCCCAACACCACTCCGAGGTTCATCCATAACAGCACATGATTGAGGATTATGGTCTTGTACAACCATCATGAGCCTGTCTTTCTTACTGTTTGCTAGCTTTAAAATTACAAAAAAATACCTTGCCCTTGAGAGACAGAATCAGTCAGAGGGCCCTCTCTAGGCCACTGGTTAAGCCTGTGCTGCTTACAGTGATGGGGAGAACCCTGCTGCCCCATGTTTCCCCATCCCTTACTGCTGCAGGTGAGAGTGGATCTGGTGGTAATATAAGCTTTGTCTTTGCCTCCCCTGTCCCCAGTGGCCTGTACCTTCAGCTGCATGATGAAGTTCACTGTCAAGGACTGTGACCCAAACACAGGGGAGACGGATGATGAGGGCTACGAGGATGAGTATGTGGTAAGGAGATGGGCAGCTGCCTGATCACAGAAACAGTTTTGTGATCTGTACTGGGATCCCTGCAAGTGACAACAAGAACACTGATGCTACTGTGGGCAGCATCATATTAAGAGTGCATTCTTGCTTTCTCTGTGGTACCTGTCCCAGGGTGCAGATGTGGGGTTTGAAAGCTTGCTTTGCCTTACTTGGAGTATCCTCCCCTTGGTCTCCAGGCAGGCATCAGACTGTACAGGATGTATTGGGAGGCCATGGTTTGTCCTCCAGGCTCAGTTGCCTGTGCTCTGTGGGCTCCATCCCTCACACAGTCAGGTTTATAGATGCAGAGGGGGCTGCTGGACATCGTTTGTTCTCCCTGAGCTGCTCACCATGGTTGCAGAGTTAATGGCCAAGTGGCCTGCCTCATACAGTCAGATTGGCAGCCTTGTTCATTCTCTGGGGAAAGTGGGGCTTTTCCCACCTCAGAATCCAGCCTGATGAGAGCACTGATGCTGCAGAAGCCCCTCTTCCAAGCTCTGATGTTTCCAGGATGGCTGTTGTACCACAATGGAAGAAGCTGAACTTATGCTTGGTCAGATACTGGGGCTGACTCTCAGAGGTTTTACCCTCCAGAAAGGAAGGGGTGTTGTGACACGATCTCAGCTTGCCCTGTTAGCTCCAGGGGCTGTTTTTCTTTGTGTTGCCTCTCACTGCTTTGAATCTGATTAGAGGCTCTGCTGCACAGTGAGTCACTGAGGGGGAGGGTTTTTCCCAAAGGAATATGCAAGATTAACCCCTCTCTCTGCTTCTCACCAGTCACCAGGCATTTGAGTGCTACTTAAAAACACTGTTCTGTGCGTTTCAACTAGAATCAGGAGGAGATTCCTGCAGTGTTGGCTGAAATGAATATAGGCTGGTGTCTGGCAAGCTCTGGCACTGGCTGCTCTTCTATATGTGCTCTGGAGGGACAAGCTCAGTTCTGCCTTGCACAGACATTGTCACAACAGCAGTTCAGCCAAGCAGGCAAACTCTTGTTAGGTCTGAGAGTGTCTTACTGTACTTCACCAGCCTACAAAACCATAGGCCAAAAAGGCAAAATATAAGCTTATGTGCATTTCAGGGAAGCAAATGCTACCTCTGTGTGAGCATCAGCAGCTGTTTCTTAGCTTTTTACTTGTGCTGTGCTCAGAACAGGAACCTGCTTTGTGAGCCCTGGAAATGGCATGAGCAGTGACTTTTCCAGGCTGAGACAAGTGTTGTTTGCAGAAGCAAATCAGGAGGTGCAGGTCTTGCCTGACATACTCATGAGCAGAAGTGGAGGCTGTCTCCTACATTTGCCTAATCTCATGGAATCCTATCTAAAGCTCACTCTGAAGAGAGCATGTTAAGAACAACCATGTTTCACTTGAACGTTGTCTCCCACCAGCTTGAAGACCTGGAGGTGACAGTGGCTGATCACATCCAGAGAGTTTTGAAACCGAACTTCGGAGCAGCCTGGGATGAAGTGGGTGATGAGTATGAAAAGGAAGAGACCTTTACTTTATCTGCCATTAAAACCCTTGAAGGTAAGAAGGTGCCTGAGCCCAGCAAAGCTCTTAACATTCCTCTTTTTCCAACAGGCAGTCTGGAAGCACACTCTGGCTTACTTCAGATCTCACAGAAAGGCTAGTGGGGCCAAACCCTTCACAAGCCATTTCACCATAGCTGTTGCATGTGGAGCTACAGCTACTGTGATAGTTCAGATTTAAAAAAAAAACAATTGAGTATTTGAGTGTTCTGGTCCCTGTGGAGACCAAGCTCTGGATTGTGCAAGGCCAGAGAACATCTTGCTTTGTTCTCTCATTCTGACCTCCCAAACATAGTTCAGCTGTGGGCTTCCCCTTTCCCTCTGTAAAAGGAGATGCTCTGACCTTAGGACTCAAAACTAATTAAAAAAAAAAAAAAAAAAGATGCAAAAAGCAGAATACATGAGGTTGGTGGTTTGGCATTAGCCATCTTCTCTTACATCCTATTTTAAAGACTCCTTTTATTGTTCCTGAGAAGCCTGTACACACTTGGGCCTTTTGGTAGCTTAGAAGAGTGTCCTTGTCCTATCGCCATCTCTGTGCCTCCTTGCATTGTGCCTTGGGATTGAAATACCTTCCCTGATGCCCTTTCTTATTGCTTCCAAAGACCTGCCAGTTATGTCCTTTGTCTGTCCCCAGAGAAGCAAGGGGACAGAAGCAAGTCTGTCTGTCTGTGCAGTTCTACTTCGATTGTCTGACTCGTTCACTCTCCTTTGTCTGTTGCACCTTCACTGCTCCAGATAACTGCTGTATAGGGGTGGTTTCTTTTGTGTGTTGCCTTTGCCTCCCTGGTAGCCTCCAAAAACGGGATTCTAGCCAGTGCCCTGTGTCCCTGAGGACAAGGAACATGAAGCCTAATACTTAGGGAGGGCTTGAGTCCTGTTTAGAGTCTCTTTGTGTGTCCCTGTTAAGATACCAGTGGCATGGAGCCTGTTTTATTTTTTCTTAACAGAGGCAGTTAGCAATATCGTGAAGTTCCTGGGGATGCAGCCCTGTGAGCGATCTGATAAAGTGCCAGACAACAAGAACTCCCACACACTCTACCTGGCAGGTGAGTTGGTGGGCCAGGTCTTTGCTGGAGGAGCAGCTCCAGGGGAGGTCACACAGAGCTGCCTGTTAGAAATCAAGGCAGGAGTTCCTGATGGAGCCTGCTTGTCCCTGCTGTGGTTTGTGTCTTCCAAAGTACCGAGAAGCTGGTGGGATCAGGGAGGGTGCTGTGGCAGGGGGAGGTTGGGGTAAGCCCAGGCTCAGGTGGGTAGAATTTGGTGTCTTCATGATCTGTGACATCCTGGTTTGGACTGACTGGGGGGGAAGGTGCAGGGCCCTTGCCCAGCAGAATGGATGTGTACTGAAGCTCTTAGATGAGTTGACTGGTCACCGAAGAGGTGTCTGGACCTCTTCTCAGCTGGAGGTTTTTTTAGACTTTGATTTAGTGAGTTTTACACCAGCAAGAGTCCCAGTTTCATTATAATGAAAGATAAACATGCTGCTCCGGGGTCTCTCCTGGCTCAGTGCTGGGGATCTGCCAGACTACCTGTGGGAAACCTGCCCGTGCCAGGCAGTGCCAACCACTTCCAGGCTGCAGGGAAGCACTCACTCCTTCCTCCTGCTCTGCTCTCCCTTCCAGGTGTCTTCCGGGGTGGCCACGACCTCTTGGTACGGTCTCGCCTTGTCCTGACTGACACGGTGACGATGCAGGTCACAGCCCGCAGCGGGGAGGAGCTCCCGGTGGATGTGATCATGGCCTCTGTGGGATAAAACACCTCCCCCCGGACTGTCCTGACACGGAGCCCCCGCGGGCAACGCTTCTCTCTCTGGCAGCAGAATAGGGATCACATTCACTACAGCAGCTTCCGTGTTCTCTGCAGTTCAGCTCTACCTGGGGCTCTGTCATTAAAATAAGGCGTTTCTAAGGTCTGATTTTGCCAAGCGCTTTGTCCCCACGCTGTGGGAGGGTTTCGTAGCGGGTGTCCGGTTTCTGTCGCGGTGGCAGTGGGTGGAGGAGACGCGTCCCCAGACCTTGTCCTGTTCTTTTTATGTCGTTCGAATAAAACCATTTCACGTCTCTCCTCGCCTGTCTCACGGGGCGGGACCGCGTTCCCGGGGCTGGCGGTGCCTCCGCTCCGCCCGCAGCCACCACCCCCCTCCCGGGGGCGGAGCGGAGCCGTTCCCGGCCCGTTCCCCCTCCCCGGGGCGGAGCGAAGGGCTCCTGATACCTACCCCAGGGCCCGGGGCGGACCGGAGCCATCGCCGGCCCTGTCGCGATCGAGAGGCGGGAGAGATGTGCGGCCGCACCGCCTGCTCCCTGGCTGCCGATAACCTCCGCCGGGCCTGCGCCTATCGCGACAGGGGAGGCCGGCGGCGGCAGCCCGAATGGATCCGGGCGGAGCGGTACCGGCCTTCCTACAACAAGGGCCCGCAATCCAGCGGCCCGGTGCTGCTCTCCCGCCGGCACCTCCAGCAGGTACCTCCCTCCTGTCCTCTCTTTAGCAAAATACACGAAGAGCGCCGGGGCCGCCTCCTGGCTCCGGCCCATTGGGTCGGGCGCCTGGTTGGTGCTGGGTGTCTGGGGGCTGCAGCTCGGGGCTGACCGAGTGGTGGGAACGGGGTCGTGCTTCCTGGGGTGGGGTGTCCCCGGCCTGAATTGTAAGGGCTGGGCTGGCTTCTCTTTGCTCAGTGGACATGGCAGGTACTGAATTTTCTGGTTGCAGAGGTACCTCTTCTTAGTATCTACGTGCTCCTAAGAAGGGCAGGGAGCCGGTACCATGCTTGCAGCATCGTGTTATATTTTCTACAGATTATCAAATATAATTTATTAATGGTGTTAGAATGGCTATAATTGTTTTACTCTGCTTTCCTGAACTTTTAAAAATTATTATTATTTTGTAACACTACTGCATGTGTCCGGTTGCATTGGTAGGGGAGAGTTGAGAAAAAAAAAATCTCACCTTCTGGGCTGTAAAATAACTGTACACCTGTGGTAACCGTTACCTGGCTATTTTAAGCCTCACCAGACCTGTCCCATACAACTGTTGGTGCATCTCGTTTGGTTTCCTTGTAAGAGGGTGCCTGGCAAACTGCTGCTCTTTGGTGTTCAGTGGGGTGAAGCTGGGTGTGCTGAACTGAAACACCCCGGGCTGGGCTCCCTCCGCTCTTCCTCCCTGTGCCAGTGGATCAGCAAAAGGGGTGCTGCACTCCACAGCCCTTACTGGCACAGGGGATGGGGTGGGACCACCTTGGAGGGCCATACCCTCCTCTGCTGCCTTGGGGTTGTACATTTCCCACAAGAACAGCCGATAAGCTGGTGGAATAGAGGAGTATGGGGCTGATACAGCCCATGGGCAGACACATGCTCAGTTCTACATCTCTGTTCAGCTGTTGGGTCACAGATGGCATGCAAGATGCCCCTTTTTGCCTCTCCTTGACTGTGGGAGGCTCTGGAAGGCTTCACAAAACTGAGCACATACACATCCTTATATATATACACACCTATAGGAGGTATATATGTGTATCTACTGCAGCTCTTTGGGAGCAGATGCCCCTTGGGGCCTTGCTCACCCCAGCTGTGCTGCCCGGGTCTGGCAGGTGCAGGCAGACAGTGAGAGTGAGCTGGGGGAGAAGTGAAAGCCACAAACTGTCTCCATGGTCCAAGGGCAGATGCTATGCAAAGCACAAGGAGTGAAAGTGAAGCCGGTTGGCAGAAGCCACTTTATTGAAATGAAGGTGAGGCTTACAGCCTGTGGGATGCTTGCTTTAAAGAGGAAAGTCTTGAAGACCTTAACAGCAGCCTGAGATCACTGTTCACTCAAGAGCTGGAGGGCTTGTGTGTCCAGGTACTTCCTGTTGGAGAAAGCCTGTTAATTCCTCCAGAATTGTCAGGCAAGCCTGTGTGAGGCAGTTATTCCTGCTAAATATTCTTGTGCTTTCTGCCAAAGACTAAATCTTACAGGAATACTGTTAATTGTATGCAAAGGGTCATAAGTAGTGGCTGTTTCTGCTCAGCTTGTGAGTGGCATCCCTGCAAAAGAGCAGAGGCAGGTTCGGTGCTGAAGGGGCTGCAAGCCCCAGCTCAGCTTCTGGCAGAGGCACTGCCTGTGTCTCTTCTTTTCACTGGCCTTGGCAAAGCCCCTCTCTCAAGCTGTGGGGATGCTGATGGCTCCCACAACATGGCTCTGACCTGCAGTGTTTCTCTGCCTTCTCTGAAAGGATGCTGACTCCTCCGAGCGGGTCCTCATGGACATGCGCTGGGGCCTGGTTCCCTCCTGGTTCAAAAAGGATGACCCCTCCAAAATGCCATTTAATACCTCCAACTGCCGCAGTGATTCCATGCTGAAGAAGTCCTCCTACAAGGTGAGCTGCTGCTCTCTTCCTGGATAGCCTGAAGAGATCTTGACATTGGCAAAACCAGAGCTTAAGCATCCTCCCTAGTGAGTACCAGTCCCTGTTTGCCTGCTGCATAGGGGAATCATAGAATCATAGAATTAGCTGGGTTGGAAGGGACCTCAGAGATCATCAAGTCCAACCCTTGACCCACCGGTGCGGTTGCTAGACCATGGCACTGAGTGCCACACCCAGTCTCTTTTTAAATGTCTCTAGGGATGGAGAATCCACCACCTCACCCGGCAGTCCATTCCATTGCCTAATAAATCCTCATAAACCAGTCCCTGTATTACAGAGCTGGAGAATTTAATTAAAATAGAAGAACTGACAAGGTTGTTGCTGGTGAAGCTCATCTTCCATCACAGAGCTGGTGGTGGCATTTGTGCACCCCTCTGGGCAGTTTAAGGGATTTGCAGGAGCCTCCATCCTCCCTCTCAGGCTTCTCAAAGTGGCTGTTCCCAGCTCTCTTGCATTTTCTCTCTTCAGGGTGCTCTCCTCAAGGGCAAGCGCTGTGTGGTCCTGGCAGATGGCTTCTACGAGTGGCAGCAGCAGAGTGGGGGGAAGCAACCATATTTCATTTACTTCCCTCAGACCAAGGACACTGTGGTATGGAGCCCCTCGCCATGTCTGAATGCTTGTGCCCAGTTCCCTTCAGCATCCCTGGGAAAAGCCCCCTTCCCTCCAGCTCTGCCCATCTGTGGGGGTCTCTCTTTCCCTGCAGGGCTCTGTTCCAGGGTGGGATCAGCATCCTGGTGTCCCTCTGTGGCTGGCAATTCCCTGGATGTCAGCAGTGCCACAGCATCCCCGCTGTCACACTTGCTGCTCCCCACGTGCCGGATATTTGCATGGGTGGGCAATGCATCTCTCAGGGGACTGGGCTGGCAGTTCCACTACCTCCTTCCTTTGTCTGAGCCAGCAGCCAAATGTTCAGAAAGGGAGGAGGGTGCTGGTTTGCCTGTGGGAAGATGAGGCTCTCCTGGAGTTACCTCAAATTAGTAGAAGTGCCCCTGGAAAACCCTCAGATTAGTTCAGCCCATGACTCAGATCTCTGACCTGCCGTGGCACTGGCAAGTCCAGGATGCTTTGGCTGCTCATGGGCCTGCACTGACCAGGGTGATGGGGCCTCTCTCCTGCAGGCTGAGGAGGAGGGTGATGAGGAATGGAGAGGATGGAGGCTGCTCACCATGGCTGGGATTTTTGACTGCTGGGAGCCGCCGGCAGGAGGAGAAACACTGTACACTTACACCATCATCACCGTGGATGCCTCCAAGGACGTGAGCTTCATCCATCACAGGCAAGTGAGAGCTGGAGGTGGGGGGCTGGAGAGCTGTGGAGGGGTGAGAGAGGAAACCTGTGCCTTTGAACACCATGGCCAGTGAGCCCTGCCTGCTCCTGGTGCCTCTAGGAGACAAAGCCACAACATAACCAGCTCATTTTGGGTCACTGGCTCCTGTGCTTGCCATAAATCATCATCAGAGTTGGATTACTCTCCAGAGTTTGATCGCTGTGTGCCCTTTGACCAGGACCTGGCAGTTAACCTCTCCACCTCTTCCAGCAAAAAAGCTAACAGAGTGAAGCAGATGTGTCCTCCACCTTTGGAAGAGTATCCTGCGGTTTCTGTTTTCTCTGTTTCCCCCCAAGCTGTGAGCTCCTTGCTAGCTTAGAAGCCTGGCTTTTGCTCCCTGGCTTTGCCATATCAGACTTTGGCTCTGTCTTGTTCCCTAGAATGCCAGCCATCCTGGATGGGGACGAGGCCATCAGGAAATGGTTGGACTTTGCTGAAGTGCCAACACAAGAAGCAGTTAAACTCATCCAGCCCATGGAGAACATCGTTTTCCACCCTGTTTCCACCTTTGTCAACAGCATCCGCAACAACACACCTGAGTGTCTTGCACCCATCGAACTAGGGGCCAAGAAGGTGAGGGTTGGCAGGGGCTTAGTAGGGGAGACCTAAGCCATGGTGACATCCTGGACCAGGGATGATGCTGCCAGGGAGGGCAGCAGCAGGCAGCATCTGTGGGCCATGCCTGTGCTTGATGCTGGAGTGCAGAGCCCTCAACGGATTCCCTCCCCTCCATTTCCAGAAATAAACTGTCACCCTGTGCCAGGATTTCTCTGCCAAATGAAGCAAATTTCATGCGAAATGGGGCTTGGAACAAGCCTGTTCCCAGCAGCCTGGGGAACCTCCTGCAGATGTGCCTGATTGCAGGCAGGGATGTGGCTCCAGCCCCGGCATCCCACACTGGACCGGCTCTCGTGGTCGGCTGCCTGCCCTGCTCTCGCTGTGCTGCTGACTTCTTTCCCACTGTCTTTTGTCTCTTCAGGAGGTCAAAGCTACCCCAAGCAGCCAAATGATGCTGGGCTGGTTAAAGAACTCCCAGGAGGGCTCTCCCCAGAAGAAAGAAAATGATGTGCCCAGGTGGACGAGTCAGTTTATCCACAGCCCTTCTCCCAAGAAAACCAGTGCAGGTATCCTGCAGCAGTGGCTGGGGAAGCAGGGAGAGCCAGCTGCAAAGAAGCACAAGGCTTAAGCACTATCTGGGGTGGCTGGCCATCCTTTTCCCTCCTGAGTTTCCCAAGCAGAATGAGGAACCTTTTCTGAAGTCTTTGCAGAGCGATCTTGAGATTCTCTGAGCCTCTGAGGTGTTGATTTGATGCTCTAAGTTGTTGGTTTTGTTCTTCCTTTTTTGTTAAAGGTTGGTGTTTGTCTTTAAAGGTTTTGGCTTTGCCTTGTGCTGACAGCAGTGGATATAACCTGCTGGCCTCCCTCCCTGGCAGTTGCTCGTGCCAAGCACAGATAAAACCTTGAGAAGCATCTCAGCCTGCTGGGGAGAAGCAGCTTCTGCCTTCTGACAGTGTTCACAATTCACTTCTCCTCTTTTCCTTTTTTTTGATGTAAAACTGATACCTCTTTTCCATTTATTCCATTCTTTAATAATTCCTTATGAATACTCTTGCCCTCAAAAGCTGGCTGCAATACAGGGGGACATGCAGGAAATATGAGCTGGAAGCCCCAGGCTGGGAAGATCTGCCAGAGTCACCCTGCTCTGCACCAGCATTGCCACATACATTCATGGCTCCTAAACAGGGAGATATTTAAGTAGAGCCTGGGAGGAGGAGGGCCTGGGCTTTGCTTGGGTTTCCCTGTGGGCAGCAGGGTGGGACAGCTGCTCCTGGTCACGTTGTTCGTACAATCATTTTGTTAATGAGATTTGAAGACTTAGAGAGGATTTTCTTGATCTGTGGAGGGATGTGCTCTGCCTTGTTCACAAAGATCATTCGTTAAAGCCCCTATAACCAAAAAGCCATTACAGACCAGCATAGGGCAGTTGTTTTTGAGGTCAGGGATTTTGTAAACTGAGCCAGATGTTAGAAACCAAAAGCCTTACACAGTGGGACCCTTGTTGGAAAGCAGTACTTCATTTGTACTGGAAACAATAAAATGGGATTAACTGCACAGTGCCCTTGCCAGTGTGTGCGTGTCTGTGTACCCCTTGCCAAGCATAGCCCATTGCTCCTGTTTCACAGGTAGAGCTCATATCTCCTCTCTATCTGCTGGGGAGACCAGCTATGAGCTGCTGAGCTCTCAGGGTGGCTCCTCATCACTCCCACAGTGACTTGAGGCAGGAGAATCACGCCATGAGCAGCTCCCGGCAGAATAAGTAGGTCTTCAGGTGCTGGAGTCATCACCAGGGTGCTTGTCCTTGCAGGAGCCGCAGAGGAGGTTTCTCTCTCTGCCTGCCCATCGCTCTCCTCCAGGGTGAGCAGCTCAGCTGCCCCAGCCTGTTCAGTGCTAACTGCGGGTGAGGCTTTTCCAAAGGTCACTGTCTCATCTCCAATGCATTTCAGGTCTCAAGTTGCTGTGAAGGGAGTGCAGGTGCTGAGCACGCGTAGGGGACGTTCATCTTTGCCTGCTCCGGGGAACATAATCCTTCTCTCAGGGAGGCAGGGGTGATTCAAAGACGCAGGGTACCCATTATCTCCCTCCAGGCTGTGAGCACCGGCAGCACCATCGCTGACAAAAACGCCCGTACGCTGAGGATTTCATAAGGAGATGTCACTGCTACAATACACCACATTTAAAGTGCAGCCTGAATGCTCGCCCAAGGCTGTTTGCAGCGATTGCTTCTACCTGGAGATGAGGTGACCACATTCAACCCGGCGTGACCTGGCCCCAAAAGCTGGCTCGGGGGCAACTTTCCCCTTGGCTGCAACTTGTTCTGATAGGGAGGCTGTGGGCGTTGTGAGGGGATGCTCCGGGAGGGGGGGACAACCCGATGAGGGGAAAACCCTCCGAGGGGTCCCCCTCCTTCCGTAGCATCCCCCCAATCCGCAGGCCGTGGCATAGGGATCAGCGCTGCGAGGACACCCGGAAGACCTCCGGCCAAACGCCCTCGCTCGCCCCGGCACAGCCACGAAGCAGCTACCGGGGTTGTGGGGGCTTCCTTAGCCGGTCGGCAGCACAGGTCCCCGCCCGCGGGGACCAGGAGGCAGAGCCGGGTCGCTCCCCGCCGGGCGCTGCCCTCGGCAGAACCGCGGCTCAGCGAGCCCTATGCAAATCAGGGATTGGCGCAGTAGCCAATCAGCGCTGAGCCGCCGGCGGCGGTAACCAATGGGAAGCGACGGGCGGCGGGGCGGGCACTGATATCCGAGGCGCGGCGGCGGCGGCGCGGTCAGTGCGGCGGCGGTCAGCGAGCAGGGCGGAGCGGCGGAGGTGTGCGGGTAAGGGCGGCAGCGGGCGGGGACGGTGGTGCTGCGGTCTGGCGGCGGCGTGTAACGGCGTTTATCTCCCTGCAGGCGCCGGGGCTGTTTGTGTGCGGCGCTTCTTAGGAGGAGGAGGAGGCGGCGGCGAGGGGCCGCTGGCTGCCGGCCATGTCGGGCCGGGGCAAGTCCGGCGGCAAGGCGCGGGCAAAGGCCAAGTCGCGCTCGTCGCGGGCCGGCCTGCAGTTCCCGGTAGGCCGGGTGCACCGGCTACTGCGGAAGGGTAACTACGCGGAGAGGGTGGGCGCCGGGGCCCCGGTGTACCTGGCGGCGGTGCTGGAGTACCTCTCGGCTGAGATTCTGGAGCTGGCGGGTAACGCGGCCCGCGACAACAAGAAGACGCGCATCATCCCGCGGCACCTGCAGCTCGCCATCCGCAACGACGAGGAGCTCAACAAGCTGCTGGGCGGCGTGACCATCGCCCAGGGCGGCGTCCTGCCCAACATCCAGGCCGTGCTCCTACCCAAGAAAACGCAGAGCTCCAAGAAGTGAGCGCTGCCCCCGGCCCCCCTCCCTGCCCCCGCCTCACTTCTGTCCCACCTCCCCTCCCAGTGGGGCCGGGGTTCCCTTTCTTATCCCTGAGCTTGGGCTATGTGATGAGCCCAGGCAGCGCCCCACCAGCCCTCCACTAGCCCCCCCCGCCTGGGCTGCGGCAGGGTGCTGGGGGAGCATGGGTGAGATCAGGCCCTGCTTGTACCCCTACTCTGCCCCTCTTACCTCTGAAAGAAGTGTTTTTGGAGGAGGCAGCTGGATCACAGCTGCTGGCGGTGGTGGCATTTGGAGTTGTGTGGTTGTGTCATGGTGCAGAGCTGCTGGTGGCTGATGAGGACTGTTTGGGCTGGTGTGGGGATGGACACAGGCACCCCTGGCTGCCGCTGCTAGCCCTGGGGCTGTGAGGAGTCCCCCAAGCTGGTCCTGCTTGCCCTGGCATGAGGATGGGACTGGCTGCTGCTGCTGCACTCTCCCAGCAATGCCATCCCGGCTGCACTGCAGTGGGGAGGGTAGGGGGCTGGAAAATGTGAAAAGGAGGAAAAGTTTCTCCGTTGGCAAGAAGTGACTGTTAGTTTTTGTCCATGGTAAAGCTAGTGCATTGCCTGCTGTAAAGAAGCTCTGGTCCTATTTATTTTAAAGCCTTGTATTTTGGGGTACCTCCCTGCGAAGCTCCCTTCCTGCAGCTCCCTGGTTCAGTGGGTACTCGGAGACTTGGTGGTCCCACAAGCCGTGGGTCCCACTGGTGGGGTGGGGCGGTGGGTGTGGTGACAAATCCCCTCGGAGAGCGTCGCAAGGTCAGGCGCCTGCCAGGAGCGGGAGCTGCCATCTTCTGCCAGGGCTCCCCTCCTCTCCCGGCTGCAGAAGCCCTTCATGTTGCTGAGAGCTGCCCTGTACCCCAGTTGCACTTCTGGAAATGATGTGCTGTGTCCTTTCTGTTGTGTTTGTTTGTTTGTTCAACGCTATTTCTGGTTCTGAGAAATAAAGTGATGATGATATGTTAACTGTAACCCTCAATGGATTAGTATTTCTTTTTAAGAAAACAACCTTAGAGTTTGTATTAAAACCCCTTCTTAGTGCTGTTCAGTGGCTGTGGGAGCATGGGGGCAGGATATGGCTGTCTTGTGACACCTGGAAGAGCTGATGCAGGGGCAGCTGTCCTGGCTGCTAAGAGCAGCCCCGCTTCTGTGAAGGGACAGAGTCGTGTGTGCATGCAGCAGTTCCTAGGTGATTGGACTGTAGACTTTCATGATGTGTTTTTTAAATAGAAATAAACAGAAGCTGCTAATTTTTTTTTTAATGTGCTGCAAGTAGCATGTGTTCAGCCTATGGAATAAGCTGTTAATCTTGTGAATGCAGTAATTACTCTGCCCCTCAGTTTTGTTACTTACCTGGACTGGATAAACCTGGATGCTTGTCAGGTGGTTTTATGAAGAGGTTTTTCGTTCCTTTGGGACAAGTGGGAGCTGTGTGTTCATCAGTGTCCTGCTCATGGGGCTGTAGATGTGTCCCATGGCTGTGCAGGGGTACCCTAACATCAGGTGGGTGGGGGGCAGGCCGCAGCCCCACTGCTGTGGTGCAGACCCCCCTGGGATCTCCCCCCTCCTCTGGTGTCACTTGCCATGGGTGAGGTGAGGATGAGGGGTTTCCTTCCTGCTGACCTGTCTGTATCCACGTGTCTTGTTCTCACCTTGTTTTCTCCAGGACCTGTGTTCTGCTCAACCTGAGAGTGCTGCTTTGTATTAGAAAAAATGCAGACCTTGTGACACTGAAAAGAATGGTGCAACCCCAGTACCTGATTAAACTGGTTCCCTGATGAATGCTGTCAGATGTGCTGTGTCTTGTCACATCACCTATGGAAACAGGCTCTGGTGTTTGGGCTCGGTTTTCATCAAGCAGGAAAGGGCTAGTAAAACAGTGGTCCTGCTCACCCTTCTCTGAGTCTTTTCCTACCCCTGGGAGCAGATGAAACTCTTCTCTGTCTCTTCTTTCTCCAGGCATGTCACATTGCCTGGTTGCTCTGTCACTGGCAGGCCTTTCCCCATGCCACGGGTGCTTTCTCCAGCCCCCAGGCTGCCCTCAGGGTGAGGTTGCAGGCAGGTAGGGAGATGGGTGGGCATCTGGAGGTCAGGGGAGAAATGGTGATCCTGATGGGGAGGGTGGAGGCCTGGGGATACGAGGTGGTCTTGTTCTCTAGCACCCTCCCTCTTGGTTGGATGTCTCCCAGTTCACTGTCCTGATGTGTGCAAGCCAGAGTTGCTCCCTGTCTCCGTCTGGGAGGAAGGATTGTGGGAAGCTTGGACAACTTCCAGCATGGTCAGGGTGTTGGTAAGGTCTGTGCTGGGCTGTGGGAGGTGTAGGTCAGGACTGGAGCTGCAGGGTGGTCTGTAGGGCAATGCACCCCCTGCCCTATCTAATGTGCTGTCCAGATCAAAGGGCAGCAGTGAGTATTGAGCAGCTTGGTCTGCCCTGGGCAGGGAACAGGGATGGGTCAGGCTGCTGTGCTGCACACCCAGGGCTGAGTAATTCTGCAGCCACCCCGGCTGTGGCTCTGCCTGGGCTGGTGGGATGATACCTGCAGCATCACTAGAAGCTGGTGGCACAGGTGGTAACCTTGACACTGAGCTCCATCTGGGTTCTGAACTTCCTCTGCCAGCCGTGTGATGGACCAGCTGGGAAAGCTGAGCTGTTGCATAGCAGACCGAAGGAAATCCTGTCTTGCCAAGTGTTGAAGTTCTTGGCCTTCATCCCCTCCTAAACTTCACATCTGAACAACATTGTGACCAGAAGTGGAAGTCTTGGGCTTTATTAGAAGGCTGGAATAGACTTCCATTGTCACCATTACACCTCCAATTCAAAGAGATGAGTCTTGTGGTTTTTTGGAGCAGTGTTGCTGGTCTTGGCTCTTCTGAATGTTTCACAGCACACAGAAGCCATTTAGCTTGTAAAAGGGGAAGGACTTGGCTGAGAGGAGCCTTCCCAGAACTCATGAAAACCTGAGAGGGTGTCTGCAGGTCATTGTTTCCTCTGAGGAGATGACAGCGGGTATGTGAGGCTTTTTGGCTGCCTCAGGACACCTAAAGGAGCTGGACCTGGCACGGAAGCTCTCTGCTGTAGGAGGCTGTTGTGCATCTCACTATGTGCAGCAGTCTCCACCTGCTACATAACCTCAGCTCTGGGACTGTCAGTGGAGTCACTGGCCCTTCGAAGTCCTCAGGGCTTGGCTTTCTCTCCAGAGCCTGGCCCTCAGGGCTGGCAGCACTCAAGGGAGTTCCCTCAGGGATGTTCTGGCATCACGGCTCCTGGCAGACTCAGCCTGTGAGGTAAGGTACTGCCAGCCCCTCTGATGGAGATCTGGACCAGCATGGTGTCACCCTAATGCCCTCTCTCTGCCCACAGGAATGCTTCCCCTGGTTCACCCTTGAGCTCATCATGCTCCTTAGCACTCAGGGGATGTGCCTGGAGGGCAGAGCTGTGCCCTTGCTGAGACACGGTTGGTCTGACCACTCCTCCTGGGAGCAGGGACACCCCTCGCCTTGGCTCCAGGCAGCAGCCAGACCTCGGTGGTGGCATCCCCTCAAAACCTGCAGTGTCATCTGCTGACTGAGGAGCCAGCTGCAGACAGCGCTGGAATGCAGCAGCTCTACCGGTACCCCAGGGTATTTGGGCTCGGTGTTGGACTTTCATGGGCAGCTGATGGTGGGATGGCTGCCCCCAGGCACCGGCTGGGTGCTGTTCCTCTGACCCCTCCTTGTGGGTGCCCCGTGCATTGGGCTGCTCCTCTCTGAGCTCCCCAGGCACCGGCAGGGACCATGTTGCACCTCGGAGAGGCTGACAGCAGCTCTGGGGCCACGGATGCTCCTGCTCGATGCTCTCCGGAGGTGACAGTGGTGACAGCAGGGCTGGCCTGGGCGGGGGGGGGGGGTGATAACCACGGCGCCCGTGTGAGGCGCAGTGCAATTGCAACACCGCCCCTGGGGAGAGCAAACCTGCGGGCTGGGCTCTGCCAACTCCCTCTCCTGCACCCCCGGGATCCTCCGGGGCTCCCCGGTGACGGGTGCGGAGCTCTGGGTTCGGCCTCGGTTCCGCAGGCGGGGGGGCGGGATGGCCCAGAACCCTGGCAGGTCTTTATGCAACCTCGAGCTATAAATAGGAACCGAGGGGTGGGAGGTGGCTCCGCGGGGCCCGCGGTGGCCTCGGCTCCCAGCGCCTTCCCCCTGCTGTCACTCACGGCTGCGCACAGCGGGAACCTCAGCTCATGGGGGAAGGGAGGAAGAGCTCCCCGCAGCTGGGGCTGGGACGAGGGATGGAGGTGGAAGTGCCCCGGTCTAACCCGGCTGCTGGGGGAGGCCCGGTGGGGTCCTTACGGCGGGGTCCCCGCCGTGGGTTTCCCTCTTTTCCGCAGCACACTTTCCCCTCCCTCTCCCCCCCCCTCCGGCTCAGGGAGCTCATCCCAGCGCAGCCGCGTAGGGAGCGCTCTTCTCTCCAGGCTCCATAGAAGGGGAATCCTCATCCTCCTCCCCTCTTGCCCTTCTCGGCAGGCGCGGCGCAGCTTCCCCCGCAGGCAGGGAGCAGGCACCAGCTCAAGCCGCAGCCCCTCTGCCGTATCAAACATCCCGAAGACCCCGGCCAGTGGGACTCCCCCCTTCCCATCCGGGAACCCACCGCTCGGCTGCCTCGCCCCCGGGAGTACACAACAGCTCGACTTTTTTTTTTCTTTTTTTTAATCAATTTATTTGAAACGACGATAAATGAAAACAAAAAAACCAAAACACAAAAAAAACCTAAAAAAAAAAAAAAACCCTAAACAAAACCGAGAACAAAAAAACCACCCCACCCTCCCCCAAAAGTTAAAAAAATAACCAAAAACAACCCAACACCGATTTAAAAAAAAAATTTACAAAAACCAAACCAAATTAAAGGCCATTGAGGATGCGACCTGAACCGGCGTCCCGGCCCCCCCCGCCCCTGTCCCGCCAGGGGGCGGCCGCCCGCGAGCGCCCCGACGCCGCGGCAGCCAATTGGCGCCCGCCGGGCCGTTGCCATGGTGACGGGGGCCGGGAGCCAATAGGGGGCGCCTCCCCTTTTCGAAATGGCTGCGGGCAGGCACGGAGCGTGCGGCGGGAGGGGCGGGGCGCGGGCCCGGGCGGCGGGAGCCGGGAGCCGGCACACGTGGCGCGGGGGGCAGCGGGGGCGCCGCCGCAAAATGGCTGCTATGGAAACCGGGCGGGAAAAAAACCCTGTGAAGCACCGGGGGGAAAAGAGGGGTTGGGAAGGGGGGTGGGGAGTTGGGGGGGGGTCCGGGAACAGTCTACACGCGGGGAGGGGCACGGTCGTAAACAAAAGGGCGCGATAGGGGAAAGCCGCGGGAGGGAGATATGGCGGGTGGGGGGGGATGGAAAAAAATAAGGCGTCGGAAAGAAAGGGGAAGGGGGTGGCTGGGACAGCCGCAGCCCCGCTCACCGCGCACGGCGGCGGCTGCGGAGCCGAGTCAGCGACACAAAGACAAAGCGGGTCCCCTGGGGTCCGTCCTCAGAGCAGTCTGTGCGGCGGGGTTCACAGTCCGGGGGGCGGCGGGGAGCTCCGTGCGCCCCGCTCTCATGCCTTCCTGCTCTTGAGTGCCTTGGGCTTTGCCGACTTCTTCACCTTCTTGCCCCCGGGGGACGCGGCTGCTTTCTTGGTGGCTTTCTTGGGTTTGCCCTTGTCCTTCTTCGCCGCCGCGCCGCTGGCTCCCTTCTTGTGCGATTTCTTCTCGGGCTTCTTGCTCTTGGCCGCCGGCTTCTTCTCCGCCCGCCGGGACGTGGAGGCCGTGGCTTTCTTGTGGGACTTGTGGGTGCTGCTGCCCGCGCCCCCCTCGCTGCCGCCGCCTTCCAGCTTCTTCCTGTTGAGCTTGAAGGAGCCGTTGGCGCCGGTGCCCTTGACCTGGAGCAGCGTGTCGTTCTGCACCAGGGCCTTGATGGAGTACTTCAGGTAGGTCCTGCCGTTCTGCTGGTCGAACCAGGCCACCTTCTTGGCCTCGTTGTAGATCTTGGCCAGAGAGGAGCCATTGCGCTCCCCCAGCTTGCGGATCGTCTCCACTACCAGCTGACTATATTTGCCCGGCTGGTTCTTCTTTTTGTTGTTCTTTTTCTTCTTCGACGGCGACAACGACGAGCCGCCGCCGCCTTTCGCCTTCTTACTGGCGGCTTTCTTCTCCGGGGAGAGAGGCGCTTCCTCCGCCTCGGTCAGGGGCAGATCGGCTTCTTCCAGCTCCACCGACATTGTGTGTGTTGGGGTGGGGGGGGTGCGGGCGGTGGGATGGAGGCGGGGGGGCCGGGGCCGGTCAGGGGCAGCCGCGGCGTGGCGGAGGCCGGGCGCGGGGTGCTCCTGCCTGCCTGTTCGGACTCCGCTCGGCTCCGCGCCGCCGCGCTCTGGTAGGGCGGGCGCCGTCGCCGCCCCTTATATGGGCGCGGGGCGGACCACGTTGAGAACAACAACAGCCTGGTCCGCCGCCAGCTCCAACTTGTGCTTCTTGGGGCCCTTTCGCGGGGCTCCCGCTCCGCCGCTCGGCCCCCCCGCGCCGCCCCGCCCGCACCGTGCCCCGCGCCCCAGAGCCCCCTACCCCGCCGCCGCCTCCCCGCCCTCCGCCGCGCCCCGACAGCCGCCCCCCGCCGCGATTTCGGGGACGCGCCCGGCACGGCGAAGGGAGCGAGGAGGGGGGCGCCCAGCGCGGCGGCGGCTGGGGACCGGCGGTGGCCCCCCCGTGCATCGCTGTCGCTACCGCCCGCCGCCCAAGAGGGGCTGCTGCGGGGCTGGGGAGGCGGCGGGCGGCGGGGGGCGGTGGCGGCGGCGCTGGCCCCGGGTTCTCCGGAGGGAACTAACACAGGCGACGCCCTCCCGCGGCCGCCAGCAGCAGCGCGGAGACGCCGCGCCGAGGCCGGGGGTCCCCGCCCCGGCGAAGGGGGCCGTCCCCCCAACGACCCCAACCCTCACGGCCGCCCGGACGGGCTCCCCCCAGAGGGTAGCCCTGTATGTTCGATGTGCCCCCCCCCCCTCGGCGGGCATCGCCCCGCAGTGGAGGATGCGGGCAGCGCGGCGTGTCCCGGTGTGCTGACGGTGGGGGGACTGTGGGGACCCTCAGCTTGGCACAGTGCATATGTGTGTATGTGTGTGAACCGCGGATCCTCGCCCCGCCGCAGGCCTGCATGGGCTGGGGGGGGACCGTGGGGGAGCAGTGGCTCTATGAACCCACCCCCCAATACACATATACTCCCTCCCAAATCCCACCGCCGAACGAGGCTTCCCGGGGGAAGCACAACGCCCGCTTTGCAGAGGCATGGGGCCGACCTGGAGGGGCCCTTCTGCCCCCGCAACTAGGAGTGGGATGCGTGTGCTTCCGACAGGGGTGGGAGTGCAGAGGGGGAGGGGGCTGCAGCCGGCACACCGGGGGCCTGGGTGGGAGCAGCAGGCTTGTGCAGGGACCGGGACACATGCACAGGGGTGTGCATACGCGGACACACACGTACATGTACACATTCACACGCACATGCACACACAGATCCGCACACTCTCGCTCCCCACCCCCGCACGCCGCGCCAAGCCCGCACCGCCCTCCACCTTCCATCCCTCCTCCTCCTCCTCTCCCTCGACTCCTCTCCGCCATTTCCCTCGCCCGGGCCCCCGCAGCCGGAGGGGACAATCCCCCGCTGCCCGAGCTGGGCGGGGGGTCCCTGGGGCCGGGCACTCCCCTTGCCGGGGGAGGATCCTTCCCGGCCGTGCCCCCCTCCCCCTCATCCTGCAGCGGGGTGTGCTGTGCTGTGTCCCCTGAGAGTCGAGCCCCCACAAACAGAGGGGCTCTGCACCCCTCGCAGCGGCCCTGGCCAGGCTTCCCTCTGATGAGTTGCGTCCAGCCTCTGGGAGCCATGGGGAGCTTAGGATGGGGGGGAGGGGATTGGGGGAGTTGAAGGGGGAGAGCGGCCCCAGGACATCCAAAAGGAACCTCTTGACCCCGGGTCTGGCAGCATCACATTCCCATCCCACCCCTCCCCCCCCCCCCCCGGGATGAGGCACCCACAGCCACGGCTGCAATGGGGGTGGGGGGTGGGCGGGTGCCTTAGGAGGTGTAATATGTGTGTGTGTGTGTGCGTGTGTGTGTGTGTGTAACGTGCAAATGTGTGTCTACGTGTGTAGGTCTGATGCTGTACCCAGATGGAAAGGCAGAGCTGAGCTGTCTGTACACTATGGGTGTATAGGGGGAGCGTGTGTGCCATGTGTGTTACAGATATGGAATATACAAGGGTTATTATTTATTGTAATAGCTATATGTAAATCTACAAGAAATATAAGTGCACACATACGCATGAAATCCTAGGTATATATTTTTAAATTACTGACATAAATATATAAATTTTTAATGAAAGGATCTATGGGGTGAAGCTCTGTGTGTGTGTGTGTGTGTGTGTGTGAGAGAGAGAGAAAGAGCTTCTCTGAGAGCTACACAGAGGATGGGAGAAAACAGCCCCAGTGGACACACACATTCTCTCCCCATATCTCCTTATACAGACACAGCGTGTCTTGTTGCCATACACATATCCCTCTCATATACATATATACATATATACATATATAAACAGCTGCTCACACGTATACACATGCTCCTCTCACATGCTCTGTGTATGCATGAATACACATACACTGAGAGCTGTTCTCACACCATTACTCTTGCATACACACAAATACAGGTATATATGCATAGATACTTATAAACAACTATAGAGACACTTCTCACACATCCTTACACAAACACACACTATTCTCTCTCCATATAAATGCATATAAGTTTATATACAGCTCTCACACGATGCTCCTTTATTTTGCTGTCTGAATGCACACACATTTGCACAAATACTTACTCTTTCCCTACGGGGTTGTTCATATACACACGTAATTCCCCCACTACACGGGGGACCTGGTCACCCAGCCCTTGCTACACACACATCCTGATATGTACATGTTCATCATACACAAAGAGAAGAGAGCTGTTCACACACACCTGATTTGCTCACTACATATAAGTACACAAATATTTAGGGAGAGCTGTTCACACACACAAATTCTCCTGTGATACACACATACTCCTCCCCTTCCCCCATGTGAATATTTACGTGTGCACACACACACATGCATATGTGTATTTATACAAAGAAATGTTCTCAAACACACGAAATTCTCTCACGATGTATTTATACATCCATATATATTTAGAGCTGTTCTCACACCTTTCTCTCATTACATATAAATATACATATATGCATACTTACTTATAAACACACCACAAAGCTGTTCATACACACAGAATTCTCTCACTGTATTAAAAGTATGCATATACACAAATGCCAAATAGCTCTGTTCTCTCACACACCCCTCTCTTGATATATATATACACATATATGTATGCACATATATAGAGAGAGCTGTTCACGTACATATTCTTTCTCTTGCTTTACACAAAATATACATAACAAAAGGAGCAAGGGCAATTCATGCACTCACACACATTTTTCCATCACCTCCCCCCATATCACCTCTGAGGTGCATAAATATATGTATATATCTCAATACATTCTCCATCTGTATGCATATGCATAAGTAGAGATAGCAAGAGCCGTTCTCATACACACTGCTCTCTCTTGCTGTATATATACATATGTGAATGCATATATATATATATATACACACAGTTGTCACTCTACACATACACATTTATAATTAGAGAGCACACATACTGGTTACACAAAACCACACTGTCCTCCCTCCATATGTATACATATGTGTAAATATAGAATGAGCTGCTTTCACACACAATACTCTTGCTGCATGTATGCATACTTATGCACGTATACATATATGTCATCTATATGGAGTCTGCTGTTCTCACACACACACTTCTCACTATATATGTAGATATATTCTTGGAGAGCTATTAACATAATTCTCTTCCTATATATACCCAAACATGTACGTGTATATACAGACAGACTGCTTTTTACAGAGAGAATTATACAATTCTCTCTTGCTATACACACAGAGAGGTGTATGTATATAAAACATATACTTGGATAATGGGGGGAAAAGTAACAGGTCTCTCTTTTCCTCTTCTCCCTTTGCAAATCTCCATATGTACTGAGAGATGTTCAAAGAACTGTTCTCACACCTGCAATACTCTCTTGCTATGTAATAGACATCTATATATGCAGGTACATATTTACATATACACACATATATATACCTATATAGATATAGAGAGACACTGTTCACATGCATACAAACATAATTACATATATATATACACACACACATATAACCATACATACTTCACACCCCACTCCTACACACCCTTATCTCTTAACCTCTCTATATGCCCATATATATACATACATATGTGGAGGGACAATGAGGGAGGGCTTCTCACAGCCACACACTCCACCCCTCTCCAGTATATATATATATATATATATGTACTGAGAGCTGTTCATGTACACACACACAGAGTGAGAGCTGCTCATGCACATTATTCTCTCCTGATGTCCACGTGTGTGTATATTTGCTTATATACTTCAGAAAACCCCCCTCACACTCACACAAGCACACACACACATACATTTTCTATCATCATTCTGTCTCTTGCTTTCCCCCTGTATAGTCCATGGCATGCATATACATACAGAGGGATGCTTATAGCCTGTGCAGTCTCTCTGCACACACAATAGCTCTCACACACAATACTCTCTTATCATAGGTATCCTATATAGATGCATATATACACATATGTTTTAATATATATATAGGTGGGTCAGACACATAATTCTCTTTATATAAATATATAGATATGTAATTACAGGGAGAGCACGTGAACTGCTCACGGATTCATAATTCTCACTGAGCTACACTAAAAAGGGATAGAGAGGACTTAAAATTCTCCTTTTATATATATAAACACAAACATACATATGCACATGCAGAGAGTGTTTTCACACAAATACACACACGCTTACCTTTCTCTTGCTATAAATATGCACAACCACACACACACACACACACACACACATATATATATATAAACACAAAGGGATGGGAGCGTGACCCCTTCGTTCACCCCCCCTCTCTCTGCATACTTTTATATATATATATATATATATATATATATATATATATATATATTATTTTTTTTTAGTACCTATATATAGGTACTAAAAGAGAGAGCACAATATCCACACAAATACACGATAGTCTCATATATAAACACATATATATGAATTCAGAATTGTATATATTATTATACACTTAGAGATACACACATGTTAACCCCCCCATATATTTAGGCACACAATACTCCTTTGGTTTCTGCATGCACAGATACTCAGAGAGTGGAAGTGAAAGCTGCTCATCTGCCCACACATATTCTTTCTCTTGCTATAGAAACACCTCTGAAATGTGCACCTCTAAATACATGAGCAAGTGTGTGCTCTATTCACACACACAGAGAATATTCCCCAACCCCCTGCCATATTTACTTTGTTTACTTATATATGTGACTAATCCTGTGTGTGTCTCTATGTTCTGTCATTCTACCTTCCCTTCTCCCTGAGAGACAGAACAAGACTTAGACAGAGAACAGTAGAAAAAACCCCCCACCATCCTTAAAAGGCACATGGGGTATCTGCTGTGTGTGAGGCTGCAAGCTCTCCCATCCTCTATTATCACCTCTTTTATATATATATATATACATACATATGTGTATATGTGTATATATCTATATACATACACATATTTATATGTATATGTGTGTATATATATATATGGGATGCATGAGTTTGTGTGCATTTTCTTCCATTTTCTTTTCTTTCCTTCCCCTCTCCCCCTCTCTTTCTGAAATCTAAAAAAAATTAGTTTAACCTCACTCACTGACTCATTCACTCACATGTATATAACCTTTTTTTTAATATAAATACTTTTTAATAGATTATAATTTATAATACTTTTTAATAGATTATAATTTATATATTTATAAATATAAAACTATAAAAATATAAAATATTTTATATTTATAAAAATATATTTATAAATATAAAACACATGAAAATATAGAAATAATGTAAAATATAATATATATCCTATATAAATCACACACATAAGAGCATAATAAATATATTTTTAAATGGGGGTGTCTGCATGTGTAGACAAACACGTGCACACATACAATTGGAAGCATGCAAGTATAAAATAATTTAAAATGTGTGCAATCATCTATCTCTCCCTGTATATGATAGATAATACGTAGACATATACATAGCTCTGTTTATGTTTATGTCTATACCTATATCTATACATTAATGTTTACATGTTTTTATATAAATATATAAATTATGCATGAGGGCAGACAGATCTACCTCTGAGATAATATTTTTTTCTCCCTCTAAACATATAAATATATGAAGAAATAAATACTTTATGCTGCTGAGCCTGCAATCACGTATGGCTCATAAAGGGAAAGCTGTAATTAGACCCACCCGTGCTCTGCCTTTGGGATGTGCCTGTGTAAGTACAGTATAGACACACACAGAATCTGGTTTGTGCCCTTGTGCTTTTTTTTTGCTCTCCAGCTCACAGAAGATGAGCCTTGACACACACACACACACTGGTGCTGGTGTACCTGTATCCTGCACACACACACAGCTGTGTAGCCAACAGCTTTCCTGTGTACCTGTAGATTCCTGAACACACATCTGTGCTTCTGTCACAGGTTTCCCCTGGTGTGTGTCAGGCAGGAGGTCTGTACCTGCCTGGGTGCTGGGGCAGTGGCAGCTCTCAGGGGCTCCAGGTGCACAGGGACAGGACTGGCACCCTGCCCACCCCGGTGGCTGCAGCAGTGGGTGCTGGGCTGGCAGAGGGGCTCCTGCTGGGGGTCAGGGCAAGATGTGCTGAGGGACACATCCACCCCACCCCGGTGCTGCTCCCACAGCACCCACCGAGGTTTCTTGCCCTGGGGTTTCTGGGGTTGGCAGCTCCTGTGCTGCTTTCCCTGCACCAGCACCACCCGTTGGTCTTTAATGTCTGTGACATTTCTCCCCCCCCACAGCCCTGCAGCACAGATGCAGCTGTGCCATTCTCCAGCCTTTCATATCTGCAGCAGCACCTCACAAAACAGCTGCCCCCACAACCAGCCCCAGCCCCTCGGTGGGGAGCAGCCCCCCAGCCCCTGCCCCGGCCCCACAGGGTTGAGCTGGGAGCACACAGCTCCCCAAATCCATGGTGCTGGCTGTAGCTACTACATGACATGAGCAAGAGAACCTCCTTTTCGGGTGTCTCCCTCCTGCTCAGCCAGGACATGAGTAAAGCACAAAACCAGCCCTTGGCTGAACACCTCAGCCTCTTCCTAGGCTGCGTTTCTTTTGCAGTTTGCCCAGCAGTCACTGCCCCTGCAATTCACCAGGCAAAAGCCTCAGCAGAGAAATAAACTCCATGAGGCCCCAGTGATGCTGGGAATGGGTTTGGATTGTGGTTTTAAGCACATTTGTACCACACAGAGACAATGGGTCCAGCCAGCTTCTCCAGTCCCAGGCTTCTTCAGACCACAGTGATGACGAGAGATTCCTGCAGGAACAGCAGTCCCCACCAGCCCTGAATGTAACAGCAGGGCAACAACTCCCACACTGCTTGCCAGCTAAACTGGGCTTTGTACACTTATTTATATATATATATATATATATATATATATGTATACATCATATTCTGGCCTGCAAAAACATTGGTTTGTGGGTGGCAATAGGGGAACCTGCCCTTTAGCATCCACACCATCCTGTGGTGAGGAGCTTCTCAGCTGTCCTGCCCCTGTGGAGCATTCTCCCTTTGTGCCACTGCCAGTTTATATGACAGAAGGGTTTAACCACAGCATCTCTTCAAGGCTCACCCACAGCAGCACCGTGCTGCCCATGCAGCCTCAGCTCAGCCACCAACGCCTAAGAAGCTGGGGGTTAAGTGCAGAGTTAAGACTTTCCCCTTTTCCCTAAACATCACTTCACAGTTATTGCTCCCCCCTCCCCCAGCCTGGCTTTCTCCACACTCAGAACTGTATTTACAGAAAACAAGAGCAGACTGATGCTTTAAATGTAGATGAGCAGGTTCAAGGCTTTGAAACAGATGCAGACAGGAAAGTGGTCCCACCAGGACACATCGCTATTGCAGAGCAGTTACTTGAAATTGATGTGGACAGCAAAAGCCCAGTCAAGTGAAAGAAAAGCCCGATAGGACAATAGGATATGGAGCACAAAAGACTGTTAGAAGGCTCTTGAAATAACTGGCCTAATTTCTTTATACATCACTTTCCATCTTGCTGTGGGCACAGTAGTGAGCTCAGCCCTGCTGAGTGCAGGCAGAAGGTCATGCCCAGCAGCCAGGAATTAAAGGCTTAACCTTGACTAGGCTGGACCCAGGAAAGGTCCTTAACTCACTGAGGTATCCCAGAAAAGCCCCGCTCCTCCTCCAGGTGAAGTACCTACTGGTGAGCTGGAAGGGCTCTTGTCACCAACCCCACCCAGAGGAGGGTGGCAATAGCTTTAACAGCACTGCCTCACCTCCACCCCTCCACAACAGTTTCCACATGATCAGGGCAAGGCTGAAGGGCTGTGCTCATAAAAGAGCAACCAGATCCAGCACCACCTTGGCCACTGCACCTTAAAAAAAAAGGTCTGAGGTCAGCCAAACACTCCCAGTTTGGGAGGCACAGACTTTTAGTAAGGAAGAAGCATAAACATCCTTCAAGTAGCAGGCACTTCTAAAATTTTGACTAGACAGAGGAAAGAAAGCTTGTTAGTGAAGGAAAAAAAGAGAGACAGAAACAGGAGTAAACAAGAAGGTTTGTTCTTGTTAAGTTTATTGGCATCATGTTTGTCTCTTTACATAAGAGCTCAGCCTACGTACTAGAATGTAGACCTCTGGAAAACAGGTAGAAGGGCTCCATTTAAGCAAGCTA
The DNA here is from genome assembly GCF_036169615.1 of Heliangelus exortis. Classification (NCBI taxonomy): domain Eukaryota; kingdom Metazoa; phylum Chordata; class Aves; order Apodiformes; family Trochilidae; genus Heliangelus; species Heliangelus exortis. The sequence continues at coordinate 9,637,589 of NC_092433.1, forward strand.
CAAACGCAAGAACAAATACCAGGAAGAAAGGAAGAGAGGAAAGGGACTAGATTGCCAAGTTTTTCCATACCAAAAATCCAGATTAGCAGTCAGTAAGAAGAAAGGGAAGATTCATAGTCCAGGTCATTCATCAAGAAACAGCTACCACAACCCAGGTGGGAGAGCAGCTCCTTCCACAGTACCAGGAGCCACTGGGACACCAGCTCTGGTTCCTGCCCACACTCTCTCCAGGATGTTAGGAGTTAAGCAGTACGGGAGGTGAACAAATGAGGTCGTTTCATAGCTGTATTTAATTTTAAATCCAATAATCCAGTGTGCATATCAATGCTGTTATGCAAATCTGAGAATTTAGATACAAGGAAGCCAGACAGATTTTCCAGAAGATGAAGCCTTTTTGGCCTCAAAACAAGAAGGCTTACATAGTTCATCTCTACTGTACAGAATACTGCCTCTATCTGGACTTTGTGTTGCTAGCACGCTGCAGTTCACAAGTGTCCTCCTCACTTTCTACACAATCTGTGTTTCAGTACTTCAACATGTAATTCAGGAATTTTACACTAATTTATACATTTTTAATTGGTTGCATATATTAACATGTACTATAAGATTTTTCCTAAAGAAGCATTACATAATACATGGATACTGTAAAAAGATCTGATTAGTTAAAAGTAACAAGCATTAACAGAGATACATACAAAACTCAACCTAGTTGGACTGAGTGCTGAGCTTGCAATGAACTATGGGTAATCAGCCTTTCAAGTTGCAGCCTTCACAGGGGAAAACACGAGACAGTTAAAAATGTATGTAACTTGTTACACAGATTACCTGTAAACAGTTTCTCTCCATTGGACACCTGGAATTAGATTCAGTTCCAAACATACATCAGGAGTTTCCATTTTAAACTAAGAGAAAGGTCTGTTACCATGAAGTGTGATGTGGATGGTGCAGGGACTTGAGCTCTGCAGTGCAGGACTCACAGATGCTCATGGGAGATGGGCAGATTTTGGCAGCTGGAGATGGAATTTTTTTTTTTTTTTAATTTAATTTTAAACACAGAAGAGGGGCTGTGTGTTTGAAGGCCTAAGTGTGATATTCATTTGTGAAGGACTGTGCTCGACCCCCCCCTCTCCCCTCAGCAGCTGCAGCTCTCCGCAGAGGCCTTCACTCGGTCGTTCTTGTCTAGTTTGATGGGTTCAGGGAATTCATTGTAAAGCTCCACTTCGGTTTCCTGGGGGGAGAGAAGGGAGGAGTTGGAGGAGTTAGTGCCACAGCAGGCAAGGAGCCCTTCTTGGCTAGGGAATGCTGCTGGAGAGAGCCCAAAGCTCAGCAGGCAGGACCAGCACTGGTCAAGGGCACCCATCATCCCCTCCCTACCTGTTTAAGTGCATTTCGTGCAATCGTCTGGAAAGCTTGTTCCACATTAATGGCCTCTTTGGCACTGGTTTCAAAGTAGGGGATGTTGTTTTTACTGTAGCACCAGGCTTGTGCCCGTTTTGTGGTGACCTGGGAGGACAGAAAGCAGCATCACCACCTTCAGCTACATGGGAAGGGAGTTTCATTTCCAGGGCAAGGCCAGTGACCCTCATGTCCAACCTGGGTAAGACCAGTTCTGGCCTTAAAGCTACAGCTCTGAGACAGAGGCTGCTGCCCACCCCCAGGGCAGGGAGCACCACACCTAAGGAAGATGAAACCATAGGGCACAGACTGCTCAGGAGGGACTTGATCCCATAGGAGTTTCTCAGCAACTTCAGAGGAGGAGAATCAGCTCCACTCCTTGCATTTACCCAGGAAACTGCTGCAATCCTTCCACCAGTGGGCAGGAGCATGCTGTGCACAGGGGTTTGACCTCTCCAGGCAGGAGAAACTTTTCCCCAGTGGCACACAACAGCTGAGCCACACTCAGGCACCTCCCACTCCTGTTTCCCAGATGATCCTCCCGTGTTCCTACAAGGTCTCCCACTCCAGCAATTTCCTAAGAGGAGGCTACAAAGTCCCAGTACTCACTTGTCTGTTTTCTAGGTCAATCTTGTTTCCCAGCACAACAAAAGGAAAGTTCTCAGGATCCCTTGGACTGGCCTGAATGAGAAACTCGTCCCTCCAGCTGTCTAGGGTTTTGAACGTGTTGGGGGCTGTGACATCAAACACCAGCACACAGCAGTCTGCTCCCCTGTAGAAGGCAACTCCCAGAGACTGAAATCGTTCTTGTCCTGCTGTATCCCATATCTGGAGCAAAAGACAGGGCAGATAAGCCAGGCTCTGCTCTGACACAGTCAGCTTGCAATTAGGGCATTCATTTCAAAACTTCCCACCAGGCATCCACAGCCCCCAGTCAGCCACGGAGGGGCACCAGAAGGTTTAGGAATTTCTGTAGGCACCAAGTAACAAGAGTCAGAAACAGCCTTCTAAACGTAGCCCTTTTGTGTTTAGGCTCAGCAAGGGACATATCCTTGTTCTGGGCAAGCAGGACATATGTACTGGGGTCAGGAGGTGACCTGCCTGCAGTGCCTGGCTGCACTGGGGTACCAGCACACTCCAAACTCTCCTCTGACAGCTCCTACCAGGCTTTTGCTGCCTGGCAGTCAGCTTCACCTCTGAGATGAAATCTTCAGGTACTGGAGACATAAACAGCCTGGCAGCTCCCACAGGACTCAGGGCAGCACAAGTATTTGATGTGACTCATGAGCCCTCCTCTCCCAGCCCTTTCCAGTTCCTCAGCACTAGGGAAGTGCATCTTTCTAACAAGATCTGGGTAACTGACAGTACCAAGTGCTGGATTTTAAACAGACCAAAGCTACTCTTTGCTGAGCCCAAAATGATCTTTGCCTTCCCTTGTTCAGCCCATGCTCGTATTTGTAGAGAAGCCCAGCAGCACCAAGAGCTGTTCAGTGCAAACAAGATTCATGCCCAGTTCACAGACCCCTGCACCACTCTGGATGGCACTGGAGCAGATATTTTCACTCGAGTGTGGCCTAGGCAGCCTGGGACCCCTTCCAGCAGGGAGTAGACTCACTCCTTACCTGCATTGTCACTAGCCTGTCATCCACCATGACCTCTTTTGTCAGGAAGTCTGCACCTATCGTAGCCTTGTACTGGTTACTGAATTTCTTGTTCACATACTGGTTCATAAGTGAAGTCTTTCCCACCCTGTACAGAAAAGAAAAAAAAAAAAAATTACTAGGTAGGCTGTTTCTACAACAGCGTTTGAATTAACCACCCTGAACGGAACATCCCAGGGCCCTTTGCCTTCCACCATCACTTCCTGGCCTCTCAGCCAGGGAAAACGCACCCACCCCTGCAAGAAGGGACTTTTACAGCAGTAGATGCTGAGGCACTGTGCTGAGTAACAGCATTGGCTACCTAAGGATACAAAGGATTACAATCTTAAACTTTGTTTCCCCATCAGTAATCTGATCCCTGGTAAGGAGTACACATCACATCATCATGAGGGCACTCTAAGAAGCTGAAGTTCCCCAGAGAGCAGTCATCTCCAGCCTCTGCAGAAGAGGAGGTGGAAGAGCAGAATCTCAGCTGGCAACAGCTCACATACACATCTGCTAGGCACCCAGAGGTGGAAAACCTCCCCAGAGAGACAGCCTTGAGGCTCACATGCCCTCCCTGGCTGAGAAACACTCCCTGATCAGCAGCTTGCTGGGCACAGAGGTATAAATAATACTCCTGGGAGTCAGGTTACAGTGCAACAGCAGAGCAGACTCCTTGCTCAACAGCACAGAGCAAGAGCAAAGCCTTCCACTCCAAGGGGCTGCACGTCAAACAGCAGCTCATAGTTTATGCTGAGCCATCTGCTATCTCTGACAGAGGCAAAGTTTTAAGAAGTCACCCAAGATTGTTTGCTAGGGGGTTAGAGGGTTTTATTATTGAAATGAAATGCTCATTTCAACACCCCACAGAAGAGCTGCCCAGTTCTGCCACTGGAGTGTCTGCCCCCCACATTTCCTCTATTTAATTGTGGCAGGACTGCAAGATATTAAACTGTGAAGTCACGTTCAGGACAGAGGGTGGTGAAGAGTTCTTAAAGCTTTAAAGGTCACACAGCCACCTGGCACTGCTGCTTTCTTACAGTGCAGCCAGGCTCCCACTAGTCAAGAGCACTGCTCAGACAGATGCAGATTGGCAACTAAAAGACTCCTTCACTTACCCAGAGTCTCCGAGGATGATGACTTTCAGTAACACTTTCTTCCTAGAAGTCATTTTTTGCACTACAAAGGAAGAAGAACAATACCATCAGACATCATTAGCATGTCATTCCTCAAGGCAGAAAGCAGCGAGGTTGGAGTCTGAGAAACCTGAGTCCCAGCGAGGGACCAGCAGCAGACACTGCCCAGCACTCCTGAAACCAGACTCCTTCCATTCAAGGTTACACTTGAGCACTTACCAGGTGTTTACCCACTTTATGGGCAGGGCCATGTCGGGCCAGGAGTGGCAACTTAATACCGACAAGCAGATGAGCCATGCACTTGTCCTTTACAGTACCCACTCCATCTTAGAGCCCATTTTGAGGCCATTTTGTGGGTATCCCAGCCTAGGCCATCTCCCCTTGTCTCACTGGGGGTAGTACAGGAAAGCAGCTCAGCTGCCAGCACAGGTTCTTACAGACACACCAAGTGAGATGTAAGCAGAGCTGTGTCCAACTCCACATTCAAGATTTTTTTTTTTTACACTGTTAATTAGTTTCCCAGTAGAAAAAAGAAAAATGGGCTTCTTCCAACCTTTCTGATTGAGGTTAGAGAAGTGACAGGGTACTCCAGCAGCACTGCTCTGTGTAAGTGTCCAGTCCCAAAAACCTGACTTGGTTGAAGCAGCTGCAATACAACCACACAGGGCAGCTGAATGAGGAGGCAAACTGCTACCAGACTGCACAATTTGCTGAGAGCAGATGAAGGTAACTACTGCCACCTCACCTTCCATAGGACAAGTAAGGCTACAGTAGCAAACCTCATAACATTCAGTCTATTGCTGTTTAGAGAATGAGTTGCTTGTTCAGTTGCATCCTACCATTACTCCAGGCCACTTTATGGGCAGGTGGCTCTAAATAGGCCACTAATGGTCCAGCCAATTAGCAAGCCTGAGAGCTGAGCTCCAGAGATTCACTCTTACTCCTAAGGTCTCCTTCAGACTAGTGAAGAAGCTAGGAAGAATTCTATCAGCTACAGCAGGTCTGAATACACTTCTGGATGTGCTTTAGCACAGTGACAGCAAGGAGGAAATCTTGCCACAAGTGGCTGAGCATGCCCTTCCCACCATGAGGCCCTCTTCCCCACCTCTGGAGAGGGGATGGGAAAAACTGTTCTGAGGTGCTCACACTTGATCAGATCACAGACCCTGGTTTAGCGCTGGTTTGGTCAACAACACAAGGATTCCTTGACATTCTCTGGTTTTGTAGAATTTCCCCAGCTTCAGTGCAGCTTTTCCCTGGTAGAAGGTACAGGTTTGGCTATGGGCACTGCAGGATTTGTTGCTTGTGCCTGAGCTGAGTATTGAGCAGTGGTTACACCCAATGGACTGCAGAGTGGTGATGGGGAAACAGGCTTCAGTACCTCCTAAGAAAAAGAGATTCAGATTGGATGCTGGGAAAAAAGTTCTTTACCATGAGGGTAGTGGAAAAATGGAACAGGTTGCCTAGAGAGGTAGCTGAGGCCTCATCCCTGGAGATATTCAAGGTGAAGCTTGATGAGGCTCTGAGCAACCTGATCTAGTTAAGGGTGTCCCTGCTTACTGCAGGGGGTTGCATTAGATGACCTGTAGATGACCTCTTCCAACCCAAATTATTCTATGATTCCTGAGTCCTGCTGCATGAGCTGAAAGACCCTTGACAACAGGCTTCATATTAAGCCTTTACACAGGGACTTAGTTACCCCAAAAATCCCATTCTGCTATACCACAGTCATTGCACCACACAACTTCTGCTCTTCAGGAGCTATTCCTGACTTTCACAGCTAAGGAGGCCTTAACTTCTACAACAGCATGGATATATGCATCTTCTGAGCAGCTCGGTCCTATACATTCCTGTCGATATGTAACAAACTAAGCTACTAGATAACTGCAACCTGCTTCATCCCACCACTGCTGGGGGTAACATGGTTCAAGCTTATGGAGCCTCTCACTAGAGGTAGAGTCCAGCTGCAGAAGGTCTTTATTATTTTTAGCTTTGAGTTTTAAGGTTCGTGCTGTCTTGTTGACTTTGTCACCAGTGAAGGCTGCAGAAGCTGAAGAAGCCCTCCTGCGGCCACCATAGGTAATGGTGCAGTTACTGCTGCACCCACCTCGCCTCTCCGGATACATCCGGATGTAAACACTGCCCAGAAGGTAATAGCCAGATGCTATGGAGTGACAGCAGTGACAGGAGACCCACAGAGCTCATGTTCTCCTTAGATGGGTGTTAACAGATGCCCAAGAGCCTGCACAGGGCAGTTTCTCCAAGTGTAAACACCTCTCCTTTCCAAGGCTCTCTGGGCTGGACTGCATTGCACAGCGATCCAACTGGCAGCCCAGCTTTTCTAGACAAGATATGGCCAGCTGAAAGTTGTCAACAACACCAACATTTAGTGCTGCTTCTGCTCTTGCCAAGATCCATGCTCTAGAGCTCCTCTCCTCTTTAGCTGTGGGAGAACAGACCAGACAGGCTCCTTCGTGCAGACTGCTCCTGGGGTTTTGAAGCATGTAGCATGGGTGGCACTTGTGCCAGCCAAACCAGAGACTTCTGCAGAGCCAGCCCAGCTGTGACACAGCTCAAAGACAGCTGTGTACACTGAACTGTCATGGAAAACATCTGCATAGGTTCAGGTCGAGTGTGAGTCACCTGTTTTCCCCAGGACAGATGAAAACAACTCACCCTGGAGTGACTGTGCCAGAACCCAGCATGTGGTGCTTCTATTTTCCTCAGAGTGTTTTTAGGATCACTTGCCACCAGCTGCTGCAGCTCACTGCTCCCTGGCATTCCAAGCAGCTTTGGACAAGCTGGCATTAGTTCTTATGCTGAAGGAGGGATTTGCAGTGCCCTCAAGTACAACACTAAACCCCACTGGGTACTGCACAGCATACAAGTTCCAACACAGCCTGAAGTCCCAGCACAAAGGGAGGGGAACTGCTCTGTCAAGGCTCCTTACCTTGAAGTATCTCAGCTGAGCAGCCACAGGAAGGAACTGAGTCAGACCTGGCACTGCCTTCTACTCACAGCTGAAGGGCTGCCCCACCAGTGTGAGGGCTGTGACTGCCTCATGGACACTGCAGAGGTGACACACTCAGCTGCCATCCCAGGTGATGCCGCAGACATGAGCCACAGCACAGGAGCTGCCTCAGCTTGGTATTTGGTTTGGGCCATGAGACAGTGAGGAACTCCAGTTCTGACAGCAGAGGACACTGCCCAGAGTTTTCCACCCCCATTCTACAATGCTTGAAGCCCAGCCGGGTGCCAGGCCAAGCCCTCTTGCTGATCTTGTCTTTACAGGGAGAATCAGAACAACACTTGAGTTATTTCTTGCCCAGTACAAGAAGTGACCTTGCCTTTGGAGAGGAAACCACCTCCTCAGGCCTTGGAGGAAGTACCAGTGATTGATCATTTGAAGCCTCCCTATAGAAGGAAGGCCCTCTAAGCTGAAGTAGCACTTAGTTGCTCTCCATACCTCCACCTCAGTATTTTCCCTTATCCTTAACATGTTGAGTGGTTGAGGAAGTCTCCAACAGCTTTAATGCAGCTACTTGTGTTAGAGAGGTCTGACTGCTCCTGGTGAGATCTTGAATCTAGGTGAAGACAACCTTGTTATCTTAACTGGGGTTTCCAGTGAAGCAATGCAAAGGGTCAAACTGCTCCAAGGACAGGACACCATCCATGCCTCTTCCAATGTTTGCTTCCAGTCACAGTGTTTTTAACAAGCTTAGGTACTAAAACTGAAACACACTGGTGCTGTCTGAAAGTCCTGTCAGTGAAGCCTTACTACAGTCTCCTTAACACCATGCAAAGGATTTTAATGACTTCAGCTCATACTAAGCCAACAACAAATACAACAGCTTCATGGCAGAGGATGCTTCCACACACTGCAGTTCAAGCTAGCTCAGAAATGCCTTTGCCAGTCCTGATCACAGCATTGCCACTTGCTGTGTCAGTAGACAAAGATGCAATCTACCAACCCTGGGCCAGGTTCAGTACTCAAAGATTTGCTTGCCTGAAGTCAGATGCAATTTATGATTACTCCCCTGTTAACATGGGCTGTTTCTCACATTCCACAGTATTGAGTGGGTTCATTACCACTTTCTGTCCCATAAATAGAGCCCATATATATATATTCTAAGCTGCACAAATCTCACTTCTACTGAACCTTTCTAGTAGAAAATCAACCAAGGGAGACCAAGAATAACACAGCTTTAGCTCACAGACAAAGCAGGTTTGAATACCTGAAGGAGCAGTTAGTTTACATGAGGAGTTGCCCCAGTCACACCTGAAAGAAACACTAAATTACTGAACTAAGCTGAGATGCAGGGTGTGCAGTTTCCCCTGTGCTCTTGCAAAGAGCAAGCTTGGCTTAAGTCGACATCAAAACTGTGATAGTGCTGAGTCAGTGGTATCCAAGTCTAAGCCTATTTTGCACTGTGTGCACAGCTTGTCTTGCTTTAGGATATTTGGTATAAACACTCTAGAGCAGCATCCTGTAAGAGTGGCAGAAGCCCTTAAGATGGCAGTGTGTGAGCTCACACAGGGCTCACATCCAGTCCCAGGAGCATTTCTGAACAAATACTTCCTTTTTCAGAGATACCATGGAGAAAAACCTGTTTGTTAACATCTGATCCAAGACATCAGTTCTGTTTTACACTATGTGAATCCTGTTAGAGCCAGGTCACCTGCATGACTGCTCAGAACACAAGCCTGCCAGCAAACCCAACCAGCCCTGCTCAGGACCCATCAGAAACTTCCCATCAATCAGGAGACCACCCAGCATCATTCCTCCTCCTGGCTGAACTGGTGACAGAGGAATGACATAGCTGCCTCTAATACAGGAGTCCTTCCACCAGATTTTTAATCCCTCTAAGCAAGCAAGTCATGAACAGTATTGACCCTCATGAGCTCAAGCCTGGTGTGGCAGGTACAGCAGCACCTCTGTAAGGCTGGCCTGATGGAGCAGGAAAGGAAGAATCCCCAACACCAGACCTGCAGGTAAAACTGGCTTAGTTGATCCAAAGAAAGACTCAAAAACTGTCTTGTGAAGCACCACAGCTCCTCAGATGCAAAAGCAAATGAAGCCTATGCCAAATCTAATTAGGTTTCTCTTGCTGCTTCAGAGTACAGAACAACTGCCCTTTCACTTGCTATATTAAGACAGCTGCTTTGACTCCAAGCAGAAATGGATGGTTAAGGATTCCTCAGAGATGTTCACACGTGTCAAGTCATAATGCAGGCATTTCAATATTAATTAGGTTGGCATAAGCAAATAACAGTAGGAGCTTGCATTGATGGCCCACCAGCCTTGTGGTAGAAACACTCCCTTAAATTCCTCACGGAGAGTTTTAGTTTTAAAAGTAGCTGGCCTTGCGGGGGGGTGGAAATAACCTCACTTCCATGTAAGACAACAGCACCCTAAGCAGTAACATAACCATGCCAGTTTTGAACAGTTTAAACAGTTCAAGTCACAACCCCAACCAAGAACCAAAGGATGTTTATGCAGAGGATAGACCTGGACATTTGACCAGGAGTTCTCTGCTCCTGTGCCCACCAGCTTCCCGTGTGCACCTTCTGCTAGAAGCCAGCTGACCATGAAGCAAAACTGCTGGACTGCACCTCTCACCTTGTGTCCTTTGCCAGGGATATTGAACACCAACCCAAGATGGCACAAAGCAGTAGGCAAGCAAGCACAAAGCAGAGCTAAACTCACTGCAGCAACTATGAACACAGTTCTGCTCCCCTGTCCCAGCAGGCAGCACAAGAGTAAGTAGGTGTTCCACAAAAAGGCACGTTTGAACCTGAAGCACTGCAGGTCTGTTCTGGGTGCTGTGGCTGGTAAGTGGAACATTCACTGCACTGCATCACGGGACCCTTAGCCAAAGTAACCAACCATGAGAAAGCCAATCTGGGTAGAGCAGCACACCAGTAGAGGCTACCACACACTGCAGTGGGCTCACCACAGGGACAGGACTGAGCAGAAGACACCCACACTTGAACACTGGAAGAACCTTGTCCCAGAACGCAGCTAAGTACATTTCTGACACAGAAATACCACCTCTACTCACTGTTCTTTTGCATGGAAGAGGCTGCAAAGCATTGAGTCTCTGTATACACCATAGAGCTATTTTTATATCCCCCTCCAATGGTTCTGCATTTCTTCAAGGAAACTGAAGCTGGGAGAATGATTCAGGACCAGCTCAGTCAGACTGAACCCGTTCCTTCCCAAAAACAGCAAGTTCCCTCGCATGTTTGGCACCTCAAGGGGTTATGTCTGCTTAGACCTTCAGCCACTGAAATGAGATGCTCACCAGATGTTTATCCTGTTCTTGCAGGATCAAGCACAGACTGGTACATATCACTTGCCCCATGGTCACCCTGTGCCCTGCCATGATTTATCAAGCCAAGTTTGGCTAAGGCTTTGAGCACACACATGGATTTGTTACAGCTCAGCTACCCTGAAAATGCAAAGCCTCATCCTGAGGGAAGGTAGATAGTCCATGACTGCATTGGTTGGCCAAGATCACACTTGCAGAGTGCCCAGCTGGTCCAGACACCATTTGTATTGCAGCCTCACTCTCCAAATGCAGCAGGAACTCAAGGTAGAGCTGAAATAAGATTTACCAATACAGTTTAATAAAAACAGCTACTCAGTCATGCACAAATTGTTAAAAGTGGCAGCTTGAGCAATTCAACCAATTCCTGCCCAAGATCAGGGAGTATCAACCTTTAACATCTCTCACTTGCATTCTCCTGAGTGACACAACAGCCCTAGAGCAGAGCAGAAGCTCTGTCCTTTCAGCTGGGAAGAGGGTGAGCACTAGCCAGGATACAATCAGTAGGGGCTGTTTAACAAAACAGGGCTTAAAAGAAGCCAAGCTGCCTTTAAAGAAGAAACTAAAAGTAAGCCTGCCTTTGACTTTTGACTGCTACCAAACCCAGGCATTCTACAAGTAGAGCAAGTGCTTGGCATCTTCACACTGAGGACTGCTACAGAAACACATGAAATCTGAAGCTGAGTCTTGCATTACAGGCCACACAAGCAGGACAGTACCTTTTCCTTCATGACAGGCCTACAAGTAACCCACCTTCCCCAGATAGCCAGAAGATCCCATCTAGGAAAGCTTCCCATTTAGTGGGAACATGTGCTGCCTTTGTGCCTAAAAAGCAAAATCAGGAACATCCTGCCACTTGGGTTGACAACTTGCAAGAACTGCTCTCTGTAAATGGGTTGCTTTTTAGGGCAACAAGCTCCTACAAACCATACAGTCAACAGTGGTGCTTTGGAGATGCTTTCAAGCCTCACTGATGCACCATAGAGAAGCAGTCAAAGTGAAGCCCACACCAAAAGCAGCTGGCAAGAAATTCCTATGACAACATCACAGAAGGGCACACTCTAACTGCTGCTGTATCAGTAGCATCTCAAAACTGCTTTCCACCTCCTTCCTCCCAACTTATTTATGTTACTGTTCTAACCAACATGTTACCTCCTGCTGGTACCCAGCCAACAGCTCAAACACAGCTCAGCATTCCCTCCCCAGGAGGGGCAGCTGAGATGCCTGATGCAGTTTCACCAGAAGAAAGCTTCTGCCCACCTGGTGCCTTTCCCTGCCTGCCCTCTTAGGCAGGAATTACCTCTGATCAGGGAACTGAGAGCCTCAAATACTAATCAGTTTTTGGACACCTTCTGTAAAACATTATATTGCAAGTTGTCAAGTGTAGGGATGTTGACTACTATCTCCCAACCCCCACCTGAGAGTCCTAAGCCAAAAGCTTCACCTTCTTGAAGAACAGCCTAGAGCTTTGGATGCTTGCTAGCACACTGACATGGCTCAGATCAAAATAGAATCTTAAAACATGTTTCAGTATCCCAGAGGAACTGACTTACTCGACTATAGCTGTCTGCAGCAAGTTTCCACCTCATTTTGAGGGTGGAGTTGCAGCTTCTAGTGCCAGAGGAGCTGCTCTAGGATCAAGTGAAGCTCAGGAACCAGCCAGACAGAGCTCAGCCACATGGCTGAGTTCAGTTCAGAGCACCAAATTGGTGACATGGTGCCAACAGCCAACTGACCTGGTCTGTGAGCCAGGTATAGATGGATATGACACCAGCCCCCACACGCACCCTGCTGCATCCCTGTTTCTGGATACCAGGACTGCTAAAGGAAGACGATGATGGGGCAACATGGAGCTTGAGGAAACATGTAGGAAACCCAGCTGGAAAGCAAAAGCTCTGGAATAGTTGTAAGCAGGATAGGCTATTGTATTAACAAGGAAGCTGCAGAGCCAGAGCTTGGTAAGATGGTAGCTTCAGTGGCAATATGTTTTTATCTTGCTTGACACCATCAACAATCAACTGGAGGATGTAGGATGCACCCCTTCTACAGGCAGGGCAGAGCTCCCTGGAAGAGGACATGGCAATTGCCAGCTTACCAGAGTCCAGATGACACAGAGAATGCAGAAGCAATGCCCCTGGTAGGAGCCATGTCTGCAGTGGGATCACAGGACTTGCACGTGAAAAGGGGTCTGCCCTGCTAAAGGTCTCAGCTCAGCTGTGGCTCTGTTAGGGCTGCAAGTGCTGAGATTTGGAGAGCATTGCATTCCTGAGAGGCACTGATGCACATGATCAGTCAGGCTCAAAGCCCAAGTTCTCAAAGCCAAGTTTTCCAGTCCAAGCCTCACTGATGCACAGCCCTGTTACACCTCCTGGTATTTCTCCGGGTCAGAGATGTTTTATGCCTGCACAATGTTTACATAACACACGTGGAACTGAACAAATTTCTTGCTTTAATTTGCTGCCATTATCAATTGTGACTCTACCCTGGGAGAGTCCAAAATACAAAGGACTAACACCCACTCTGAGGAAGGTATCAAGCTTAGAAACTGATCTCTGCTGGTTCAGATATCACAGCAGCCACCTTCCCTTGAGAAGATACCATGTTGACCTGACTAGATGGTTTGGAAGTGGGAACAAAGCAATCATGGTAATGCACTTGCTTACAGTACCAAGGCAGATGTGACTCTGCATGTTTAGCCAGACCACCAGTGTGCTCAGAAGCAGTGGCCAAGGTCTGGAGGTCACTTTTTGCTGCCTACAGGAACACTACTTAGCTCAGACTGTGGCTTAGCCTAAGATTACAGGGGCTCATGGAGGCTCTTCAGGTGATAAATGCCCTGAGCCAAAGGGAAGCAGGGGAGCACAGGAAGTTCCAACCATGCAGCCAGCTATGCTCAGCACCCATCCTGGGTGGATCACTTTGCACCTCAGCAGCCTCAAGATGTTCACCATCATCCTCACAGCAGATAGCAGGGATTTGGAGCCTGCAGCTCTGCACAGGAGTGCAGAAAGCCCTTTTAGAGCTAATGCCACACACAGTAACAAGACCAGAATTCCCAGACTGAAAGCCAGGGTTGCTGAAGTGGCAGTCTTTAGGTTAGACAGGAAGACAGAAATCTATACCCAGAAGCTTCACTGGAAGCTGGATGTTTTCAGTCAAGAAGTTTTAGTCCACCAGTTCCTCCAGCAGCTGAAGGGCCCTTTATCTCAGGATCTCTTTCCCCCAGGAATGGGCAGACATACCCATGGGCAGCCCTAACAGGCTGATAACAAGTGTCTGAACATCTCTGGCGACCTTTCTTTTGGAGGCTCAAGTTACGCTGTCTCAAGAATCAGTACTGCTGTGCCTCTACCTTCCAGGAGAAAGCAGTTCCCCTGAAAATTCTACAGGATTCCTGGTCGTTCCCAGTTGATTTTCCCCAGGGACCGAGCTGTAACAAGAACAGGCATGGCTTGCTTTAACACCCCTCCCCCTTTTATCAGAGCAAGCTCAACTTCCCCTATTTTGCCCTGGGGGAGACAATCTCAGGATGTGGGAGGAGAGTTGAGCACATTGCTGGCTGCTGGGAGACACTAGGCAACAAGCCATGTGTCTTAGTGACTAAGGGCCTTGCCTACGCAAAGCATTTCAGCTGTACCAGTATAGCTTCCATGTTGCCATGCCTCTCCCAGAACGGTCTCCTTGGTGGAGAGCAGCCAAATCAAGCAAGAGAAATCTTTATACCAGTGACTGGAACATGCTACAGAGCCCATACAGCCTGGTTTATAAACTCGTGTCCATCAGCCTTTTGGCACATGGCCACCCAACCAGTAGAGCCAACCCAGAGTTCCAGTCCCCCCGATAGGAACACAAACAGCTCAGCACAGATTTTGTGTCAGGCCCTCCCACTGAACACGATGCTCCCATCACTTTCTATAAAGCAAGCACAGTGCCAGAAGTAGCTGGGTTTTGATCTTGGTGTCCAGAAGATAAGCTTGAACAATTCAAAATATTGCAAGTTAGCCAGGCCACTGACCAATAGAAAAGCTGTCAGATCTTTACCATATCTGACTGTATTTTTTCAAGTACTCAGATTAATTTCTAGTTTTGTCTGCAGCTTCCTAAGGTTTCACACATTCCTGTTATGCTTTCAGTTTTAGAAACACAAATAGGAGGTATTAGATAACCTCTGCAGTGGTAAGGAAAGCACAGATCTTATACCTTGTCAGTGGTAAACAAGCCTTGTTTATCTACTCCTGGCTGCCAGCTTCCACCAGTTCCTAAAGGCTGAGAGGGAAACAAGTAGCAGAAGGGAAACTTTGACCAAGGTTCAGACCTTCAAGTCAAACAATGGCCCCATGATGTTTGTTGGACCCTGTAACTCACACCTGAAATTCAGATTCAAGAGTGAATATCATCTATCCTTCACCACTGAAGCCTGATAGAATAGAGTGGACAAAAACTGATGGGAGATCTTACTGACAGACAAGTAGGTGTGGAAAAGTACACCACCATCCTAACAGCAAAAACCTTAATCCTGAACTTCTATTCCAGAAGGTCGTGCTCTCAGTACTGAGTCTTCTAGAGAAGGCTTCCTCTAGGGACAAGGTGCAATCTAAGAACTAAATCTTGATCTGTGAGAAGTTCTGATCCTACACACACTCAATAGTACCTCTTACTATGCTAATGCAGTTTGCAGAGCAGGAAGGACAAGTATTTCAGTACCAGTCCCAGGATGCTAGCTCACCATGACAGCTGAGTCAGTGCCTAACAAGGAATTCCTACGGTGCAGACTCAGTTTCAAACTCATACTTCATACCTCTTGCACAGATCCTGCATCAATACTTTACCAGCTCAGCTCTTCTCTTGATGAAGCTCCATGAAGGACCAAAGAAACCTCACCGAAGTGACTTGCATGGTGAGACTGAAGCAGTGCTGGTTAACTGGATCCTCTTGTTAGTGGTGGGGAGCAGGGCAAAATCAGGCCCAGGCACGTCTCAGTTACAGCCATCTCATTGCTGGAGCTTGAGACACTGTTACCACTGTGCCAGTTTGGACTTCAGACACCATTATCTGGGTCTGGGAGCAGCGAGGAAGCCAGCCAGAGAGCCAAGTGACTCAGCCCACTTGAGGGAGACAAGCACCAAGCAGGTTACTTTCAAGAGGATGCAGCTTGAGAGAAATCAAGGGTTCAGCACAGACTCCTCAGGTAAAGCAGAAGCCCCAGCAATCAAGCTGCAGGTATCCCAGCCAGGTAGCCTCTGGAGGCAGCTCCAGCTGCCTGCCCTCACTACCTCAACAGCCCAGAGTGTCTGCCAAGTGACTGAGGTCACAGCATGCAGTGATATAGAACAGTCTCAAGAAAATACTGTTTCCTTAATAAAAAATAAAGATGCACTCAATTTCATTTAGGAATTCCTGTTCAGAAGTCACACAAGAACAGTTAGATACAATTAGTCACCTTAAGTTGGCATTTTAAGTAGTTCTGGAGACACAGGAGCAAATCCCTCTCTACATCAAGTGCCTTTAAGTTATACAAGGAGGGATCCGTGCCAAAATGTTACATTTCTCCCCCATCTCAACGGCATTGCACCCCTCCTGAAGTTTCACTGCCCTGTGAAAGCAGCCACAGCCTGACGAATAGGTTCCCCAGCAGGAAAAGTCAAGGCTATTTGTGACCAGCTGTAAATCAACACACCCCAGCAGCCCTGACAAGCTGCCTTCCCTCCACCTGGTCACTGCCCCCGGGTCAGCCACAGCAGCACCGATACCTCCCCCATGGACCGACCTTTGCTGTCGCTGGCAGGGGAGAGGAGGAGGAGAAGGAGGAGCAGCCTCGCAGGAGCAGCAACAATGACATCACCAGGGCAGATTGCCACCCAGCAGAAAATGCAGCAGCACACCGGGTTCGAAGGCTGCATCCCCGCCGACAGCGCAGAAGCAACGAGCGCAGGGGAAGCCCGAGAGCAGCCGAGTCCCAGGGGAGCATCCCGGCACTGCCTGCTGCTCCGGCCAGCACGGCTGGAGCCCCTCACCCGGGGCACTCATCTGCAAGCTTTATTCAAGGTGCATTTCAAGGGAAACAGGCTCAGCAGAACAGCTGAACTGAAAACGGTGTTTTAACTGTTGGCATTTAATCGACACGTATCTAATGTATCTAATGCAGCTTTTAGATGCACAGCTCACAGCTGGACTCTCACTGCAGAAAGTGACCCTCACAACTCACTGCCACAACCCAACTACACCTGCAGGCAGACTGTTACACAGCAGCTACAGGAGATCATTTTAGGAAGCTGCAGGGGGAAGCCAAGGGAACTCCGACTCAGCAGGCAGCTGAACTGCAATTCTCAAAGCAATGCTGTGCAAGGATGAAGCACCTCAGCATCTGGAGGATGCAGCACTGCTGCCAGATGAGCTGCAGGCAAGCACACACTGGTGCCAAGCCCAGCACCCAGGTAGGGGTCTTACCTGGAATCCCTTCAACAAGCAACAAGCTCTACATTACTCTACAGGTCTGCAAGGGACTCGGGTCCATCAGGCACCAGTACCAAGGGCTTAAGGGCACTTCAGGTCACAGCTGAGAAGCCCAGAAGATATCAGGGAACACTAAGGTGAGAGTTCTGTACTCGGTTATCAAATGCTCGGTTCAATTATGAAGGAACTGCTGTATGACCACAGCAGGGACAGCTACCAGTAACCCGTGAGCCCACACACCCACCAGCTGAGAGACCACAAAACCCCAAGTGCCCTATCCCATACCCCTTATTACCAAACCAGTGCTTGCCAGACACCTGTCTCACAATGAAGCATTTGCAAATGCACCCTAATCAAGCACAATTTTGTTTACAGCTAAATGTTAAGCTCTGCATAAACAAGTCTGATTTTCACAAAGAAGCCAGACCAAAATCCCAAACATGTTAGAGACAAAGCTATTTATAGTTTTGCACAGATGGTTTAATTGTAACTCCCATGTTTCCTCAAGGACAAACTTTGCCAGAGATTTGCTCTGGGAGGTAATTCACATGACCTTCCACCAAGAGGGTCCTAAAACAGGAGCTTCAGGAAGGTGCTGCAGAAATTGAACCTGGCAGCCCTCTTGCCTGCAGGCCTTCATTCTGGGTAGCAAACCAAATCCAGTGCTATCTCCCCTAAGTGATTTCAAAGGACAGCCTGGAGCAGAGCACGCATGTTTTTCAGGATTCATTAGCACTGTAACACCTCTGTGCTGCTCACCATGGAGCTGGGAGGGGGCAGGGATGCAACAGTTAAAATTCCCAACCTGGCACCTTTGCCTTTTAAGGTACAACTCCTGGTTGAACCACTTGTAGGGTATGTGAGGACATGGACCACTGCATACCACCACAGGGAAGAGGAAAATTTAACACAGCTGCTGCCTTGCATCTCAGCAGTTCTCTGTCTTGCTGCAGCTTAAGAGAACAAGGAACTGCCACTGGATTTTAAGTTTGTGTTGCTGAGGGGTCAGATTAACCCCATCTTACAGCTTTTCTGCACCAGGAGCTGAGTATTAACATCATAGCAGAGAAAAAAAAAAAAAAAAAAGAAAATCCCACCGGGGCAGCACTTGAAAGCACCAGTATTAGAGCTGCTTTGGATTCTGAGGGCTCAGGCCAGGCTCGGTGGGTCTACTCATTAGCTCATGGAGGGCAAGTCATGTGTTCAGTCAGCTGTTGGGAGTCACAAGGGGGAGGGGGGGAGGAAAAAAAAAAAAGAAAGAGAGACAAATATACTCGTTCTTCCTGAATAAGTCCAGCAATGAAACCTTGATTATTTAACAAGGAATATTCAAATTACTCCACCCACTTTAACCTCAAATACAGCTACTGAGAAAACAGGATACACTGACTCCAGCAGCCCGGCTCTGCTGAAGGCACTGCAAGGCTGCAGCTTCCTCACATGCTGCTGCTACACACGGGGAAGCTGTGAAATCCCAGACAGCCAAATGCCACGGCACAGCACATTATGTACCAATCCCTCAAAGGGACACAGAGTGTGAGGCAGAGGCCAGAGCTGGCCAGCCCGTGGCAAATACTGGAATCTTTACAGCTTCCATATTGGCAGATGTCAAACAAAGACCATCTTGCTTACAGTGGGGAGGACTTTGTTCTGTCACGTGTTCTCAGTTTACATATAAAACCCCCTCGTGTACATATATCACAACAGCTCTGCCTGTCAGGGAGCATTTTTAGTTTTCAGAGACAGCACTGCAAATTCCAGCTTCGACTCAAAGGATTTGGAGTTACTGGGTAAGACATACTCATCTTGATGCTGGGATTACCTATTTTCCTTCAGATTAAGACAGCCTTTTTACAGCTACTTTACTACTAAAATAATCCCTATCCCTCTATTTACAGGGAAGACAGTGCAGTTGTCTTAAGTACAACAATTAGGCATTTGCATATTTATTAGTCTATATATACCTGCAGACTAATAACGTAGCTATCATTTAATTTACCTTATTATACACTCACAGCAAAAAGCACTTCTAACATCCACTCTTATACTTCTCAGAACTGACTCAGGCTTTACACACGCCAAGAGCTCCTTTCGCAATAACTGCCAGCCCCTCTCCCGCCTGTTTTGTCACAATAATTGTTCCCAGGGCTGCCTGCTCATCTTAAAAGCCACATCCACCGACCACCAAGAGCCACCACCCCGACCCAGAGCCTCCCAGAGTCCAGCGCTCAGGCCACCTTCGGCCCAAAGCCGCTCCGAGACGAAGCTCCGCACGTCGCGGACAAAACGCTCGGTTCGCCGGGAGGTACCACCTCGGGTCTCTTTAAGCCTCTCCGGAGAGGAGGCTCCCACAACGGCCGCGAGAAATCCGCAACTCGGCAAAGGCCTATGAGGCCCTTTCAGTAACGAGCCCTTTCCCGGGGACACCCCCCGCCCGGCTCCATTGTTCCGCGAGCAGCGGCGAGCAGGGCCCGGCCCGGCTCCGGGAAGCTCAGCACCCGATAGCGCCGACCGTCTGACCCCGCTACGGGGACAACGAACACCACCCCTCCCGGTGGGGCAGGCCCCGGTGGCAGAGTCCACCCAGGGAGCGGGAAGGCAGCGCCTCACCGCCCCCCCCACCCCCCCCCCCCCAGCCTTCGCGGAGGGGGCCCCGGCCGCGGGGAGGGGCCCGAGCGGCACCCCCCACCCAGCAGCTGCAGAAACCGGGGCGGAGCCGCCACCCGCCGTCCCCCAAGTGGATCCAGCTCCCCCGGAGCCCCGCGGGGCCTCACCTGGTGCCTGTGCCGCGCCGCCCGCCCGAGAGTCGCTGCCACCCCCCCGCTCGCCTGGGTCGGCTTTAATGGGCCCCGCCGCCTCCCCGCTTTCACTTCCGCCTCCCCCCCGAACAACTTCCGGTCACGGGACCCGCCCGCTCCCCGTGACGTCAGCACGCCGCCCGGACCCCGGCGGAGGAGGGAGCGGAGCCGCCCCCGTCACGTGACGCCGGGCTGCCCGCCGCCATCTTGGGCGCTGCGCCCGTCGTGAGGCCCGGGAGCTGCCCGGGAGAAACGGGAGCGCGGCCACCGGGAGTCACCGTGGTGTTTGTGGCACTTCCGTGCAGCCACAGAGGGAGTGGGGAGGCGGGGACCCGCCTCCTCCGCCTCCCGTGGCAGCGGAGCTGCGGTGTGCACGCAGCACTGCGGAGGGACGCAGCTTTCCCTCAGGTGTGAGGGGAACGGCGAGAGAAGTTCTTACGCTTTCAGAAATAAAGGATGGGCACGAACACGTTCTTTGGGATCTGTTTTGTTTGCAGCTGTGATCTCAAGTGAGAAAGTAGCAACAGCGTTTGTCAGGAGAAAAAAGAGTAAACCATGACAATTGAGGGTAGATTCAGGTTGGTCAGTGAGGCAATAACCAGCTCAAAGATCTGTAATGCAGACAAGTGAAACAGGACTGTGTAAACTCTCTGACATGCTAAGAATAACCATCCTGGTGATGGAAAATAATCCCTGTATCTGCATGATGGCAGCAAGCAATTGAATAGTCGAGCTCACATGACTATTGGGAGTTCTGTTAACCTATGAACTCAGGGAAGCAAGGAAAAAAATTCTTCTTAGAGCTAATTAGAGAGATAAGAGGAAGAAAACAAGCTATAGCTACATTAGAAAGAAAACCACTTCTGAAGACCTTTGCTCTTCCTTCTGTCCAGAGCCAAACCTGCCGCGGATCATTCAGCAAATTCCTGCCAGGGAGCACTTTGGTCCATGGCACCTGGAAACGGGAGCGCTCCCTGGGGAAGGTGCCGTGAGGTTTGAGTCACGGATGCTCACAAAGCAGTTTAGGATCAACACAGCGATGGGGGAGCTGTGTTCAGTGTGCTCCGGAGGGCAGCCTGGCCCCGGGATTCGCCTCCCCTGTCCCAGCCCTGGGCTGCCCCCGCCCCGAGTCACGGCAGCACCGAACCTGCCGGCAGCGAACAACAAAGGCGGGACAGATACATTTTCTGCTGCTTCGTCCACTGAAAGGGCTTCCTACAGGGTGCACCTCATGGAAGGGAAGGAGTGGGCAAGGCAGCACATGGCTACGGGTCCCTGGGATGGTTTAAATTGTGGAAATGCAGGCTAAGGGAAGGCGAAGGGGAGCCAGGGCTGCTGGGCTTTCCTCATGCGATCCCAAGGAGTTCCTTAACAGTAACTGGTAACTGCAGCGGGAGTGGATCAAGGGCTGGACTTGATGATCTCTAAGGTCCCTTCCAACCCAGCCAATTCTATGATTCTATGATTCTTTGTATCAGCTCCTCTATCTGCAGGACTGTATCATTGTTACCAATCCATAGGGAAGCCTGTGACATCCAGTTTATTAACACTTCCAAAGTTCCCCCTGAGATGCCAATAGCTGCAGAAGAAGCTGGTAACAATTAAAAACCAAACTCTACAAAAGAGGAAAAGCTTTGATTAGTGAAATGATGGAAAAGACCTTCCCAAACACACGTGATTTCTTTGGATGGGGAAGTTAAGTATCCTCCCAGGACTGTGGGCCCTGGGCATTATCAGCAGCTGGTAGGGCAGAACACTGACTTTTCCCAGTACAGTTCCTTTAACAGGAGACCCGCATGCTGGGCTGTTAGTAGTAGACATTAATTCTCAGTTTCAGAGTATTCCTGAACTCTCTCTTCCTAAATTTTCTTTTTTTTCTTTCTGTTTACGCAGTAGGAAAAGGAATGAAAAACTGCAGGTTAAACTTCTTCCTTCCTTCTCTACCACAGAGGGATTCTGGCACCATCTATCATGCACCTCACACCAAGTTCCTGTGTCATTTGCTCACTTTCTTGGCATGGCCAACAGCCATGTCATGCAGTAGCTGTTGGTGAGGAATTTCTGACCCTCTGTGGGAATGCAGAATTTTCTCAGACCAACAAGGAAAGATTCTACCTGCCTTGAAGAACACACAAATCCTGGCACTCAGCAGAACCCATGTCAGCAGAGAGACACCTGTCCTTTGGCAGGAGAGACAGCTGCATTCACAGTGGCAGAATGAAAGTAGAAAAGCAGTAGTAAGAAAAGTGACAAACAGAAGGACTGAGCTGTGGCCACACAGACATACACACACCCACACACCTTCCCACCAGAACCAGAACGTGGAGAAACAGTGGTGCAGTTGGCAGCCCAGCATGCTCAGTTTCAGTAACCTATTAAGAAAGCTGTTATTCCTCATCTGACCACTTACTTGGCATCAAAACCTAGCAAAAAAGGATCGAAATGGCTCCATTTGAAAGCCAGTGCCAGTTGTTCCCAATCACTAACACTGAAGAAATCCATTTCCTGCCTTTGAGGGACCTTCACTGAGCAGATACCTAAGGCTATAGTGACACTTTTAAAGACATTTACCAGTGCAAAAACATCAACCTATTTCATGCACTCATCCCTCTAAACCAGAAAGTAAAAATATCTCTAGCTTTGATTTTCTTCCCTTTGTGACATCAAATCTCTATTTACTGATCTTTCTGATCCAATTAGAGACAGTAAAACATGGTGTGTCTTATGCCAGCTCTTTGCTTTTGTCCATGGACCAAAAGAAATCCTCCCTTCCTCTTCTTCGTCCACAAAATGCCAGGGTGAACACTGATTCAAAAGCTGCTGGTTGCTGATTTCAGAAGGGTCTGCAGAGGTCCAAGGAGCACACTGGCTTAGCTGTAGTACCTACAAATCCTCAGCATAGGCTGTGTGTATGTCTGACGTTCCCCACAGTGCCTAATGCATTCACCCTCTTCCTATGGATGCACTGCTACTCCACCTCTGGCCATCTCTGACACTAAAAGCTTGCGCAGAACTTGCTCATTCCTCAGATACTTATCCAGCATTTCTCAACTCTTCAGGGTGCTGCAGTCTTTCCACCTCATCACTGGGCACAGCTCAGGGATCCCTCTTTGCCTGTCCTCTCTCAGCTATGCAACACTTTCCTTGTCACTTTGGCTTTCCAGACCAGCTTCCTCAAATTATCATTATAATGATCTAACTTCCCAAAATAAATTAAAAAAAAAAAAAAGGGGGGGGGGGGGGAACTAATATGCAGTAAACACACAATATCTTGCTTTTGTACTCACAGCTTTGTCATCTTTTGATTTATCTTGTCTAGAACAGATTGACCCTGCTTCTGCTGGCATTCTGTTCATTAGAAATCTGCTACTGCATGACCACGTATGCATTTCCACTGGCAGGAGTACAGCCACACTCTTTTGCCTGCCCTCTAATCCCTGCCTGCAGTACAAATTCAGCTCTGGTAATCTACTAATGCTTTCACCTTTGCAATCCTCAGCCGATTTCCATGTCATGCAGCAGCAACACATGAAAGCAAAAAGCTAGCTCTGGACAAGACCTGATCACCAGATACCAACTATAGGAAGCAACTGCAATCACATTATCTTGTGGCACATCTCCAGTCTGAGCTTTTGCTGAGATGCAGAGGACACTGCACATAGTGCAAGGGATTACCAGCATCTGTACTCACTGATAAAATGCAGCTGATGGAGGCTGAACATCTTAAGAAAACAAAGGGTAATAACTGACAAAGGTTCTAGGTGCCACCATTGAAGCCTGAGCCCCACACAGTGGGTGGGGGCCAACTTGCAGTGCTGCAAAACCCAATTCTGCCATGTACCCTCACACCAAACACTGGAGACAGGAGCACATAGACAAAACGCCTTTGGACTTAGTTTGACAGCTTCCCTCTGCTCAACATCAAGAGCCACAAAACCACTGCAGAATTGTGATCTCTTTGATACTGGGAGGTGGCAATGCTGGCACCTTCCCTTAGATGCCAGCCCACACCCTGAGATGTGGACATCCAGACATCTCTTTTGCTCTGCCTTTGAGTCAGTCTCCTACTGAGCACAGGGAACATCCCCTTAGACAAATGCCTGCACTGGCCCTGTCAAGACCGGCAGGGAGAAAACAACCCCATGGTGCTGGATCATGGTGTAAGATGGACACCACACAGCTTTGCACTTACCCATTTAGCGGCACCGTAATTACCAGAAGCCTGGACTGGTAGAAGCCAAAGCCCATGGAAAGTTCAGGTGTCACAGGGCAAAGGGGTGTTTTGACACCCCAGACTTTGGGTTTAGGGGCAGAGAGGCACCTACATCCTATTTATAACCATAACCCCAAGAGACTGTCACACAAACACTTACCTGAGTACCCTGCAGGACTCCCAGCTGGCCCCCACAGATACAGGTGTTCTCCAACAACACCACCACACCTTCCCACTTCTACAGTCAGTGTTAAGTACCAGCTAATTGATTTTTTACAGCTGCATTGGAGGCATGTGGGTAATTTCATATGATTGTTCTCAGTATTCAAGTGGAGAAGATGATCCAGGGAGTGAAGTAACTTCCCTGAGGCCAAAGCGAGTCAGTTACGTTGTCAGATCTGGGTCCCTCTAAACACAGACATTTCTGAAAGGTTTTTTTTTTAACTGAAGGAATGGTATAAAAATAGGTACAGAGAGAAGTGCACACAGCCAGCACAGAACTGTGCAGCCCTTTGCAGAACTGGCTTTTCATCAGGACTCAAGGTTTTGCTAGGGCAGTACATGACCAAAGCAGCAGGTTCTGCAAGCTGTTACCAAGCTCTGAAGCCTTCACAGGCAAGGTCTGTGTGTGCCTGAGACCTTCCAGCTCATGACACTTGTGGGTTTGAAGCTATGGGGACAGGCAGGACAAGCTGATGGCTGGCAGTGCCTGGGATGCTCTGCAGGACCCACAGGCTGTGTGCCACCACTCCTCTCTCCACAGGGCATTGTGTGATGGGGTGGACCAGCCACGTGAGCTCTGCAACCGGGTGTTTTGTGGCAGAGGTGGCCATGTCATGCTGATGTTGTGCCCAGCATGTGTCATGGGACAGGAGCCTGGTGTCACCTGACCACTGTGACACCTTATGGGACACCTTATGGGGCAGGTGACTCACACCTCACTTCTTCCTCAGCAGTGAATCAGTGCTAAAAGGTGTCCCAAATATGGCACTCCATGGGTCAGAACCATACTGGCTCCATGCACGCTATCCAGGTCCATCCTGGATGTGGAGGGACAGGAGTTGCCTGCAGAGGCACAGGAGCTCTTCTGGGACCCTCTGGGAAGAGGACATGGACAGACATGTCCCGCAGCACAATTCCCTCCTCAAATGCAGGCACAGGGTGCTGCAAATGAGCTTCAGATCCATCTGCCTCAACTCTTTCAAGTCACAGATTTTCAGTCTCCTCTTATCTGCTCTAAAAGGAGAAAGAAGTAAATTCCGTATCAATGGCAACCGTGAGAAGCCTGTATCATTTTCTGTGCATGTTTTCGAAGAGGGTGGCAAAGATACTCAGCCTTGAAGGATAAGGATCTGTGGGCAGTGAGGTTTGCTTTGCTTTTATCTTGGACAACACTTCTCAATGCCGGGTGCCTTAACAGCTGCATTTTTGACCTCAGGGAGTTATGACTCAGTGTTTGCAAATCCCTGAGCCTCCAAATTGAAGGTATGCCCTGCAAAGCACAATCACCTAACACAGAAATGGTTATAGGTGGGTGTTAAAGCTTCACTTAGTCTCTTCTAGCACTCAGGGCTGGCTCCATATCCCTGCCCGAATTCCATCAATAAAGGAATGAAGAAGAAAGAATGATCTTTTATCCTCAAGCTTGTTTTTTTTCCTCTGTGATCATCAGTGTTTTTATCAGGCTAGACCAATTGCAGTCACTGCTGCAGACCAGTGCTGTTCACAGAGGGTTAATTCTCCCTCTTTCTGGGTGGCACACCACACAGGCAGCAGTGGGAAGGAATCACCACCAGCCAACAGGCAGGGGTTGTCTCTGGGGAAGAGGATGCTGTAGACCACCACGTACACATCCTCCTGAGGTCTGTCAGCAGCCAGACTTGACCATGGCAGGGGCAGAGGGGCTGCCTTTGAAGGAGAAAAGTAAATCCTAGCTGGTACTTTGCAGAGCACCATCCAGGAAAGCCAACGCCTGTGGATTCCAAAATTCAGTAACCTGGTGGGAAACCTACATTACCTCACTGCAAGCACAGCATAAACACGAGGCTCCTGCAGGAAGCAGAAGGCACAGCAAGAGCTGCCAATCTGCAAATGACCCCCTTTTGCTGCTGTTGGCAGGATCCTCAACTTCCCACTGCCTGTGGCTCATCCTGCAAAATTGAGGCCTTAAAATCCAGGCTTAAGCTCTACATGAACGACTGGCTTGCAAGGTAAATACAGCAGCAAGCACTTTCCTTTCCAAATACAAGCTGGGAAAGAGGATGCACACATAGACTGTTCCGTGCTGAGATGGAAACCCAGTTTTAGTACTGGGAGGCCCAGTGACTGTTCCTTACCCGGTTTCACTGACACTGAGAACAGGATGGCAGAACCTGGGACCGTATTCATCCTGCAGTGGATCCTGGGTCTGGATTTGCAGGACCTTAAAGGGTCAGAATGAAAACAATACATGACCACACACCTGAGGGACTGGTCACTAAATCCTCACCCCATCCTTCTCCTCGGGGAGGGACAAACACCACCTGGGGCTGCAGCAGCCCCAGATGCACTGAGCACCCCAGAGCCGATCAGGCTGACAGGGCGGCGATGCTGCAGTGGGATCCCTGCCGCGGACCCCCGTAAGGTGCCCCATTACCCCAGGGGTTTGGGTGACTCTTGCCCATCGCAAACCTCAACAGGAGCCTGCGGTGCGGGAGCTGGAACCGCCCTTTTGCTCACTGTTATTACCAACGTGCTGCCTGCAGCGAGCGGGGCGGCTGACCCGGCACCATCCCTGCTGGTACCACACCTGCCGGTACCATCCCTGCCGCCCCCGGGCTGTGCCCACCGCCGGCCCCTACGCCACCTGCGTAGCGCACGCTATTCTCCAAGGGGTAGCGCTACGCTACCGCGCCGGCACCGCCCCCACGGCTGCTGGGGCCCTGGGCGACCCCTGGCGGCCGCGCCGGGACAGAGCGGGAAGGGCCCCCGAGAGGCACCTTGGGGCGGGGGCAGGGAAGGCTTTGGGGCACCCAGCCCAGAGCTGGGGACCATCCCCATCCCCATCCCGCAGCACAGGCAGGGACAGAGCTGGCAGGGCGGCTGCAGGGCCCCCGTGTTGCAGCACAGCTGCCGGCAAGATACCCGCCAGGACCGCAAGTGCAACTTGTCCATGCTGGGGAGTTCAGCACCGGCCGCATGGGTGCCGTAGGGGTTTCCGATGGATGCTTTTTCTCTGCCTTTGTCTCCGTGTTTTTCTGACAGCCACGGGTGCTGTTGCCTCCGCTGTCGACCCTGGGAGGCTTAGGGTCTAGGGCAACTGAGCATCTGGCTGAGGTGTGATCCTGTGCCAGGCCCTGAGCTGAACACAACCCAGTCTGCAGAGCATGGGTGCCTTCAGCCACCATTTCCCCTCTCTGCTCATGGCTAGGACCCCCAGCCTTCCCCTGTGAGGCATGGAAGGACAGCAGCTTCCCTGCCCCCTGGTTCTTTGTGAAAGGCAGCATCTGTCTTTTCAAACCACGATTTACACCTTGTCCTCCTCTGGCATTGCAGACACCACTGCCAAAGGCATCCTCAAGCTGCAGGGCGCTGCAGACCACAGGGCTGGTTCAAAGCAAGTGTTGTACCCAGGTCCTGCCTGCACTGGGGAGTACTGGAGTGAAAGTTCTGATCACACCCTAATTTTCTGGTGCAGTTAAACCAGCACTATTCCCACTACCCAAAACATGCTCTGATCCTGTGACAAAATCCAGACCCAAGCGAGCTGAAGTGACCCCCACTTGTTGCAATTTTTTCCTCCCTGTTACACCCCCACCTGTAACACAGTGCTCTCACCCCCTTAAAAGACTCACAAATGTTCTCCCATTTTCTTCCAGCAGGTTTTCCTGTGTGGTTCCCGGTGTTTCATACAATTGCTGTGCACAGCCAGTTTTCCCATTAGTTTTCCTGAGTCTAATGTGGGAAGAAAAACAGATTTATTTTGTTTTAAACCCAAGAAGAAGTTATTTTAAAGAGGAACATTGTAGAGGGGGCTACTGCAGATTCCTGAAGAAACCCCAGAGGAGCCCACAGTGCCCCATCAGCACTGTCTCTGTGTGAAGGCAGGACACGTTTCCAGCACAGCCAAACAAAGCACAGGAGCTGAGCCTCAACCAGCCCCCCCCTCTGGGCCCACCACTCCCATGGAAATCACAGGCAAGCCCCAAGCAAGAATCACTGCGTGTTTTGCTTGGCAGAGACTCAGTGTGAGCTGTGCTGACTAGCTGAAAAATGAGGTTGTAAAAAATAATTAATCTGGAAGATTTTATTTTTTTTTTCCCCCCAGCTGCTTTTCGAGAGCCTTAGCAAGGCTCAGCAAACTCTGCCATCCCTCAATTGGGTCAGACCTGTGCTCTTGTGGATGGAAAACCTCACTCAGGATCTAATACAGAGGGAGAGGTGCCCTCTGTCTCACATGAGCAGCCATAAGGCTGCCTTCATTTGCACAGAGAGGATTAAACGGTGAAACACCAATAAAATCTGAAGCACAGTTTTATCTCAGTCATCACAAGGGCCACGTGCCTATCCTCTTTTCAGGATTTGTATTAAAATCTGCAAGATAAGGTGCTGCCAGGATGACTCCTGCTACACATGCACAGCCCTGGTTAATAATATCTCCTGCTCCTTGCCTAGACTCCTCGGAGAGCAATGCATGATATCATGGTCCCTGCATATTCCTGGCACAAGTTTCCTAATGCTATGAGGATCACACGAGGATAAACTCTGTTCCCTGCTGCTACAGGCTTCAATGCACTCCTGTGGTCAAAGCCAACCTGCTCCTTCAGGAAAACAACTTCTCCTTCCCTCCTTGAGAAAAAATTGCTCTGACAGATGACTCTGAGTTTGGCATCAGCACTGTAAAAACAGAAGAGTGTAGGGTTTTTTTCTGGGGTTCAGCTCTGTCCATGGCTTATCCTGCCAGGGTCATTTATTAGACTGCCCTCAACCCTGGCAGACAGCTCAGCTGGTCCTGGCTCCATTGTGATTGTTCCCCTTCCACTGCTTGAGGTCCCTAAAGATGATGTGCTCTCTGTCACCTGAAGCTGGGCACACTGCTTCCCCACCCACAGCTCTCTGGGTCATTACTGCTGGAGGGGAACATTCCCTGCAATGGGTGACTTTAAAAAAAATAACAACAATGTAAGGAGATAAAAATAATAATCTCTGGCTCTCACTGCTGCTTGGCACTCACCCTTGGGCTGACCAGATCCACATGCAGGCACCACAGCCTATGACATTCAGGAGGCAGAGGCTGGCACGGGCCCCAGAGTGCTCCTCAGATGCAAAAGCAGCCTCTCCCAGCTCCAACACTGCCCACGAGATACCCTCAAGCTATCCCAGCCATGATAACCAGTGCACCCAGCCGGGGACCAGCCCCACTATCCCCATCCAGCTGTAAACTGAAGGAACAACAGCCCAGCACCACCCAGTGCAACCTCAGAGGTCTACACAGCACCCAGGGCAGCAGTGTGTGGGGCTGGGGGGCTAAACTCAGCCTTGAAGCAAGAAACCTAAAGGCAGAAGCTTTTCAGCCCAAAGATAAATTGACCCGACACGGTGGGGCTGAAATCTTGGAATAGGTGCTGTACAGGCTCAGCATGACTCAATTATCACAATTAGAAATGGATCTGCACAAGGGGTTAGTGGCTAACAGGCTGATTCAGGGCTCACCCGGCTCTGGGATGGGGCAGATGTTGAAACATTTGCATTTGCCAGAAAGCTTGGATACAGACTCAGGGCTGAATCCA